>NC_138301.1:60297500-60680000 GCF_965601325.2 Salmo salar
CTAGAACTGACTGGTACTATCATAAGACTAGAACAGACTGGTACCATCATAAGACTAGAACAGACTGGTACCATCATAAGTCTATTATAGAAGACTAGAACAGACTGGTACCATCATAAGGCTATTATAGAAGACTAGAACTGACTGGTACTATCATAAGACTAGAACAGACTGGTACCATCATAAGGCTATTATAGAAGACTAGAACAGACTGGTACCATCATAAGACTATTATAGAAGACTAGAACAGACTGGTACCATCATAAGGCTATTATAGAAGACTAGAACAGACTGGTACCATCATAAGGCTATTATAGAAGACTCGAACAGACAAGTACAATCATAAGGCAAAAACAGACTGGTAACATCATAATGCTAGTATAGATGACTAGAACAGACTGGTACCATCATAAGGCTATTATATAAGACTAGAACAGACTGGTACCACCATAAGACTAGAACAGACTGGTAAAATCATAAGGCTATTATAGAAGACTAGAACAGACTGGTACCATCATAAGGCTATTATAGAAGACTAGAACAGACTGGTACCATCATAAGAATATTATAGAAGACAAGAACAGACTGGTACCAATCATAAGACTAGAACAGACTGGTACCATCATAAGACTAGAACAGACTGGTACCATCATAAGACTAGAACAGACTGGTACCATCATAAGGCTATTATAGAAGACGAGAACAGACTGGTACCATCATAAGGGTATTATAGAAGACTAGAACAGACTGGTACCATCATAAGACAACTATAGAAGACTAGAACAGACTGGTACCATCATAAGGCTATTATAGAAGACTAGAACAGACTGGTACCATCATAAGGCTAGAACAGACTGGTACCATCATAAGACTATTATAGAAGACTAGAACAGACTACTACCATCATAAGACTAGAACAGACTGGTACCATCATAAGTCTATTATAGAAGACTAGAACAGACTGGTACCATCATAAGGCTATTATAGAAGACTAGAACAGACTGGTACTATCATAAGACTAGAACAGACTGGTACCATCATAAGGCTAGAACAGACTGGTACCATCATAAGGCTATTATAGCAGACTAGAACAGACTGGTACCATCATAAGGCTATTATAGCAGACTAGAACAGACTGGTACCATCATAAGGCTATTATAGCAGACTAGAACAGACTGGTACCATCATAAGACTATTGTAGAAGACTAGAACAGACTAGTACATCATAAAGCTATTATAGAAGACTAGAACAGGCTGGTACCATCATAAGACTAGAACAGACTGGTACCATCATAAGACTAGAACAGACTGGTACCATCATAAGACTATTATAGAAGACTAGAACAGACTGGTACCATCATAAGACTATTATAGAAGACTAGAACAGACTGGTACCATCATAAGGCTATTATTGAAGACTAGAACAGACTGGTACCATCATAAGGCTATTATAGAAGACTAGAACAGACTACTACCATCATAAGGCTAGAACAGACTGGTACCATCATAAGGCTTTTATAGAAGACTAGAACAGACTGGTACCATCATAAGACAAGAAAAGACTGGTACCATCATAAGGCTAGAACAGACTGGTACCATCATAAAGCTATTATTGAAGACTAGAACAGACTGGTACCATCATAAGGCTATTATAGAAGACTAGAACAGACTGGTACCATCATAAGACTTGAACAGACTGGTACCATCATAAGGCTATTATAGAAGACGAGAACAGACTGGTACCATCATAAGGCTATTATAGAAGACTAGAACAGACTGGTACCATCATAAGACAAGAACAGACTGTTACCATCATAAGGCTATTATAGAAGACGAGAACAGACTGGTACCATCATAAGGCTATTATAGAAGACGAGAACAGACTGGTACCATCATAAAGCTATTATAGAAGACTAGAACAGGCTGGTACCCATCATAAGACTAGAACAGACTGGTACCATCATAAGGCTATTATAGAAGACTAGAACAGGCTGGTACCATCATAAGACCAGAACAGACTGGTACCATCATAAGACTATTATAGAAGACTAGAACAGACTGGTACCATCATAAGGCTAGAACAGACTGGTACCATCATAAGGCTTTTATAGAAGACTAGAACAGACTGGTACCATCATAAGGCTATTATAGAAGACTAGAACAGACTGGTACCATCATAAGAATATTATAGAAGACAAGAACAGACTGGTACCAATCATAAGACTAGAACAGACTGGTACCATCATAAGACTAGAACAGACTGGTACCATCATAAGACTAGAACAGACTGGTACCATCATAAGGCTATTATAGAAGACTAGAACAGACTGGTACCACCATAAGACTAGAACAGACTGGTAAAATCATAAGGCTATTATAGAAGACTAGAACAGACTGGTACCATCATAAGGCTATTATAGAAGACTAGAACAGACTGGTACCATCATAAGAATATTATAGAAGACAAGAACAGACTGGTACCAATCATAAGACTAGAACAGACTGGTACCATCATAAGACTAGAACAGACTGGTACCATCATAAGACTATTATATAGAAGACTACAACAGACTGGTACCATCATAAGACTAGAACAGACTGGTACCATCATAAGACTAGAACAGACTGTTACCATCATAAGGCTATTATAGAAGACGAGAACAGACTGGTACCATCATAAGGGTATTATAGAAGACTAGAACAGACTGGTACCATCATAAGACAACTATAGAAGACTAGAACAGACTGGTACCATCATAAGGCTATTATAGAAGACTAGAACAGACTGGTACCATCATAAGACTATTATAGAACACTAGAACAGACTGGTACCATCATAAGGCTATTATAGAAGACTAGAACAGACTTGTACCATCATAAGGCTAGAACAAACTGGTACCATCATAAGGCTATTATAGAATACTAGAACAGACTGGTACCATCATAAGACTAGAAAATACTGGTACCATCATAAGACTATTATAGAAGACTAGAACAGACTGGTACCATCATAAAGCTATTATAGAAGACTAGAACAGGCTGGTACCATCATAAGACTAGAACAGACAGGAATCATCATAAGACTATTACAGAAGACTAGAACAGACTGGTACATCATAAAGCTATTATAGAAGACTAGAACAGACTGGTACCATCATAAGACCAGAACAGACTGGTACCATCATAAGACTATTATAGAAGACTAGAACAGACTGGTACCATCATAAGGCTAGAACAGACTGGTACCATCATAAGGCTTTTATAGAAGACTAGAACAGACTGGTACCCTCATAAGGCTACTATAGAAGACTAGAACAGACTGGTTACCATCATAATGCTACTATAGAAGACTAGAACAGACTGGTACCATCATAAGGCTATTATAGAAGACTAGAACAGACTGGTACCACCATAAGACTAGAACAGACTGGTACCATCATAAGGCTATTATAGAAGACTAGAACAGACTGGTACCATCATAAGGCTATTATAGAAGATTAGAACAGACTGGTACCATCATAAGACTAGAACAAACTGGTACCATCATAAGGCTAGAACAGACTGGTACCATCATAAGGCTTTTATAGAAGACTAGAACAGACTACTACCATCATAAGACTAGAACAGACTGGTACCATCATAAGACTAGAACAGACTGGTAACATCATAAGGCTATTATAGAAGACTAGAACAGACTGGTGCCATCATAAGGCTATTATAGAAGACTAGAACAGACTGGTACCATCATAAGACTAGTATAGAAGACTAGAAAAGACTGGTACCATCATAAGGCTATTATAGCAGACTAGAACAGACTGGTACCATCATAAGACTAGAAAATACTGGTACCATCATAAGACTATTATAGAAGACTAGAACAGACTGGTACATCATAAAGCTATTATAGAAGACTAGAAAAGGCTGGTACCATCATAAGACTAGAACAGACTGGTACCATCATAAGACTATTATAGAAGACTAGAACAGACTACTACCATCATAAGACTAGAACAGACTGGTACCATCATAAGGCTAGAACAGACTGGTACCATCATAAGGCTTTTATAGAAGACTAGAACAGACTACTACCATCATAAGACTAGAACAGACTGGTACCATCATAAGGCTAGAACAGACTGGTACCATCATAAGTCTATTATAGAAGACTAGAACAGACTGGTACCATCATAAGGCTATTATAGAAGACTAGAACTGACTGGTACTATCATAAGACTACAACAGACTGGTACCATCATAAGGCTATTATAGCAGACTAGAACAGACTGGTACCATCATAAGACTAGAACAGACTGGTACCATCATAAGACTATTATATAGAAGACTAGAACAGACTGGTACCATCATAAGACTAGAACAGACTGTTACCATCATACGGCTATTATAGAAGACGAGAACAGACTGGTACCATCATAAGGGTATTATAGAAGACTAGAACAGACTGGTACCATCATAAGACAACTATAGAAGACTAGAACAGACTGGTACCATCATAAGGCTATTATAGAAGACTAGAACAGACTGGTACCATCATAAGACTATTATAGAAGACTAGAACAGACTGGTACCATCATAAGGCTATTATAGAAGACTAGAACAGACTTGTACCATCATAAGGCTAGAACAAACTGGAACCATCATAAGGCTATTATAGAATACTAGAACAGACTGGTACCATCATAAGACTTGAAAATACTGGTACCATCATAAGACTATTATAGAAGACTAGAACAGACTGGTACCATCATAAAGCTATTATAGAAGACTAGAACAGGCTGGTACCATCATAAGACTAGAACAGACTGGTACCATCATAAGGCTATTATAGAAGACTAGAACAGACTGGTACCATCATAAGGCTTTTATAGAAGACTAGAACAGACTACTACCATCATAAGACTAGAACAGACTGGTACCATCATAAGACTAGAACAGACTGGTATCATCATAAGACTATTATAGAAGACTACAATAGACTGGTACCATCATAAGGCTATTATAGAAGACTAGAACAGACTGGTACCATCATAAGACTAGAACAGACTGGTACCATCATAAGACTATTATAGAAGACTAGAACAGACTACTACCATCATAAGACTAGAACAGACTGGTACCATCATAAGACTAGAACAGACTGGTATCATCATAAGACTATTATAGAAGACTATAATAGACTGGTACCATCATAAGGCTATTATAGAAGACTAGAACAGACTGGTACCATAATAAGGCTATTATAGCAGACTAGAACAGACTGGTACCATCATAAGACTAGAACAGACTGGTACCATCATAAGGCTTTTATAGAAGACTAGAACAGACTACTACCATCATAAGACTAGAACAGACTGGTACCATCATAAGGCTAGAACAGACTGGTACCATCATAAGTCTATTATAGAAGACTAGAACAGACTGGTACCATCATAAGACTATTATAGAAGACTAGAACAGACTGGTACCATCATAAGGCTAGAACAGACTGGTACCATCATAAGACTATTATAGAAGACTAGAACAGACTGGTACCATCATAAGGCTATTATAGAAGACGAGAACAGACTGGTACCATCATAAGGGTATTATAGAAGACTAGAACAGACTGGTACCATCATAAGACAACTATAGAAGACTAGAACAGACTGGTACCATCATAAGGCTATTATAGAAGACTAGAACAGACTGGTACCATCATAAGACTATTATAGAACACTAGAACAGACTGGTACCATCATAAGGCTATTATAGAAGACTAGAACAGACTTGTACCATCATAAGGCTAGAACAAACTGGTACCATCATAAGGCTATTATAGAATACTAGAACAGACTGGTACCATCATAAGACTAGAAAATACTGGTACCATCATAAGACTATTATAGAAGACTAGAAAAGACTGGTACCATCATAAAGCTATTATAGAAGACTAGAACAGGCTGGTACCATCATAAGACTAGAACAGACTGGTACCATCATAAGGCTATTATAGAAGACTAGAACAGACTGGTACCATCATAAGACTAGAACAGACTGGTATCATCATAAGACTATTATAGAAGACTAGAACAGACTGGTACATCATAAAGCTATTATAGAAGACTAGAACAGGCTGGTACCATCATAAGACTAGAACAGACTGGTACCATCATAAGACTATTATAGAAGACTAGAACAGACTGGTACCATCATAAGGCTAGAACAGACTGGTACCATCATAAGGCTTTTATAGAAGACTAGAACAGACTACTACCATCATAAGACTAGAACAGACTGGTACCATCATAAGACTAGAACAGACTGGTACCATCATAAGACTATTATAGAAGACTAGAACAGACTGGTACCGTCATAAGGCTATTATAGAAGACTAGAACAGACTGGTACCATCATAAGACTAGAACAGACTGGTACCATCACAAGGCTAGAACTGACTGCTACCATCATAAGATTATTATAGAAGACTAGAACAGACTGGTACCATCATAAGACTTGAACAGACTGGTACCATCATAAGACTATTATAGAAGACTAGAACAGACTGGTACCATCATAAGGCTAGAACAGACTGGTACCATCATAAGACTATTATAGAAGACTAGAACAGAATTGTACCAACATAAGACTAGAATAGACTGGTACCATCATAAGACTATTATAGAAGTCTAGAACAGACTGGTACCATCATAAGGCTGTTATAGAAGACTAGAACAGACTGGTACCATAATAAGACTATTATAGAAGACTAGAACAGACTGGTACAATCATAAGACTATTATAGAAGACTAGAACAGACTGGTACCATCATAAGGCTATTAAAGAAGACTAGAACAGACTGGTACCATCATAAGGCTATTATAGAAGACTAGAACAGACTGGTACCATCATAAGACTATTATAGAAGACTAGAACAGACTTGTACCATCATATGGCTATTATAGAAGACTAGAACAGACTGGTACCATCATAAGGCTATTATAGAAGACTAGAACAGACTGGTACCACCATAAGACTAGAACAGACTGGTACCATCATAAGGCTATTATAGAAGACTAGAACAAACTGGTACCATCATAAGGCTATTATAGAAGACTAGAACAGACTGGTACCATCATAAGGCTATTATAGAAGACTAGAACAGACTGGTACCATCATAAGGCTATTATTGAAGACTAGAACATACTGGTACCATCATAAGGCTATTATAGAAGACTAGAACAGACTGGTACCATCATAAGAATATTATAGAAGACTAGAACAGACTGGTACCATCATCAGACTGGTACCATCATTAGACTAGTACCATCATAAGACTAGAATAGACTGGTACCATCATAAGACAACTATAGAAGACTAGAACAGACTGTTACCATCATAAGGCTATTATAGAAGACTAGAACAGACTGGTACCATCATAAGACTATTATAGAACACTAGAACAGACTGGTACCATCATAAGGCTATTATAGAAGACTAGAACAGACTTGTACCATCATAAGGCTAGAACAAACTGGTACCATCATAAGACTAGAAAATACTGGTACCATCATAAGACTATTATAGAAGACTAGAACAGACTGGTACCATCATAAAGCTATTATAGAAGACTAGAACAGGCTGGTACCATCATAAGACTAGAACAGACTGGTACCATCATAAGGCTATTATAGAAGACTAGAACAGACTGGTACCATCATAAGACTAGAACAGACAGGTATCATCATAAGACTATTATAGAAGACTAGAACAGACTGGTACCATCATAAGACCAGAACAGACTGGTACCATCATAAGGCTAGAAAAGACTGGTACCATCATAAGGCTATTATAGCAGACTAGAACAGACTGGTACCATCATAAGGCTATTATAGCAGACTAGAACAGACTGGTACCATCAGAAGGCTATTATAGCAGACTAGAACAGACTGGTACCATCATAAGACTAGAAAATACTGGTACCATCATAAGACTATTATAGAAGACTAGAACAGACTGGTACATCATAAAGCTATTAGAGAAGACTAGAACAGGCTGGTACCATCATAAGACTAGAACAGACTGGTACCATCATAAGACTATTATAGAAGACTAGAACAGACTACTACCATCATAAGACTAGAACAGACTGGTACCATCATAAGGCTAGAACAGACTGGTAACATCATAAGTCTATTATAGAAGACTAGAACAGACTGGTACCATCATAAGGCTATTATAGAAGACTAGAACAGACTGGTACTATCATAAGACTAGAACAGACTGGTACCATCATAAGGCTAGAAAAGACTGGTACCATCATAAGGCTATTATAGAAGGCTAGAACAGACTGGTACCATCATAAGGCTATTATTGAAGACTAGAACAGACTGGTACCATCATAAGGCTATTATTGAAGACTAGAACAGACTGGTACCATCACAAGGCTATTATAGAAGACGAGAACAGACTGGTACCATCATAAGGGTATTATAGAAGACTAGAACAGACTGGTACCATCATAAGACAACTATAGAAGACTAGAACAGACTGGTACCATCATACGGCTATTATAGAACACTAGAACAGACTGGTACCATCATAAGGCTATTATAGAACACTAGAACAGACTGGTACCATCATAAGGCTATTATAGAAGACTAGAACAGACTGGTACCATCATAAGACTAGAAAATACTGGTACCATCATAAGACTATTATAGAAGACTAGAACAGACTGGTACCATCATAAAGCTATTATAGAAGACTACAACAGGCTGGTACCATCATAAGACTAGAACAGACTGGTACCATCATAAGACTATTATAGAAGACTAGAACAGACTGGTACCATCATAAGACTAGAACAGACAGGTATCATCATAAGACTATTATAGAAGACTAGAACAGACTGGTACATCATAAAGCTATTATAGAAGACTAGAACAGGCTGGTACCATCATAAGACTATTATAGAAGACTAGAACAGACTGGTACATCATAAAGCTATTATAGAAGACTAGAACAGACTGGTACCATCATAAGACTAGAACAGACTGGTACCATCATAAGACTATTATAGAAGACTAGAACAGACTGGTACATCATAAAGCTATTATAGAAGACTAGAACAGACTGGTACCATCATAAGACTAGAACAGACTGGTACCATCATAAGACTATTATAGAAGACTAGAACAGACTGGTACCATCATAAGACCAGAACAGACTGGTACCATCATAAGACTATTATAGAAGACTAGAACAGACTGGTACCATCATAAGGCTAGAAAAGACTGGTACCATCATAAGGCAAGAACAGACTGGTACCATCATAAGGCTATTATAGAAGACTAGAACAGAATGGTACCATCATAAGACTAGAACAGACTGGTACCATCATAAGACTATTATAGAATACTAGAACAGACTGGTACCATCATAAGACTAGAAAATACTGGTACCATCATAAGACTATTATAGAAGACTAGAACAGACTGGTACCATCATAAAGCTATTATAGAAGACTAGAACAGGCTGGTACCATCATAAGACTAGAACAGACTGGTACCATCATAAGGCTATTATAGAAGACTAGAACAGACTGGTACCATCATAAGACTAGAACAGACAGGTATCATCATAAGACTATTATAGAAGACTAGAACAGACTGGTACCATCATAAGACCAGAACAGACTGGTACCATCATAAGGCTAGAAAAGACTGGTACCATCATAAGGCTATTATAGCAGACTAGAACAGACTGGTACCATCATAAGGCTATTATAGCAGACTAGAACAGACTGGTACCATCAGAAGGCTATTATAGCAGACTAGAACAGACTGGTACCATCATAAGACTAGAAAATACTGGTACCATCATAAGACTATTATAGAAGACTAGAACAGACTGGTACATCATAAAGCTATTAGAGAAGACTAGAACAGGCTGGTACCATCATAAGACTAGAACAGACTGGTACCATCATAAGACTATTATAGAAGACTAGAACAGACTACTACCATCATAAGACTAGAACAGACTGGTACCATCATAAGGCTAGAACAGACTGGTACCATCATAAGGCTAGAAAAGACTGGTACCATCATAAGGCTACAACAGACTGGTACCATCATAAGGCTATTATTGAAGACTATAACAGACTGGTACCATCATAAGGCTATTATAGAAGACTAGAACAGACTGGTACCATCATAAGACTAGAACAGACCGGTACCATCATAAGACTATTATATAGAAGACTAGAACAGACTGGTACCATCATAAGACTAGAACAGACTGTTACCATCATAAGGCTATTATAGAAGACGAGAACAGACTGGTACCATCATAAGGGTATTATAGAAGACTAGAACAGACTGGTACCATCATAAGACAACTATAGAAGACTAGAACAGACTGGTACCATCATAAGGCTATTATAGAAGACTAGAACAGACTTGTACCATCATAAGGCTAGAACAAACTGGTACCATCATAAGGCTATTATAGAATACTAGAACAGACTGGTACCATCATAAGACTAGAAAATACTGGTACCATCATAAGACTATTATAGAAGACTAGAAAAGACTGGTACCATCATAAAGCTATTATAGAAGACTAGAACAGGCTGGTACCATCATAAGACTAGAACAGACTGGTACCATCATAAGACTATTATAGAAGACTAGAACAGACTGGTACCATCATAAGGCTAGAACAGACTGGTACCATCATAAGGCTATTATAGAAGACTAGAACAGACTGGTACCATCATAAGGCTAGAACAGACTGGTACCATCATAAGGCTATTATAGAAGACTAGAACAGACTACTACCATCATAAGACTAGAACAGACTGGTACCATCATAAGACTAGAACAGACTGGTACCATCATAAGACTATTATAGAAGAATAGAACAGACTGGTAACATCATAAGGCTATTATAGAAGACTAGAACAGACTGCTACCATCATAAGACTAGAACAGACTGGTACCATCACAAGGCTAGAACTGACTGCTACCATCATAAGACTATTATAGAAGACTAGAACAGACTGGTACCATCATAAGACTTGAACAGACTGGTACCATCATAAGACTATTATAGAAGACTAGAACAGACTGGTACCATCATAAGGCTAGAACAGACTGGTACCATCATAAGACTATTATAGAAGACTAGAACAGAATTGTACCAACATAAGACTAGAATAGACTGGTACCATCATAAGACTATTATAGAAGACTAGAACAGACTGGTACCATCATAAGACTATTATAGAAGACTAGAACAGACTGGTACAATCATAAGACTATTATAGAAGACTAGAACAGACTGGTACCATCATAAGGCTATTAAAGAAGACTAGAACAGACTGGTACCATCATAAGGCTATTATAGAAGACTAGAACAGACTGGTACCATCATAAGACTATTATAGAAGACTAGAACAGACTTGTACCATCATAAGGCTATTATAGAAGACTAGAACAGACTGGTACCATCATAAGGCTATTATAGAAGACTAGAACAGACTGGTACCAACATAAGACTAGAACAGACTGGTACCATCATAAGGCTATTATAGAAGACTAGAACAAACTGGTACCATCATAAGGCTATTATAGAAGACTAGAACAGACTGGTACCATCATAAGGCTATTACAGAAGACTAGAACAGACTGGTACCACATGGCATGGCAGCACTGGTACCCATGGCATTGAGACTGCGACGGTACCATCGATGAAGACTGGACGGCCACACGACGGTCCACTGCGTACCATCGACTGCAGACGGCCTCATGGCTATAGAAGATGAGAACAGACTGGTACCATCATAAGGGTATTATAGAAGACTAGAACAGACTGGTACCATCATAAGACAACTATAGAAGACTAGAACAGACTGTTACCATCATAAGGCTATTATAGAAGACTAGAACAGACTTGTACCATCATAAGGCTAGAACAAACTGGTACCATCATAAGGCTATTATAGAATACTAGAACAGACTGGTACCATCATAAGACTAGAAAATACTCGTACCATCATAAGACTATTATAGAAGACTAGAACAGACTGGTACCATCATAAAGCTATTATAGAAGACTAGAACAGGCTGGTACCATCATAAGACTAGAACAGACTGGTACCATCATAAGGCTATTATAGAAGACTAGAACAGACTGCTACCATCATAAGACTAGAACAGACAGGTATCATCATAAGACTATTATAGAAGACTAGAACAGACTGGTACATCATAAAGCTATTATAGAAGACTAGAACAGGCTGGTACCATCATAAGACCAGAACAGACTGGTACCATCATAAGACTATTATAGAAGACTAGAACAGACTGGTACCATCATAAGGCTAGAACAGACTGGTACCATCATAAGGCTTTTATAGAAGATTATAACAGACTACTACCATCATAAGACTAGAACAGACTGGTACCATCATAAGACTAGAACAGACTGGTAACATCATAAGGCTATTATAGAAGACTAGAACAGTCTGGTACCATCATAAGGCTATTATAGAAGACTAGAACAGACTGGTACCATCATAAGACTATTATAGAAGACTAGAACAGACTACTACCATCATAAGACTATTATAGAAGACTAGAACAGACTGGTACCATCATAAGGCTATTATAGAAGACTAGAACAGACTGGTACTATCATAAGACTAGAACAGACTGGTACCATCATAAGGCTATTATAGAAGACTAGAACAGACTGGTACCATCATAAGGCTAGAAAAGACTGGTACCATCATAAGGCTATTATAGAAGGCTAGAACAGACTGGTACCATCATAAGGCTATTATTGAAGACTAGAACAGACTGGTACCATCATAAGGCTATTATAGAAGACTAGAACAGACTGGTACCATCATAAGACTAGAACAGACTGGTACCATCATAAGACTATTATAGAAGACTAGAACAGACTGGTACCACCATAAGACTAGAACAGACTGGTACCATCATAAGGCTATTATAGAAGACTAGAACAAACTGGTACCATCATAAGGCTATTATAGAAGACTAGAACAGACTGGTACCATCATAAGGCTATTATAGAAGACTAGAACAGACTGGTACCATCATAAGGCTATTATTGAAGACTAGAACATACTGGTACCATCATAAGGCTATTATAGAAGACTAGAACAGACTGGTACCATCATAAGAATATTATAGAAGACTAGAACAGACTGGTACCATCATTAGACTAGTACCATCATAAGACTAGAACAGACTGGTACCATCATAAGGCTATTATAGAAGACGAGAACAGACTGGTACCATCATAAGACAACTATAGAAGACTAGAACAGACTGTTACCATCATAAGGCTATTATAGAAGACTAGAACAGACTTGTACCATCATAAGGCTAGAACAAACTGGTACCATCATAAGGCTATTATAGAATACTAGAACAGACTGGTACCATCATA
Source organism: Salmo salar (assembly GCF_965601325.2). Lineage (NCBI taxonomy): Eukaryota > Metazoa > Chordata > Actinopteri > Salmoniformes > Salmonidae > Salmo > Salmo salar. The sequence goes on from NC_138301.1 coordinate 60,310,980, forward strand.
AGACTAGAAAATACTGGTACCATCATAAGACTATTATAGAATACTAGAACAGACTGGTACCATCATAAAGCTATTATAGAAGACTAGAACAGGCTGGTACCATCATAAGACTAGAACAGACTGGTACCATCATAAGGCTATTATAGAAGACTAGAACAGACTGGTACCATCATAAGACTAGAACAGACAGGTATCATCATAAGACTATTACAGAAGACTAGAAAAGACTGGTACATCATAAAGCTATTATAGAAGACTAGAACAGGCTGGTACCATCATAAGACCAGAACAGACTGGTACCATCATAAGACTATTATAGAAGACTAGAACAGACTGGTACCGTCATAAGGCTTTTATAGAAGACTAGAACAGACTGGTACCATCATAAGGCTAGAACAGACTGGTACCATCATAAGACTAGAACAGACTGGTAACATCATAAGGCTATTATAGAAGACTAGAACAGACTGGTACCATCATAAGACTAGAACAGACTGGTAACATCATAAGGCTATTATAGAAGACTAGAACAGACTACTACCATCATAAGACTAGAACAGACTGGTACCATCATAAGACTAGAACAGACTGGTACCATCATAAGACTAGAACAGACTGGTAACATCATAAGGCTATTATAGAAGACTAGAACAGACTGGTACATCATAAAGCTATTATAGAAGACTAGAACAGACTGGTACCATCATAAGACTAGAACAGACTGGTAACATCATAAGGCTATTATAGAAGACTAGAACAGACTACTCCCATCATAAGACTAGAACAGACTGGTAACATCATAAGGCTATTATAGAAGACTAGAACAGACTGGTACCACCATAAGACTAGAACAGACTGGTACCATCATAAGGCTAGAACAGACTGGTACCATCATTAGGCTTTTATAGAAGACTAGAACAGACTACTACCATCATAAGACTAGAACAGACTGGTACCATCATAAGGCTAGAACAGACTGGTAACATCATAAGTCTATTATAGAAGACTAGAACAGACTGGTACCATCATAAGGCTATTATAGAAGACTAGAACAGACTGGTACTATCATAAGACTAGAACAGACTGGTACCATCATAAGGCTAGAAAAGACTGGTACCATCATAAGGCTATTATAGAAGGCTAGAACAGACTGGTACCATCATAAGGCTATTATTGAAGACTAGAACAGACTGGTACCATCATAAGGCTATTATAGAAGACTAGAACAGACTGGTACCATCATAAGACTAGAACAGACTGGTACCATCACAAGGCTATTATAGAAGACGAGAACAGACTGGTACCATCATAAGGGTATTATAGAAGACTAGAACAGACTGGTACCATCATACGGCTATTATAGAACACTAGAACAGACTGGTACCATCATAAGACTATTATAGAACACTAGAACAGACTGGTACCATCATAAGGCTATTATAGAAGACTAGAACAGACTTGTACCATCATAAGACAACTATAGAAGACTAGAACAGACTGGTACCATCATACGGCTATTATAGAACACTAGAACAGACTGGTACCATCATAAGACTATTATAGAACACTAGAACAGACTGGTACCATCATAAGGCTATTATAGAAGACTAGAACAGACTGGTACCATCATAAGGCTAGAACAAACTGGTACCATCATAAGGCTATTATAGAATACTAGAACAGACTGGTACCATCATAAGACTAGAAAATACTGGTACCATCATAAGACTATTATAGAAGACTAGAACAGACTGGTACCATCATAAAGCTATTATAGAAGACTACAACAGGCTGGTACCATCATAAGACTAGAACAGACTGGTACCATCATAAGACTATTATAGAAGACTAGAACAGACTGGTACCATCATAAGACTAGAACAGACAGGTATCATCATAAGACTATTATAGAAGACTAGAACAGACTGGTACATCATAAAGCTATTATAGAAGACTAGAACAGGCTGGTACCATCATAAGACCAGAACAGACTGGTACCATCATAAGACTATTATAGAAGACTAGAACAGACTGGTACCATCATAAGGCAAGAACAGACTGGTACCATCATAAGGCTATTATAGAAGACTAGAACAGAATGGTACCATCATAAGACTAGAACAGACTGGTACCATCATAAGACTATTATAGAAGACTAGAACAGACTGGTACCATCATAAGACTAGAACAGACTGTTACCATCATAAGGGTATTATAGAAGACTAGAACAGACTGGTACCATCATAAGACAACTATAGAAGACTAGAACAGACTGGTACCATCATAAGGCTATTATAGAAGACTAGAACAGACTTGTACCATCATAAGGCTAGAACAAACTGGTACCATCATAAGGCTATTATAGAATACTAGAACAGACTGGTACCATCATAAGACTAGAAAATATTGGTACCATCATAAGATTATTATAGAAGACTAGAACAGACTGGTACCATCATAAAGCTATTATAGAAGACTAGAACAGGCTGGTACCATCATAAGACTAGAACAGACTGGTACCATCATAAGACTATTATAGAAGACTAGAACAGACTGGTACCATCATAAGGCTATTATAGAAGACTAGAACAGACTGGTACCATCATAAGGCTATTATAGAACACTAGAACAGACTGGTACTATCATAAGACTAGAACAGACTGGTACCATCATAAGGCTATTATAGAAGACTAGAACAGACTGGTACCATCATAAGGCTAGAAAAGACTGGTACCATCATAAGGCTAGAACAGACTGGTACCATCATAAGACTAGTAGAGACTGGTACCATCATAAGACTAGAACAGGCTGGTACCATCATAAGACTAGAACAGACTTGTACCATCATAATGCTATTATAGAAGACTAGAACAGACTGGTACCATCATAAGACGATTATAGAAGACTAGAACAGACTGCTACCATCATAAGGCTATTAAAGAAGACTAGAACAGACTGGTACCATCATAAGGCTATTATAGAAGACTAGAACAGACTGGTACCATCATAAGACTATTATAGAAGACTAGAACAGACTTGTACCATAATAAGACTAGAACAGACTGGTACCACCATAAGACTAGAACAGACTGGTACCATCATAAGGCTATTATAGAAGACTAGAACAGACTGGTACCATCATAAGGCTTTATAGAAGACTAGAACAGACTGGTACCATCATAAGGCTATTATAGAAGAATAGAACAGACTGGTACCATCATAAGGCTATTATTGAAGACTAGAACAGACTGGTACCATCATAAGGCTATTATAGAAGACTAGAACAGACTGGTACCATCATAAGAATATTATAGAAGACTAGAACAGACTGGTACCATCATAAGACTAGTACCATCATAAGACTAGAACAGACTGGTACCATCATAAGGCTATTATAGAAGACTAGAACAGACTGGTACCCTCATAAGGCTACTATAGAAGACTAGAACAGACTGGTACCATCATAAGGCTACTATAGAAGACTAGAACAGACTGGTACCATCACAAGACTAGTAGAGACTGGTAGCATCATAAGGCTATTATAGAAGACTAGAACAGACTGGTACCATCATAAGGCTAGTATAGAAGACTAGAACAGACTGGTACAATCATAAGACTATTATATAAGACTAGAACAGACTGTTACCATCATAAGGCTATTATAGAAGACTAGAACAGACTGGTACCATCATAAGGCTATTAAAGAAGACTAGAACAGACTGGTACCATCATAAGACTATTATATAAGACTAGAACAGACTGTTACCATCATAAGGCTATTATAGAAGACTAGAACAGACTGGTACCATCATAAGACTATTATAGAAGACTAGAACAGACTGGTACAATCATAAGACTATTATAGAAGACTAGAACAGACTGGTACCATCATAAGGCTATTAAAGAAGACTAGAACAGACTGGTACCATCATAAGGCTATTATAGAAGACTAGAACAGACTGGTACCATCATAAGACTATTATAGAAGACTAGAACAGACTTGTACCATCATAAGGCTATTATAGAAGACTAGAACAGACTGGTACCATCATAAGGCTATTATAGAAGACTAGAACAGACTGGTACCAACATAAGACTAGAACAGACTGGTACCATCATAAGGCTATTATAGAAGACTAGAACAAACTGGTACCATCATAAGGCTATTATAGAAGACTAGAACAGACTGGTACCATCATAAGGCTATTACAGAAGACTAGAACAGACTGGTACCATCATAAGGCTATTATTGAAGACTAGAACATACTGGTACCATCATAAGGCTATTATAGAAGACTAGAACAGACTGGTACCATCATAAGAATATTATAGAAGACTAGAAAAGACTGGTACCAATCATCAGACTGGTACCATCATTAGACTAGTACCATCATAAGACTAGAACAGACTGGTACCATCATAAGGCTATTATAGAAGATGAGAACAGACTGGTACCATCATAAGGGTATTATAGAAGACTAGAACAGACTGGTACCATCATAAGACAACTATAGAAGACTAGAACAGACTGTTACCATCATAAGGCTATTTAAGAAGACTAGAACAGACTTGTACCATCATAAGGCTAGAACAAACTGGTACCATCATAAGGCTATTATAGAATACTAGAACAGACTGGTACCATCATAAGACTAGAAAATACTCGTACCATCGTAAGACTATTATAGAAGACTAGAACAGACTGGTACCATCATAAAGCTATTATAGAAGACTAGAACAGGCTGGTACCATCATAAGACTAGAACAGACTGGTACCATCATAAGGCTATTATAGAAGACTAGAACAGACTGCTACCATCATAAGACTAGAACAGACAGGTATCATCATAAGACTATTATAGAAGACTAGAACAGACTGGTACATCATAAAGCTATTATAGAAGACTAGAACAGGCTGGTACCATCATAAGACCAGAACAGACTGGTACCATCATAAGACTATTATAGAAGACTAGAACAGACTGGTACCATCATAAGGCTAGAACAGACTGGTACCATCATAAGGCTTTTATAGAAGATTATAACAGACTACTACCATCATAAGACTAGAACAGACTGGTACCATCATAAGACTAGAACAGACTGGTAACATCATAAGGCTATTATAGAAGACTAGAACAGTCTGGTACCATCATAAGGCTATTATAGAAGACTAGAACAGACTGGTACCATCATAAGACTATTATAGAAGACTAGAACAGACTACTACCATCATAAGACTATTATAGAAGACTAGAACAGACTGGTACCATCATAAGGCTATTATAGAAGACTAGAACAGACTGGTACTATCATAAGACTAGAACAGACTGGTACCATCATAAGGCTATTATAGAAGACTAGAACAGACTGGTACCATCATAAGGCTAGAAAAGACTGGTACCATCATAAGGCTATTATAGAAGGCTAGAACAGACTGGTACCATCATAAGGCTATTATTGAAGACTAGAACAGACTGGTACCATCATAAGGCTATTATAGAAGACTAGAACAGACTGGTACCATCATAAGACTAGAACAGACTGGTACCATCATAAGACTATTATAGAAGACTAGAACAGACTGGTACCACCATAAGACTAGAACAGACTGGTACCATCATAAGGCTATTATAGAAGACTAGAACAAACTGGTACCATCATAAGGCTATTATAGAAGACTAGAACAGACTGGTACCATCATAAGGCTATTATAGAAGACTAGAACAGACTGGTACCATCATAAGGCTATTATTGAAGACTAGAACATACTGGTACCATCATAAGGCTATTATAGAAGACTAGAACAGACTGGTACCATCATAAGAATATTATAGAAGACTAGAACAGATTGGTACCAATCATCAGACTGGTACCATCATTAGACTAGTACCATCATAAGACTAGAACAGACTGGTACCATCATAAGGCTATTATAGAAGACGAGAACAGACTGGTACCATCATAAGGGTATTATAGAAGACTAGAACAGACTGGTACCATCATAAGACAACTATAGAAGACTAGAACAGACTGTTACCATCATAAGGCTATTATAGAAGACTAGAACAGACTTGTACCATCATAAGGCTAGAACAAACTGGTACCATCATAAGGCTATTATAGAATACTAGAACAGACTGGTACCATCATAAGACTAGAAAATACTGGTACCATCATAAGACTATTATAGAATACTAGAACAGACTGGTACCATCATAAAGCTATTATAGAAGACTAGAACAGGCTGGTACCATCATAAGACTAGAACAGACTGGTACCATCATAAGGCTATTATAGAAGACTAGAACAGACTGGTACCATCATAAGGCTAGAACAGACTGGTACCATCATAAGACTAGAACAGACTGGTAACATCATAAGGCTATTATAGAAGACTAGAACAGACTGGTACCATCATAAGACTAGAACAGACTGGTAACATCATAAGGCTATTATAGAAGACTAGAACAGACTACTACCATCATAAGACTAGAACAGACTGGTACCATCATAAGACTAGAACAGACTGGTACCATCATAAGACTAGAACAGACTGGTAACATCATAAGGCTATTATAGAAGACTAGAACAGACTGGTACATCATAAAGCTATTATAGAAGACTAGAACAGACTGGTACCATCATAAGACTAGAACAGACTGGTAACATCATAAGGCTATTATAGAAGACTAGAACAGACTACTCCCATCATAAGACTAGAACAGACTGGTAACATCATAAGGCTATTATAGAAGACTAGAACAGACTGGTACCACCATAAGACTAGAACAGACTGGTACCATCATAAGGCTAGAACAGACTGGTACCATCATTAGGCTTTTATAGAAGACTAGAACAGACTACTACCATCATAAGACTAGAACAGACTGGTACCATCATAAGGCTAGAACAGACTGGTAACATCATAAGTCTATTATAGAAGACTAGAACAGACTGGTACCATCATAAGGCTATTATAGAAGACTAGAACAGACTGGTACTATCATAAGACTAGAACAGACTGGTACCATCATAAGGCTAGAAAAGACTGGTACCATCATAAGGCTATTATAGAAGGCTAGAACAGACTGGTACCATCATAAGGCTATTATTGAAGACTAGAACAGACTGGTACCATCATAAGGCTATTATAGAAGACTAGAACAGACTGGTACCATCATAAGACTAGAACAGACTGGTACCATCACAAGGCTATTATAGAAGACGAGAACAGACTGGTACCATCATAAGGGTATTATAGAAGACTAGAACAGACTGGTACCATCATACGGCTATTATAGAACACTAGAACAGACTGGTACCATCATAAGACTATTATAGAACACTAGAACAGACTGGTACCATCATAAGGCTATTATAGAAGACTAGAACAGACTTGTACCATCATAAGACAACTATAGAAGACTAGAACAGACTGGTACCATCATACGGCTATTATAGAACACTAGAACAGACTGGTACCATCATAAGACTATTATAGAACACTAGAACAGACTGGTACCATCATAAGGCTATTATAGAAGACTAGAACAGACTGGTACCATCATAAGGCTAGAACAAACTGGTACCATCATAAGGCTATTATAGAATACTAGAACAGACTGGTACCATCATAAGACTAGAAAATACTGGTACCATCATAAGACTATTATAGAAGACTAGAACAGACTGGTACCATCATAAAGCTATTATAGAAGACTACAACAGGCTGGTACCATCATAAGACTAGAACAGACTGGTACCATCATAAGACTATTATAGAAGACTAGAACAGACTGGTACCATCATAAGACTAGAACAGACAGGTATCATCATAAGACTATTATAGAAGACTAGAACAGACTGGTACATCATAAAGCTATTATAGAAGACTAGAACAGGCTGGTACCATCATAAGACCAGAACAGACTGGTACCATCATAAGACTATTATAGAAGACTAGAACAGACTGGTACCATCATAAGGCTAGAAAAGACTGGTACCATCATAAGGCAAGAACAGACTGGTACCATCATAAGGCTATTATAGAAGACTAGAACAGAATGGTACCATCATAAGACTAGAACAGACTGGTACCATCATAAGACTATTATAGAAGACTAGAACAGACTGGTACCATCATAAGACTAGAACAGACTGTTACCATCATAAGGGTATTATAGAAGACTAGAACAGACTGGTACCATCATAAGACAACTATAGAAGACTAGAACAGACTGGTACCATCATAAGGCTATTATAGAAGACTAGAACAGACTTGTACCATCATAAGGCTAGAACAAACTGGTACCATCATAAGGCTATTATAGAATACTAGAACAGACTGGTACCATCATAAGACTAGAAAATATTGGTACCATCATAAGATTATTATAGAAGACTAGAACAGACTGGTACCATCATAAAGCTATTATAGAAGACTAGAACAGGCTGGTACCATCATAAGACTAGAACAGACTGGTACCATCATAAGACTATTATAGAAGACTAGAACAGACTGGTACCATCATAAGGCTATTATAGAAGACTAGAACAGACTGGTACCATCATAAGGCTATTATAGAACACTAGAACAGACTGGTACTATCATAAGACTAGAACAGACTGGTACCATCATAAGGCTATTATAGAAGACTAGAACAGACTGGTAACATCATAAGGCTAGAAAAGACTGGTACCATCATAAGGCTAGAACAGACTGGTACCATCATAAGACTAGTAGAGACTGGTACCATCATAAGACTAGAACAGGCTGGTACCATCATAAGACTAGAACAGACTTGTACCATCATAATGCTATTATAGAAGACTAGAACAGACTGGTACCATCATAAGACGATTATAGAAGACTAGAACAGACTGCTACCATCATAAGGCTATTAAAGAAGACTAGAACAGACTGGTACCATCATAAGGCTATTATAGAAGACTAGAACAGACTGGTACCATCATAAGACTATTATAGAAGACTAGAACAGACTTGTACCATAATAAGACTAGAACAGACTGGTACCACCATAAGACTAGAACAGACTGGTACCATCATAAGGCTATTATAGAAGACTAGAACAGACTGGTACCATCATAAGGCTTTATAGAAGACTAGAACAGACTGGTACCATCATAAGGCTATTATAGAAGAATAGAACAGACTGGTACCATCATAAGGCTATTATTGAAGACTAGAACAGACTGGTACCATCATAAGGCTATTATAGAAGACTAGAACAGACTGGTACCATCATAAGAATATTATAGAAGACTAGAACAGACTGGTACCAATCATCAGACTGGTACCATCATAAGACTAGTACCATCATAAGACTAGAACAGACTGGTACCATCATAAGGCTATTATAGAAGACTAGAACAGACTGGTACCCTCATAAGGCTATTATAGAAGACTAGAACAGACTGGTACCCTCATAAGGCTACTATAGAAGACTAGAACAGACTGGTACCATCATAAGGCTACTATAGAAGACTAGAACAGACTGGTACCATCACAAGACTAGTAGAGACTGGTAGCATCATAATGCTATTATAGAAGACTAGAACAGACTGGTACAATCATCAGGCTGGTATAGAAGACTAGAACAGACTGGTACCATCATAAGACTATTATATAAGACTAGAACAGACTGTTACCATCATAAGGCTATTATAGAAGACTAGAACAGACTGGTACCATCATAAGACTATTATAGAAGACTAGAACAGACTGGTACCATCATAAGTCTAGAACAGACTGGTACCATCATAAGACTATTATAGAAGACTAGAACAGACTGGTACCAATCATAAGACTAGAACAGACTGGTACCATCATAAGACTAGAACAGACTGGTACCATCATAAGGCTATTATGGAAGACTAGAACAGACTGGTACCATCATAAGACTATTATAGAAGACTAGAACAGACTGGTACCATCATAAGACTATTATAGAAGACTAGAACAGACTGGTACCATCATAAGGCTATTATAGAAGACTAGAACAGACTGGTACCACCATAAGACTAGAACAGACTGGTACCATCATAAGGCTATTATAGAAGACTAGAACATACTGGTACCATCATAAGGCTATTATAGAAGACTAGAACAGACTGGTACCATCATAAGGCTATTATAGAAGACTAGAACAGACTGGTACCATCATAAGGCTATTATTGAAGACTAGAACAGACTGGTACCATCATAAGGCTATTATAGAAGACTAGAACAGACTGGTACCATCATAAGAATATTATAGAAGACTAGAACAGACTGGTACCAATCATCAGACTGGTACCATCATAAGACTAGTACCATCATAAGACTAGAACAGACTGGTACCATCATAAGGCTATTATAGAAGACTAGAACAGACTGGTACCCTCATAAGGCTACTATAGAAGACTAGAACAGACTGGTACCATCAAAAGGCTACTATAGAAGACTAGAACAGACTGGTACCATCATAAAGCTATTATAGAAGACTAGAACAGGCTGGTACCATCATAAGACTAGAACAGACTGGTACCATCATAAGGCTATTATAGAAGACTAGAACAGACTGGTACCATCATAAGACTAGAACAGACTGGTACCATCATAAGGCTAGTATAGAAGACTAGAACAGACTGGTACATCATAAAGCTATTATAGAAGACTAGAACAGGCTGGTACCATCATAAGACCAGAACAGACTGGTACCATCATAAGACTATTATAGAAGACTAGAACAGACTGGTACCATCATAAGGCTAGAACAGACTGGTACCATCATAAGGCTTTTATAGAAGACTAAAACAGACTGGTACTATCATAAGACTAGAACAGACTGGTACCATCATAAGGCTATTATAGAAGACTAGAACAGACTGGTACCATCATAAGGCTAGAAAAGACTGGTACCATCATAAGGCAAGAACAGACTGGTACCATCATAAGGCTATTATTGAAGACTAGAACAGACTGGTACCATCATAAGGCTATTATAGAAGACTAGAACAGACTGGTACCATCATAAGACTAGAACAGACTGGTACCATCATAAGACTATTATAGAAGACTAGAACAGACTGGTACCATCATAAGACTAGAACAGACTGTTACCATCATAAGGGTATTATAGAAGACTAGAACAGACTGGTACCATCATAAGACAACTATAGAAGACTAGAACAGACTGGTACCATCATAAGGCTATTATAGAAGACTAGAACAGACTTGTACCATCATAAGGCTAGAACAAACTGGTACCATCATAAGGCTATTATAGAATACTAGAACAGACTGGTACCATCATAAGACTAGAAAATATTGGTACCATCATAAGATTATTATAGAAGACTAGAACAGACTGGTACCATCATAAAGCTATTATAGAAGACTAGAACAGGCTGGTACCATCATAAGACTAGAACAGACTGGTACCATCATAAGACTATTATAGAAGACTAGAACAGACTGGTACCATCATAAGGCTATTATAGAAGACTAGAACAGACTGGTACCATCATAAGGCTATTATAGAACACTAGAACAGACTGGTACTATCATAAGACTAGAACAGACTGGTACCATCATAAGGCTATTATAGAAGACTAGAACAGACTGGTACCATCATAAGGCTAGAAAAGACTGGTACCATCATAAGGCTAGAACAGACTGGTACCATCATAAGACTAGTAGAGACTGGTACCATCATAAGACTAGAACAGGCTGGTACCATCATAAGACCAGAACAGACTTGTACCATCATAATGCTATTATAGAAGACTAGAACAGACTGGTACCATCATAAGACGATTATAGAAGACTAGAACAGACTGGTACCATCATAAGACTATTATAGAAGACTAGAACAGACTTGTACCATAATAAGACTAGAACAGACTGGTACCACCATAAGACTAGAACAGACTGGTACCATCATAAGGCTATTATAGAAGACTAGAACAGACTGGTACCATCATAAGACTATTATAGAAGACTAGAACAGACTGGTACCATCATAAGTCTAGAACAGACTGGTACCATCATAAGACTATTATAGAAGACTAGAACAGACTGGTACCATCATAAGACTATTATAGAAGACTAGAACAGACTGGTACCATCATAAGGCTATTATAGAAGACTAGAACAGACTGGTACCATCATAAGGCTATTATAGAAGAATAGAACAGACTGGTACCATCATAAGGCTATTATAGAAGACTAGAACAGACTGGTACCATCATAAGAATATTATAGAAGACTAGAACAGACTGGTACCAATCATCAGACTGGTACCATCATAAGACTAGTACCATCATAAGACTAGAACAGACTGGTACCATCATAAGGCTATTATAGAAGACTAGAACAGACTGGTACCCTCATAAGGCTACTATAGAAGACTAGAACAGACTGGTACCATCATAAGGCTACTATAGAAGACTAGAACAGACTGGTACCATCACAAGACTAGTAGAGACTGGTAGCATCATAAGGCTATTATAGAAGACTAGAACAGACTGGTACCATCATAAGGCTAGTATAGAAGACTAGAACAGACTGGTACCATCATCAGGCTGGTATAGAAGACTAGAACAGACTGGTACCATCATAAGACTATTATATAAGACTAGAACAGACTGTTACCATCATAAGGCTATTATAGAAGACTAGAACAGACTGGTACCATCATAAGACTATTATAGAAGACTAGAACAGACTGGTACCATCATAAGTCTAGAACAGACTGGTACCATCATAAGACTATTATAGAAGACTAGAACAGACTGGTACCATCATAAGACTATTATAGAAGACTAGAACAGACTGGTACCATCATAAGACTATTATAGAAGACTAGAACAGACTGGTACCATCATAAGGCTATTATAGAAGACTAGAACAGACTGGTACCACCATAAGACTAGAACAGACTGGTACCATCATAAGGCTATTATAGAAGACTAGAACATACTGGTACCATCATAAGGCTATTATAGAAGACTAGAACAGACTGGTACCATCATAAGGCTATTATAGAAGACTAGAACAGACTGGTACCATCATAAGGCTATTATTGAAGACTAGAACAGACTGGTACCATCATAAGGCTATTATAGAAGACTAGAACAGACTGGTACCATCATAAGAATATTATAGAAGACTAGAACAGACTGGTACCATCATAAGACTAGTACCATCATAAGACTAGAACAGACTGGTACCATCATAAGGCTATTATAGAAGACTAGAACAGACTGGTACCCTCATAAGGCTACTATAGAAGACTAGAACAGACTGGTACCATCAAAAGGCTACTATAGAAGACTAGAACAGACTGGTACCATCACAAGACTAGTAGAGACTGGTACCATCATAAGGCTATTATAGAAGACTCGAACAGACAAGTACCATCATAAGGCTAAAACAGACTGGTAACATCATAAGGCTATTATAGAAGACTAGAACAGACTGGTACCACCATAAGACTAGAACAGACTGGTACCATCATAAGGCTATTATAGAAGACTAGAACAGACTGGTACCACCATAAGACTAGAACAGACTGGTACCATCATAAGGCTATTATAGAAGACTAGAACAGACTGGTACCATCATAAGGCTATTATAGAAGACTAGAACAGACTGGTACCATCATAAGAATATTATAGAAGACAAGAACAGACTGGTACCAATCATAAGACTAGAACAGACTGGTACCATCATAAGACTAGATCAGACTGGTACCATCATAAGGCTATTATAGAAGACTAGAATAGACTGGTACCCTCATAAGGCTACTATAGAAGACTAGAACAAACTGGTACAATCATAAGGCTATTATAGAAGACTAGAACAGGCTGGTACCATCATAAGACTAGAACAGACTGGTACCATCATACAACTATTATAGAAGACTAGAACAGACTGGTACCATCATAAGGCTAGAACAGACTGTTACCATCATAAGGCTTTTATAGAAGACTAGAACAGACTACTACAATCATAAGACTAGAACAGACTGGTACCATCATAAGACTAGAACAGACTGGTAACATCATAAGGCTATTATAGAAGACCAGAACAGACTGGTACCATCATAAGGCTATTATAGAAGACTAGAACAGACTGGTAACATGATAAGACTAGTATAGAAGACTAGAACAGATTGGTATCATCATAAGACTATTATAGAAGACTATAATAGACTGGTACCATCATAAGGCTATTATAGAAGACTAGAACAGACTGGTACCATCATAAGACTAGTATAGAAGACTAGAAAAGACTGGTACCATCATAAGGCTATTATAGCAGACTAGAACAGACTGGTACCATCATAAGACTAGAAAATACTGGTACCATCATAAGACTATTATAGAAGACTAGAACAGACTGGTACATCATAAAGCTATTATAGAAGACTAGAAAAGGCTGGTACCATCATAAGACTAGAACAGACTGGTACCATCATAAGACTATTATAGAAGACTAGAACAGACTACTACCATCATAAGACTAGAACAGACTGGTACCATCATAAGGCTAGAACAGACTGGTACCATCATAAGTCTATTATAGAAGACTAGAACAGACTGGTACCATCATAAGGCTATTATAGAAGACTAGAACAGACTGGTACTATCATAAGACTAGAACAGACTGGTACCATCATAAGGCTATTATAGAAGACTAGAACAGACTGGTACCATCATAAGGCTAGAAAAGACTGGTACCATCATAAGGCTATTATAGAAGGCTAGAACAGACTGGTACCATCATAAGACTATTATTGAAGACTAGAACAGACTGGTACCATCATAAGGCTATTATAGAAGACTAGAACAGACTGGTACCATCATAAGACTAGAACAGACTGTTACCATCATAAGGCTATTATAGAAGACGAGAACAGACTGGTACCATCATAAGGGTATTATAGAAGACTAGAACAGACTGGTACCATCATAAGACAACTATAGAAGACTAGAACAGACTGGTACCATCATACGGCTATTATAGAACACTAGAACAGACTGGTACCATCATAAGACTATTATAGAACACTAGAACAGACTGGTACCATCATAAGGCTATTATAGAAGACTAGAACAGACTTGTACCATCATAAGGCTAGAACAAACTGGTAGCATCATAAGGCTATTATAGAATACTAGAACAGACTGGTACCATCATAAGACTAGAAAATACTGGTACCATCATAAGACTATTATAGAAGACTAGAACAGACTGGTACCATCATAAAGCTATTATAGATCACTAGAACAGACTGGTACCATCATAAGACTATTATAGAACACTAGAACAGACTGGTACCATCATAAGGCTATTATAGAAGACTAGAACAGACTTGTACCATCATAAGGCTAGAACAAACTGGTAGCATCATAAGGCTATTATAGAATACTAGAACAGACTGGTACCATCATAAGACTAGAAAATACTGGTACCATCATAAGACTATTATAGAAGACTAGAACAGACTGGTACCATCATAAAGCTATTATAGAAGACTAGAACAGGCTGGTACCATCATAAGACTAGAACAGACAGGTATCATCATAAGACTATTATAGAAGACTAGAACAGACTGGTACATCATAAAGCTATTATAGTAGACTAGAACATGCTGGTACCATCATAAGACCAGAACAGACTGGTACCATCATAAGACTATTATAGAAGACTAGAACAGACTGGTACCATCATAAGGCTAGAACAGACTGGTACCATCATAAGGCTTTTATAGAAGACTAAAACAGACTGGTACCATCATAAGACTAGAACAGACTGGTACCATCATAAGGCTATTATAGAAGACTAGAACAGACTGGTACCATCATAAGGCTAGAAAAGACTGGTACCATCATAAGGCAAGAACAGACTGGTACCATCATAAGGCTATTATTGAAGACTAGAACAGACTGGTACCATCATAAGGCTATTATAGAAGACTAGAACAGACTGGTACCATCATAAGACTAGAACAGACTGTTACCATCATAAGGGTATTATAGAAGACTAGAACAGACTGGTACCATCATAAGGGTATTATAGAAGACTAGAACAGACTGGTACCATCATAAGACAACTATAGAAGACTAGAACAGACTGGTACCATCATAAGACTATTATAGAACACTAGAACAGATTGGTACCATCATAAGGCTATTATAGAAGACTAGAACAGACTTGTACCATCATAAGGCTAGAACAAACTGGTACCATCATAAGGCTATTATAGAATACTAGAACAGACTGGTACCATCATAAGACTAGAAAATATTGGTACCATCATAAGACTATTATAGAAGACTAGAACAGACTGGTACCATCATAAAGCTATTATAGAAGACTAGAACAGGCTGGTACCATCATAAGACTAGAACAGACTGGTACCATCATAAGACTATTATAGAAGACTAGAACAGACTGTTACCATCATAAGGCTATTATAGAAGACTAGAACAGACTGGTACCATCATAAGACTAGTAGAGACTGGTACCATCATAAGACTAGAACAGACTGGTACCATCATAAGACTAGAACAGACTTGTACCATCATAAGACTAGAACAGACTTGTACCATCATAATGCTATTATAGAAGACTAGAACAGACTGGTACTATCATAAGACTAGAACAGACTGGTACCATCATAAGACTAGAACAGACTTGTACCATCATAATGCTATTATAGAAGACTAGAACAGACTGGTACTATCATAAGACTAGAACAGACTGGTACCATCATAAGACTAGAACAGACTGGTACCATCATAAGACTAGAACAGACTGGTACCATCATAAGGCTATTATAGAAGACTAGAACAGACTGCTACCATCATAAGGCTATTAAAGAAGACTAGAACAGACTGGTACCATCATAAGGCTATTATAGAAGACTAGAACAGACTGGTACCATCATAAGACTATTATAGAAGACTAGAACAGACTTGTACCATCATAAGACTAGAACAGACTGGTACCATCATAAGGCTATTATAGAAGACTAGAACAGACTGGTACCATCATAAGACTATTATAGAAGACTAGAACAGACTGGTACCACCATAAGACTAGAACAGACTGGTACCATCATAAGGCTATTATAGAAGACTAGAACAGACTGGTACCATCATAAGGCTATTATAGAAGACTAGAACAGACTGGTACCATCATAAGGCTATTATAGAAGACTAGAACAGACTGGTACCATCATAAGGCTATTATAGAAGACTAGAACAGACTGGTACCATCATAAGAATATTATAGAAGACTAGAACAGACTGGTACCAATCATCAGACTGGTACCATCATAAGACTAGTACCATCATAAGACTAGAACAGACTGGTACCATCATAAGGCTATTATAGAAGACTAGAACAGACTGGTACCATCACAAGACTAGTAGAGACTGGTACCATCATAAGGCTATTATAGAAGACTCGAACAGACAAGTACCATCATAAGGCTAAAACAGACTGGTAACATCATAAGGCTATTATAGAAGACTAGAACAGACTGGTACCACCATAAGACTATTATAGAAGACTAGAACAGACTGGTACCACCATAAGACTAGAACAGACTGGTACCATCATAAGGCTATTATAGAAGACTAGAACAGACTGGTACCATCATAAGGCTATTATAGAAGACTAGAACAGACTGGTACCATCATAAGAATATTATAGAAGACAAGAACAGACTGGTACCAATCATAAGACTAGAACAGACTGGTACCATCATAAGACTAGAACAGACTGGTACCATCATAAGGCTATTATAGAAGACTAGAATAGACTGGTACCCTCATAAGGCTACTATAGAAGACTAGAACAAACTGGTACAATCATAAGGCTATTATAGAAGACTAGAACAGGCTGGTACCATCATAAGACTAGAACAGACTGGTACCATCATACAACTATTATAGAAGACTAGAACAGACTGGTACCATCATAAGACTAGAACAGACTGGTACCATCATAAGACTAGAACAGACTGGTAACATCATAAGGCTATTATAGAAGACCAGAACAGACTGGTACCATCATAAGGCTATTATAGAAGACTAGAACAGACTGGTAACATGATAAGACTAGTATAGAAGACTAGAACAGATTGGTATCATCATAAGACTATTATAGAAGACTATAATAGACTGGTACCATCATAAGGCTATTATAGAAGACTAGAACAGACTGGTACCATCATAAGACTAGTATAGAAGACTAGAAAAGACTGGTACCATCATAAGGCTATTATAGCAGACTAGAACAGACTGGTACCATCATAAGACTAGAAAATACTGGTACCATCATAAGACTATTATAGAAGACTAGAACAGACTGGTACATCATAAAGCTATTATAGAAGACTAGAAAAGGCTGGTACCATCATAAGACTAGAACAGACTGGTACCATCATAAGACTATTATAGAAGACTAGAACAGACTACTACCATCATAAGACTAGAACAGACTGGTACCATCATAAGGCTAGAACAGACTGGTACCATCATAAGTCTATTATAGAAGACTAGAACAGACTGGTACCATCAT
Source organism: Salmo salar (assembly GCF_965601325.2). Taxonomy (NCBI): domain Eukaryota; kingdom Metazoa; phylum Chordata; class Actinopteri; order Salmoniformes; family Salmonidae; genus Salmo; species Salmo salar. The sequence goes on from NC_138301.1 coordinate 60,329,581, forward strand.
AAGGCTATTATAGAAGACTAGAACAGACTGGTACTATCATAAGACTAGAACAGACTGGTACCATCATAAGGCTATTATAGAAGACTAGAACAGACTGGTACCATCATAAGGCTAGAAAAGACTGGTACCATCATAAGGCTATTATAGAAGGCTAGAACAGACTGGTACCATCATAAGACTATTATTGAAGACTAGAACAGACTGGTACCATCATAAGTCTATTATAGAAGACTAGAACAGACTGGTACCATCATAAGACTAGAACAGACTGGTACCATCATAAGACTATTATATAGAAGACTAGAACAGACTGGTACCATCATAAGACTAGAACAGACTGTTACCATCATAAGGCTATTATAGAAGACTAGAACAGACTGGTACCATCATAAGACAACTATAGAAGACTAGAACAGACTGGTACCATCATACGGCTATTATAGAACACTAGAACAGACTGGTACCATCATAAGACTATTATAGAACACTAGAACAGACTGGTACCATCATAAGGCTATTATAGAAGACTAGAACAGACTTGTACCATCATAAGGCTAGAACAAACTGGTAGCATCATAAGGCTAGAACTGACTGGTACCATCATAAGGCTATTATAGAAGACTAGAACAGACTGGTACCATCATAAGACTAGAACAGACAGGTATCATCATAAGACTATTATAGAAGACTAGAACAGGCTGGTACCATCATAAGACTAGAACAGACTGGTACCATCATAAGGCTATTATAGAAGACTAGAACAGACTGGTACCATCATAAGACTAGAACAGACTGGTACCATCATAAGGCTTTTATAGAAGACTAAAACAGACTGGTACTATCATAAGACTAGAACAGACTGGTACCATCATAAGGCTATTATAGAAGACTAGAACAGACTGGTACCATCATAAGGCTAGAAAAGACTGGTACCATCATAAGGCAAGAACAGACTGGTACCATCATAAGGCTATTATTGAAGACTAGAACAGACTGGTACCATCATAAGGCTATTATAGAAGACTAGAACAGACTGGTACCATCATAAGACTAGAACAGACTGTTACCATCATAAGGGTATTATAGAAGACTAGAACAGACTGGTACCATCATAAGGGTATTATAGAAGACTAGAACAGACTGGTACCATCATAAGACAACTATAGAAGACTAGAACAGACTGGTACCATCATAAGACTAGTAGAGACTGGTACCATCATAAGACTAGAACAGACTGGTACCATCATAAGGCTATTATAGAAGACTAGAACAGACTTGTACCATCATAAGGCTAGAACAAACTGGTACCATCATAAGGCTATTATAGAATACTAGAACAGACTGGTACCATCATAAGACTAGAAAATATTGGTACCATCATAAGACTATTATAGAAGACTAGAACAGACTGGTACCATCATAAAGCTATTATAGAAGACTAGAACAGGCTGGTACCATCATAAGACTAGAACAGACTGGTACCATCATAAGACTAGTAGAGACTGGTACCATCATAAGACTAGAACAGACTGGTACCATCATAAGACTAGAACAGACTTGTACCATCATAATGCTATTATAGAAGACTAGAACAGACTGGTACCATCATAAGGCTATTATAGAAGACTAGAACAGACTGGTACCATCATAAGACAATTATAGAAGACTAGAACAGACTGCTACCATCATAAGGCTATTAAAGAAGACTAGAACAGACTGGTACCATCATAAGGCTATTATAGAAGACTAGAACAGACTGGTGCCATCATAAGACTATTATAGAAGACTAGAACAGACTTGTACCATCATAAGACTAGAACAGACTGGTACCACCATAAGACTAGAACAGACTGGTACCATCATAAGGCTATTATAGAAGACTAGAACAGACTGGTACCATCATAAGGCTATTATAGAAGACTAGAACAGACTGGTACCATCATAAGGCTATTATAGAAGAATAGAACAGACTGGTACCATCATAAGGCTATTATTGAAGACTAGAACAGACTGGTACCATCATAAGGCTATTATAGAAGACTAGAACAGACTGGTACCATCATAAGAATATTATAGAAGACTAGAACAGACTGGTACCAATCATCAGACTGGTACCATCATAAGACTAGTACCATCATAAGACTAGAACAGACTGGTACCATCATAAGGCTATTATAGAAGACTAGAACAGACTGGTACCCTCATAAGGCTACTATAGAAGACTAGAACAGACTGGTACCATCATAAGGCTACTATAGAAGACTAGAACAGACTGGTACCATCACAAGACTAGTAGAGACTGGTACCATCATAAGGCTATTATAGAAGACTAGAACAGACTAGTACCATCATAAGGCTAGTATAGAAGACTAGAACAGACTGGTACCATCATCAGGCTGGTATAGAAGACTAGAACAGACTGGTACCATCATAAGACTATTATATAAGACTAGAACAGACTGTTACCATCATAAGGCTAGTATAGAAAACTAGAACAGACTGGTACCATAAGACTATTATAGAAGACTAGAACAGACTGGTACCATCATAAGTCTAGAACAGGCTGGTACCATCATAAGACTATTATAGAAGACTAGAACAGACTGGTCCCATCATAAGACTATTATAGAAGACTAGAACAGACTGGTACCATCATAAGACTATTATAGAAGACTAGAACAGACTGGTACCATCATAAGACTATTATAGAAGACTAGAACAGACTGGTACCATCATAAGGCTATTATAGAAGACTAGAACAGACTGGTACCATCATAAGACTATTATAAAAGACTAGAACAGTCTGGTACCATCATAAGGCTATAAAAGAAGACTAGAAAAGAATGGTACCATCATAAGGCTAGAACAGACTGGTACCATCATAAGGCTATTATAGAAGACTAGAAAAGACTGGGACAATCATGAGGCTACAACAGACTGGTACCATCATAAGACTATTATAGAAGACTAGAACAGACTGGTACCATCATCAGGCTAGTATAGAAGACTAGAACAGACTGGTACCATCATAAGACTATTATAGAAGAATAGGACAGACAGGTACCATCATAAGTCTAGAACAGACTGGCACCATCATAAGACTATTATAGAAGACTAGAACAGACTGGTACCATCATAAGGCTATTATAGAAGACTAGAACAGACTGGTACCATCATAAGGCTAGAACAGACTGGTATCATAAGGCTAATATAGAAGACTAGAACAGACTGGTACCATCATAAGTCTATTATAGAATACTAGAACAGACTGGTACCAACATAAGGCTATTATAGAAGACTTTAACAGACTGGTACCATCATAAGACTAGAAAAGACTGGTACCATCATAAGGCTATTATTGAAGACTAGAACAGGCTGGTACCATCATAAGGCTATTATAGAAGACTAGAACAGACTGGTACCATCATAAGACTAGAACAGACAGGTATCATCATAAGACTATTATAGAAACTAGAACAGACTGGTACATCATAAAGCTATTATAGAAGACTAGAACAGGCTGGTACCATCATAAGACCAGAACAGACTGGTACCATCATAAGACTATTATAGAAGACTAGAACAGACTGGTACCATCATAAGGCTAGAACAGACTGGTACCATCATAAGGCTTTTATAGAAGACTAAAACAGACTGGTACTATCATAAGACTAGAACAGACTGGTACCATCATAAGACTATTATAGAAGACTAGAACAGACTGGTACCATCATAAGGCTAGAAAAGACTGGTACCATCATAAGGCAAGAACAGACTGGTACCATCATAAGGCTATTATTGAAGACTAGAACAGACTGGTACCATCATAAGGCTATTATAGAAGACTAGAACAGACTGGTACCATCATAAGACTAGAACAGACTGGTACCATCATAAGACTATTATAGAAGACTAGAACAGAATGGTACCATCATAAGACTAGAACAGACTGTTACCATCATAAGGGTATTATAGAAGACTAGAACAGACTGGTACCATCATAAGGCTAGAACAGACTGTTACCATCATAAGGGTATTATAGAAGACTAGAACAGACTGGTACCATCATAAGACTATTATAGAAGACTAGAACAGAATGGTACCATCATAAGACTAGAACAGACTGTTACCATCATAAGGCTATTATAGAAGACTAGAACAGACTGGTACGATCATAAGACAACTATAGAAGACTAGAACAGACTGGTACCATCATAAGACTATTATAGAACACTAGAACAGATTGGTACCATCATAAGGCTATTATAGAAGACTAGAACAGACTTGTACCATCATAAGGCTAGAACAAACTGGTACCATCATAAGGCTATTATAGAATACTAGAACAGACTGGTACCATCATAAGACTAGAAAATATTGGTACCATCATAAGACTATTATAGAAGACTAGAACAGACTGGTACCATCATAAAGCTATTATAGAAGACTAGAACAGGCTGGTACCATCATAAGACTAGAACAGACTGGTACCATCATAAGACTATTATAGAAGACTAGAACAGACTGGTACCATCATAAGACTATTATAGAAGACTAGAACAGACTGGTACCATCATAAGGCTATTATAGAAGACTAGAACAGACTGGTACCATCATAAGGCTATTATAGAACACTAGAACAGACTGGTACTATCATAAGACTAGAACAGACTGGTACCATCATAAGACTAGTAGAGACTGGTACCATCATAAGACTAGAACAGACTGGTACCATCATAAGGCTATTATAGAAGACTAGAACAGACTGGTACCATCATAAGATGATTATAGAAGACTAGAACAGACTGCTACCATCATAAGGCTATTAAAGAAGACTAGAACAGACTGGTACCATCATAATGCTATTATAGAAGACTAGAACAGACTGGTACTATCATAAGACTAGAACAGACTGGTACCATCATAAGGCTATTAAAGAAGACTAGAACAGACTGGTACCATCATAAGGCTATTATAGAAGACTAGAACAGACTTGTACCATCATAATGCTATTATAGAAGACTAGAACAGACTGGTACTATCATAAGACTAGAACAGACTGGTACCATCATAAGACTAGAACAGACTGGTACCATCATAAGGCTATTATAGAAGACTAGAACAGACTGGTACCATCATAAGATGATTATAGAAGACTAGAACAGACTGCTACCATCATAAGGCTATTAAAGAAGACTAGAACAGACTGGTACCATCATAAGGCTATTATAGAAGACTAGAACAGACTGGTACCATCATAAGACTATTATAGAAGACTAGAACAGACTTGTACCATCATAAGACTAGAACAGACTGGTACCATCATAAGACTAGAACAGACTGGTACCATCATAAGGCTATTATAGAAGACTAGAACAGACTGGTACCATCATAAGGATATTATAGAAGAATAGAACAGACTGGTACCATCATAAGGCTATTATTGAAGACTAGAACAGACTGGTACCATCATAAGGCTATTATTGAAGACTAGAACAGACTGGTACCCTCATAAGGCTACTATAGAAGACTAGAACAGACTGGTACCATCATAAGGCTACTATAGAAGACTAGAACAGACTGGTACCATCACAAGACTAGTAGAGACTGGTACCATCATAAGGCTATTATAGAAGACTAGAACAGACTGGTACCATCATAAGGCTATTATAGAAGACTAGAACAGACTGGTACCCTCATAAGGCTACTATAGAAGACTAGAACAGACTGGTACCATCATAAGGCTACTATAGAAGACTAGAACAGACTGGTACCATCACAAGACTAGTAGAGACTGGTACCATCATAAGGCTATTATAGAAGACTAGAACAGACTAGTACCATCATAAGGCTATTATAGAAGACTAGAACAGACTGGTACCATCATAAGGCTAGTATAGAAGACTAGAACAGACTGGTACCATCATCAGGCTGGTATAGAAGACTAGAACAGACTGGTACCATCATAAGACTATTATATAAGACTAGAACAGACTGTTACCATCATAAGGCTAGTATAGAAAACTAGAACAGACTGGTACCATCATAAGACTATTATAGAAGACTAGAACAGACTGGTACCATCATAAGTCTAGAACAGACTGGTACCATCATAAGACTATTATAGAAGACTAGAACAGACTGGTACCATCATAAGACTATTATAGAAGACTAGAACAGACTGGTACCATCATAAGACTATTATAGAAGACTAGAACAGACTGGTACCATCATAAGACTATTATAGAAGACTAGAACAGACTGGTACCATCATAAGGCTATTATAGAAGACTAGAAAAGAATGGTACCATCATAAGGCTAGAACAGACTGGTACCATCATAAGGCTATTATAGAAGACTAGAAAAGACTGGGACAATAGTGAGGCTACAACAGACTGGTACCATCATAAGACTATTATAGAAGACTAGAACAGACTGGTACCATCATCAGGCTAGTATAGAAGACTAGAACAGACTGGTACCATCATAAGACTATTATAGAAGAATAGGACAGACAGGTACCATCATAAGTCTAGTATAGAAGACTAGAACAGACTGATACCATCATAAGACTATTATAGAAGACTAGAACAGACTGGTACCATCATAAGTCTAGAACAGACTGGTACCATCATAAGACTATTATAGAAGACTAGAACAGACTGGTACCATCATAAGGCTATTATAGAAGACTAGAACAGACTGGTACCATCATAAGGCTAGAACAGACTGGTATCATAAGGCTAATATAGAAGACTAGAACAGACTGGTACCATCATAAGTCTATTATAGAATACTAGAACAGACTGGTACCAACATAAGGCTATTATAGAAGACTTTAACAGACTGGTACCATCATAAGACTAGAAAAGACTGGTACCATCATAAGGCTATTATTGAAGACTAGAACAGGCTGGTACCATCATAAGGCTATTATAGAAGACTAGAACAGACTGGTACCATCATAAGACTAGAACATACTGGTACCATCATAAGACTATTATAGAAGACTAGAACAGACTGGTACCATCATAAGACTAGAACAGACTGTTACCATCATAAGGGTATTATAGAAGACTAGAACAGACTGGTACCATCATAAGGGTATTATAGAAGACTAGAACAGACTGGTACCATCATAAGACAACTATAGAAGACTAGAACAGACTGGTACCATCATAAGGCTATTATAGAAGACTAGAACAGACTGGTACCATCATAAGACTATTATAGAACACTAGAACAGATTGGTACCATCATAAGGCTATTATAGAAGACTAGAACAGACTTGTACCATCATAAGGCTAGAACAAACTGGTACCATCATAATGCTATTATAGAATACTAGAACAGACTGGTACCATCATAAGACTAGAAAATATTGGTACCATCATAAGACTATTATAGAAGACTAGAACAGACTGGTACCATCATAAAGCTATTATAGAAAACTAGAACAGGCTGGTACCATCATAATACTAGAACAGACTGGTACCATCATAAGACTATTATAGAAGACTAGAACAGACTGGTACCATCATAAGGCTATTATAGAAGACTAGAACAGACTGGTACCATCATAAAGCTATTATAGAACACTAGAACAGACTGGTACTATCATAAGACTAGAACAGACTGGTACCATCATAAGGCTATTATAGAAGACTAGAACAGACTGGTACCATCATAAGGCTAGAAAAGACTGGTACCATCATAAGGCTAGAACAGACTGGTACCATCATAAGCCTAGTAGAGACTGGTACCATCATAAGACTAGAACAGACTGGTACCATCATAAGACTAGAACAGACTTGTACCATCATAAGGCTATTATAGAAGACTAGAACAGACTGGTACTATCATAAGACTAGAACAGACTGGTACCATCATAAGACTAGAACAGACTGGTACCATCATAAGACTAGAACAGACTGGTACCATCATAATGCTATTATAGAAGACTAGAACAGACTGGTACCATCATAAGACTATTATAGAAGACTAGAACAGACTTGTACCATCATAAGACTAGAACAGACTGGTACCACCATAAGACTAGAACCGACTGGTACCATAATAAGGCTATTATAGAAGACTAGAACAGACTGGTACCATCATAAGGCTATTATAGAAGACTAGAACAGACTGGTACCATCATAAGGGTATTATTGAAGACTAGAACAGACTGGTACCATCATAAGGCTATTATAGAAGACTAGAACAGACTGGTACCATCATAAGAATTTTATAGAAGACTAGAACAGACTGGTACCATCATAAGGGTATTATAGAAGACTAGAACAGACTGGTACCATCATAAGGCTAGAACAGACTGTTACCATCATAAGGGTATTATAGAAGACTAGAACAGACTGGTACCATCATAAGACTATTATAGAAGACTAGAACAGAATGGTACCATCATAAGACTAGAACAGACTGTTACCATCATAAGGCTATTATAGAAGACTAGAACAGACTGGTACCATCATAAGACAACTATAGAAGACTAGAACAGACTGGTACCATCATAAGACTATTATAGAACACTAGAACAGATTGGTACCATCATAAGGCTATTATAGAAGACTAGAACAGACTTGTACCATCATAAGGCTAGAACAAACTGGTACCATCATAAGGCTATTATAGAATACTAGAACAGACTGGTACCATCATAAGACTAGAAAATATTGGTACCATCATAAGACTATTATAGAAGACTAGAACAGACTGGTACCATCATAAAGCTATTATAGAAGACTAGAACAGGCTGGTACCATCATAAGACTAGAACAGACTGGTACCATCATAAGACTATTATAGAAGACTAGAACAGACTGGTACCATCATAAGGCTATTATAGAAGACTAGAACAGACTGGTACCATCATAAGGCTATTATAGAACACTAGAACAGACTGGTACTATCATAAGACTAGAACAGACTGGTACCATCATAAGACTAGTAGAGACTGGTACTATCATAAGACTAGAACAGACTGGTACCATCATAAGGCTATTAAAGAAGACTAGAACAGACTGGTACCATCATAAGGCTATTATAGAAGACTAGAACAGACTTGTACCATCATAATGCTATTATAGAAGACTAGAACAGACTGGTACTATCATAAGACTAGAACAGACTGGTACCATCATAAGACTAGAACAGACTGGTACCATCATAAGACTAGAACAGACTGGTACCATCATAAGGCTATTATAGAAGACTAGAACAGACTGGTACCATCATAAGATGATTATAGAAGACTAGAACAGACTGCTACCATCATAAGGCTATTAAAGAAGACTAGAACAGACTGGTACCATCATAAGGCTATTATAGAAGACTAGAACAGACTGGTACCATCATAAGACTATTATAGAAGACTAGAACAGACTTGTACCATCATAAGACTAGAACAGACTGGTACCATCATAAGACTAGAACAGACTGGTACCATCATAAGGCTATTATAGAAGACTAGAACAGACTGGTACCATCATAAGGATATTATAGAAGAATAGAACAGACTGGTACCATCATAAGGCTATTATTGAAGACTAGAACAGACTGGTACCATCATAAGGCTATTATTGAAGACTAGAACAGACTGGTACCCTCATAAGGCTACTATAGAAGACTAGAACAGACTGGTACCATCATAAGGCTACTATAGAAGACTAGAACAGACTGGTACCATCACAAGACTAGTAGAGACTGGTACCATCATAAGGCTATTATAGAAGACTAGAACAGACTGGTACCATCATAAGGCTATTATAGAAGACTAGAACAGACTGGTACCCTCATAAGGCTACTATAGAAGACTAGAACAGACTGGTACCATTATAAGGCTACTATAGAAGACTAGAACAGACTGGTACCATCACAAGACTAGTAGAGACTGGTACCATCATAAGGCTATTATAGAAGACTAGAACAGACTAGTACCATCATAAGGCTATTATAGAAGACTAGAACAGACTGGTACCATCATAAGGCTAGTATAGAAGACTAGAACAGACTGGTACCATCATCAGGCTGGTATAGAAGACTAGAACAGACTGGTACCATCATAAGACTATTATATAAGACTAGAACAGACTGTTACCATCATAAGGCTAGTATAGAAAACTAGAACAGACTGGTACCATCATAAGACTATTATAGAAGACTAGAACAGACTGGTACCATCATAAGTCTAGAACAGACTGGTACCATCATAAGACTATTATAGAAGACTAGAACAGACTGGTACCGTCATAAGACTATTATAGAAGACTAGAACAGACTGGTACCATCATAAGACTATTATAGAAGACTAGAACAGACTGGTACCATCATAAGACTATTATAGAAGACTAGAACAGACTGGTACCATCCTAAGGCTATTATAGAAGACTAGAAAAGAATGGTACCATCATAAGGCTAGAACAGACTGGTACCATCATAAGGCTATTATAGAAGACTAGAAAAGACTGGGACAATAGTGAGGCTACAACAGACTGGTACCATCATAAGACTATTATAGAAGACTAGAACAGACTGGTACCATCATCAGGCTAGTATAGAAGACTAGAACAGACTGGTACCATCATAAGACTATTATAGAAGAATAGGACAGACAGGTACCATCATAAGTCTAGTATAGAAGACTAGAACAGACTGATACCATCATAAGACTATTATAGAAGACTAGAACAGACTGGTACCATCATAAGTCTAGAACAGACTGGTACTATCATAAGACTAGAACAGACTGGTACCATCATAAGACTAGAACAGACTGGTACCATCATAAGACTAGAACAGACTGGTACCATCATAATGCTATTATAGAAGACTAGAACAGACTGGTACCATCATAAGACTATTATAGAAGACTAGAACAGACTTGTACCATCATAAGACTAGAACAGACTGGTACCACCATAAGACTAGAACCGACTGGTACCATAATAAGGCTATTATAGAAGACTAGAACAGACTGGTACCATCATAAGGCTATTATAGAAGACTAGAACAGACTGGTACCATCATAAGGGTATTATTGAAGACTAGAACAGACTGGTACCATCATAAGGCTATTATAGAAGACTAGAACAGACTGGTACCATCATAAGAATTTTATAGAAGACTAGAACAGACTGGTACCATCATAAGGGTATTATAGAAGACTAGAACAGACTGGTACCATCATAAGGCTAGAACAGACTGTTACCATCATAAGGGTATTATAGAAGACTAGAACAGACTGGTACCATCATAAGACTATTATAGAAGACTAGAACAGAATGGTACCATCATAAGACTAGAACAGACTGTTACCATCATAAGGCTATTATAGAAGACTAGAACAGACTGGTACCATCATAAGACAACTATAGAAGACTAGAACAGACTGGTACCATAATAAGACTATTATAGAACACTAGAACAGATTGGTACCATCATAAGGCTATTATAGAAGACTAGAACAGACTTGTACCATCATAAGGCTAGAACAAACTGGTACCATCATAAGGCTATTATAGAATACTAGAACAGACTGGTACCATCATAAGACTAGAAAATATTGGTACCATCATAAGACTATTATAGAAGACTAGAACAGACTGGTACCATCATAAAGCTATTATAGAAGACTAGAACAGGCTGGTACCATCATAAGACTAGAACAGACTGGTACCATCATAAGACTATTATAGAAGACTAGAACAGACTGGTACCATCATAAGGCTATTATAGAAGACTAGAACAGACTGGTACCATCATAAGGCTATTATAGAACACTAGAACAGACTGGTACTATCATAAGACTAGAACAGACTGGTACCATCATAAGACTAGTAGAGACTGGTACTATCATAAGACTAGAACAGACTGGTACCATCATAAGGCTATTAAAGAAGACTAGAACAGACTGGTACCATCATAAGGCTATTATAGAAGACTAGAACAGACTTGTACCATCATAATGCTATTATAGAAGACTAGAACAGACTGGTACTATCATAAGACTAGAACAGACTGGTACCATCATAAGACTAGAACAGACTGGTACCATCATAAGACTAGAACAGACTGGTACCATCATAAGGCTATTATAGAAGACTAGAACAGACTGGTACCATCATAAGATGATTATAGAAGACTAGAACAGACTGCTACCATCATAAGGCTATTAAAGAAGACTAGAACAGACTGGTACCATCATAAGGCTATTATAGAAGACTAGAACAGACTGGTACCATCATAAGACTATTATAGAAGACTAGAACAGACTTGTACCATCATAAGACTAGAACAGACTGGTACCATCATAAGACTAGAACAGACTGGTACCATCATAAGGCTATTATAGAAGACTAGAACAGACTGGTACCATCATAAGGGTATTATTGAAGACTAGAACAGACTGGTACCATCATAAGGCTATTATAGAAGACTAGAACAGACTGGTACCATCATAAGAATTTTATAGAAGACTAGAACAGACTGGTACCATCATAAGGGTATTATAGAAGACTAGAACAGACTGGTACCATCATAAGGCTAGAACAGACTGTTACCATCATAAGGGTATTATAGAAGACTAGAACAGACTGGTACCATCATAAGACTATTATAGAAGACTAGAACAGAATGGTACCATCATAAGACTAGAACAGACTGTTACCATCATAAGGCTATTATAGAAGACTAGAACAGACTGGTACCATCATAAGACAACTATAGAAGACTAGAACAGACTGGTACCATAATAAGACTATTATAGAACACTAGAACAGATTGGTACCATCATAAGGCTATTATAGAAGACTAGAACAGACTTGTACCATCATAAGGCTAGAACAAACTGGTACCATCATAAGGCTATTATAGAATACTAGAACAGACTGGTACCATCATAAGACTAGAAAATATTGGTACCATCATAAGACTATTATAGAAGACTAGAACAGACTGGTACCATCATAAAGCTATTATAGAAGACTAGAACAGGCTGGTACCATCATAAGACTAGAACAGACTGGTACCATCATAAGACTATTATAGAAGACTAGAACAGACTGGTACCATCATAAGGCTATTATAGAAGACTAGAACAGACTGGTACCATCATAAGGCTATTATAGAACACTAGAACAGACTGGTACTATCATAAGACTAGAACAGACTGGTACCATCATAAGACTAGTAGAGACTGGTACTATCATAAGACTAGAACAGACTGGTACCATCATAAGGCTATTAAAGAAGACTAGAACAGACTGGTACCATCATAAGGCTATTATAGAAGACTAGAACAGACTTGTACCATCATAATGCTATTATAGAAGACTAGAACAGACTGGTACTATCATAAGACTAGAACAGACTGGTACCATCATAAGACTAGAACAGACTGGTACCATCATAAGACTAGAACAGACTGGTACCATCATAAGGCTATTATAGAAGACTAGAACAGACTGGTACCATCATAAGATGATTATAGAAGACTAGAACAGACTGCTACCATCATAAGGCTATTAAAGAAGACTAGAACAGACTGGTACCATCATAAGGCTATTATAGAAGACTAGAACAGACTGGTACCATCATAAGACTATTATAGAAGACTAGAACAGACTTGTACCATCATAAGACTAGAACAGACTGGTACCATCATAAGACTAGAACAGACTGGTACCATCATAAGGCTATTATAGAAGACTAGAACAGACTGGTACCATCATAAGGATATTATAGAAGAATAGAACAGACTGGTACCATCATAAGGCTATTATTGAAGACTAGAACAGACTGGTACCATCATAAGGCTATTATTGAAGACTAGAACAGACTGGTACCCTCATAAGGCTACTATAGAAGACTAGAACAGACTGGTACCATCACAAGACTAGTAGAGACTGGTACCATCATAAGGCTATTATAGAAGACTAGAACAGACTGGTACCATCATAAGGCTATTATAGAAGACTAGAACAGACTGGTACCCTCATAAGGCTACTATAGAAGACTAGAACAGACTGGTACCATTATAAGGCTACTATAGAAGACTAGAACAGACTGGTACCATCACAAGACTAGTAGAGACTGGTACCATCATAAGGCTATTATAGAAGACTAGAACAGACTAGTACCATCATAAGGCTATTATAGAAGACTAGAACAGACTGGTACCATCATAAGGCTAGTATAGAAGACTAGAACAGACTGGTACCATCATCAGGCTGGTATAGAAGACTAGAACAGACTGGTACCATCATAAGACTATTATATAAGACTAGAACAGACTGTTACCATCATAAGGCTAGTATAGAAAACTAGAACAGACTGGTACCATCATAAGACTATTATAGAAGACTAGAACAGACTGGTACCATCATAAGTCTAGAACAGACTGGTACCATCATAAGACTATTATAGAAGACTAGAACAGACTGGTACCATCATAAGACTATTATAGAAGACTAGAACAGACTGGTACCATCATAAGACTATTATAGAAGACTAGAACAGACTGGTACCATCATAAGACTATTATAGAAGACTAGAACAGACTGGTACCATCCTAAGGCTATTATAGAAGACTAGAAAAGAATGGTACCATCATAAGGCTAGAACAGACTGGTACCATCATAAGGCTATTATAGAAGACTAGAAAAGACTGGGACAATAGTGAGGCTACAACAGACTGGTACCATCATAAGACTATTATAGAAGACTAGAACAGACTGGTACCATCATCAGGCTAGTATAGAAGACTAGAACAGACTGGTACCATCATAAGACTATTATAGAAGAATAGGACAGACAGGTACCATCATAAGTCTAGTATAGAAGACTAGAACAGACTGATACCATCATAAGACTATTATAGAAGACTAGAACAGACTGGTACCATCATAAGTCTAGAACAGACTGGTACCATCATAAGACTATTATAGAAGACTAGAACAGACTGGTACCATCATAAGGCTATTATAGAAGACTAGAACAGACTGGTACCATCATAAGGCTAGAACAGACTGGTATCATAAGGCTAATATAGAAGACTAGAACAGACTGGTACCATCATAAGTCTATTATAGAATACTAGAACAGACTGGTACCAACATAAGGCTATTATAGAAGACTTTAACAGACTGGTACCATCATAAGACTAGAAAAGACTGGTACCATCATAAGGCTATTATTGAAGACTAGAACAGGCTGGTACCATCATAAGGCTATTAAAGAAGACTAGAACAGACTGGTACCATCATAAGGCTATTATAGAAGACTAGAACAGACTTGTACCATCATAATGCTATTATAGAAGACTAGAACAGACTGGTACTATCATAAGACTAGAACAGACTGGTACCATCATAAGACTAGAACAGACTGGTACCATCATAAGACTAGAACAGACTGGTACCATCATAAGGCTATTATAGAAGACTAGAACAGACTGGTACCATCATAAGATGATTATAGAAGACTAGAACAGACTGCTACCATCATAAGGCTATTAAAGAAGACTAGAACAGACTGGTACCATCATAAGGCTATTATAGAAGACTAGAACAGACTGGTACCATCATAAGACTATTATAGAAGACTAGAACAGACTTGTACCATCATAAGACTAGAACAGACTGGTACCATCATAAGACTAGAACAGACTGGTACCATCATAAGGCTATTATAGAAGACTAGAACAGACTGGTACCATCATAAGGATATTATAGAAGAATAGAACAGACTGGTACCATCATAAGGCTATTATTGAAGACTAGAACAGACTGGTACCATCATAAGGCTATTATTGAAGACTAGAACAGACTGGTACCCTCATAAGGCTACTATAGAAGACTAGAACAGACTGGTACCATCATAAGGCTACTATAGAAGACTAGAACAGACTGGTACCATCACAAGACTAGTAGAGACTGGTACCATCATAAGGCTATTATAGAAGACTAGAACAGACTGGTACCATCATAAGGCTATTATAGAAGACTAGAACAGACTGGTACCCTCATAAGGCTACTATAGAAGACTAGAACAGACTGGTACCATCATAAGGCTACTATAGAAGACTAGAACAGACTGGTACCATCACAAGACTAGTAGAGACTGGTACCATCATAAGGCTATTATAGAAGACTAGAACAGACTAGTACCATCATAAGGCTATTATAGAAGACTAGAACAGACTGGTACCATCATAAGGCTAGTATAGAAGACTAGAACAGACTGGTACCATCATCAGGCTGGTATAGAAGACTAGAACAGACTGGTACCATCATAAGACTATTATAGAAGACTAGAACAGACTGGTACCATCATAAGTCTAGAACAGACTGGTACCATCATAAGACTATTATAGAAGACTAGAACAGACTGGTACCATCATAAGACTATTATAGAAGACTAGAACAGACTGGTACCATCATAAGACTATTATAGAAGACTAGAACAGACTGGTACCATCATAAGACTATTATAGAAGACTAGAACAGACTGGTACCATCCTAAGGCTATTATAGAAGACTAGAAAAGAATGGTACCATCATAAGGCTAGAACAGACTGGTACCATCATAAGGCTATTATAGAAGACTAGAAAAGACTGGGACAATAGTGAGGCTACAACAGACTGGTACCATCATAAGACTATTATAGAAGACTAGAACAGACTGGTACCATCATCAGGCTAGTATAGAAGACTAGAACAGACTGGTACCATCATAAGACTATTATAGAAGAATAGGACAGACAGGTACCATCATAAGTCTAGTATAGAAGACTAGAACAGACTGATACCATCATAAGACTATTATAGAAGACTAGAACAGACTGGTACCATCATAAGTCTAGAACAGACTGGTACCATCATAAGACTATTATAGAAGACTAGAACAGACTGGTACCATCATAAGGCTATTATAGAAGACTAGAACAGACTGGTACCATCATAAGGCTAGAACAGACTGGTATCATAAGGCTAATATAGAAGACTAGAACAGACTGGTACCATCATAAGTCTATTATAGAATACTAGAACAGACTGGTACCAACATAAGGCTATCATAGAAGACTTTAACAGACTGGTACCATCATAAGACTAGAAAAGACTGGTACCATCATAAGGCTATTATTGAAGACTAGAACAGGCTGGTACCATCATAAGGCTATTATAGAAGACTAGAACAGACTGGTACCATCATAAGACTAGAACATACTGGTACCATCATAAGACTATTATAGAAGACTAGAACAGACTGGTACCATCATAAGACTAGAACAGACTGTTACCATCATAAGGGTATTATAGAAGACTAGAACAGACTGGTACCATCATAAGGGTATTATAGAAGACTAGAACAGACTGGTACCATCATAAGACAACTATAGAAGACTAGAACAGACTGGTACCATCATAAGGCTATTATAGAAGACTAGAACAGACTGGTACCATCATAAGACTATTATAGAACACTAGAACAGATTGGTACCATCATAAGGCTATTATAGAAGACTAGAACAGACTTGTACCATCATAAGGCTAGAACAAACTGGTACCATCATAATGCTATTATAGAATACTAGAACAGACTGGTACCATCATAAGACTAGAAAATATTGGTACCATCATAAGACTATTATAGAAGACTAGAACAGACTGGTACCATCATAAAGCTATTATAGAAAACTAGAACAGGCTGGTACCATCATAATACTAGAACAGACTGGTACCATCATAAGACTATTATAGAAGACTAGAACAGACTGGTACCATCATAAGGCTATTATAGAAGACTAGAACAGACTGGTACCATCATAAAGCTATTATAGAACACTAGAACAGACTGGTACTATCATAAGACTAGAACAGACTGGTACCATCATAAGGCTATTATAGAAGACTAGAACAGACTGGTACCATCATAAGGCTAGAAAAGACTGGTACCATCATAAGGCTAGAACAGACTGGTACCATCATAAGCCTAGTAGAGACTGGTACCATCATAAGACTAGAACAGACTTGTACCATCATAAGGCTATTATAGAAGACTAGAACAGACTGGTACTATCATAAGACTAGAACAGACTGGTACCATCATAAGACTAGAACAGACTGGTACCATCATAAGACTAGAACAGACTGGTACCATCATAATGCTATTATAGAAGACTAGAACAGACTGGTACCATCATAAGACTATTATAGAAGACTAGAACAGACTTGTACCATCATAAGACTAGAACAGACTGGTACCACCATAAGACTAGAACCGACTGGTACCATAATAAGGCTATTATAGAAGACTAGAACAGACTGGTACCATCATAAGGCTATTATAGAAGACTAGAACAGACTGGTACCATCATAAGGGTATTATTGAAGACTAGAACAGACTGGTACCATCATAAGGCTATTATAGAAGACTAGAACAGACTGGTACCATCATAAGAATTTTATAGAAGACTAGAACAGACTGGTACCATCATAAGCCTATTATAGAAGACTAGAACAGACTGGTACCATCATAAGGCTATTATAGAAGACTAGAACAGACTGGTACCATCATAAGACTATTATAAAAGACTAGAACAGACTGGTACCATCATAAGGCTATAAAAGAAGACTAGAAAAGAATGGTACCATCATAAGGCTATTATGGAAGACTAGAAAAGACTGGGACAATCATGAGGCTAAAACAGACTGGTACCATCATAAGACTATTATAGAAGACTAGAACAGACTGGTACCATCATAAGTCTAGTATAGAAGACTAGAACAGACTGATACCATCATAAGACTATTATAGAAGACTAGAACAGACTGGTACCATCATAAGTCTAGAACAGACTGGTACCATCATAAGGCTATTATAGAAGACTAGAACAGACTGGTAGCATCATAAGGCTAGAACAGACTGGTACCATCATAAGGCTTTTATAGAAGACTAAAACAGACTGGTACTATCATAAGACTAGAACAGACTGGTACCATCATAAGACTATTATAGAAGACTAGAACAGACTGGTACCATCATAAGGCTAGAAAAGACTGGTATCATCATAAGGCAAGAACAGACTGGTACCATCATAAGGCTATTATTGAAGACTAGAACAGACTGGTACCATCATAAGGCTATTATAGAAGACTAGAACAGACTGGTACCATCATAAAACTAGAACAGACTGGTACCATCATAAGACTATTATAGAAGACTAGAACAGAATGGTACCATCATAAGACTAGAACAGACTGTTACCATCATAAGGGTATTATAGAAGACTAGAACAGACTGGTACCATCATAAGGCTAGAACAGACTGTTACCATCATAAGGGTATTATAGAAGACTAGAACAGACTGGTACCATCATAAGACTATTATAGAAGACTAGAACAGAATGGTACCATCATAAGACTAGAACAGACTGTTACCATCATAAGGCTATTATAGAAGACTAGAACAGACTGGTACCATCATAAGACAACTATAGAAGACTAGAACAGACTGGTACCATCATAAGACTATTATAGAACACTAGAACAGATTGGTACCATCATAAGGCTATTATAGAAGACTAGAACAGACTTGTACCATCATAAGGCTAGAACAAACTGGTACCATCATAAGGCTATTATAGAATACTAGAACAGACTGGTACCATCATAAGACTAGAAAATATTGGTACCATCATAAGACTATTATAGAAGACTAGAACAGACTGGTACCATCATAAAGCTATTATAGAAGACTAGAACAGGCTGGTACCATCATAAGACTAGAACAGACTGGTACCATCATAAGACTATTATAGAAGACTAGAACAGACTGGTACCATCATAAGGCTATTATAGAACACTAGAACAGACTGGTACTATCATAAGACTAGAACAGACTGGTACCATCATAAGACTAGTAGAGACTGGTACCATCATAAGACTAGAACAGACTGGTACCATCATAAGACTAGAACAGACTTGTACCATCATAATGCTATTATAGAAGACTAGAACAGACTGGTACTATCATAAGACTAGAACAGACTGGTACCATCATAAGACTAGAACAGACTGGTACCATCATAAGACTAGAACAGACTGATACCATCATAAGGCTATTATAGAAGACTAGAACAGACTGGTACCATCATAAGATGATTATAGAAGACTAGAACAGACTGCTACCATCATAAGGCTATTAAAGAAGACTAGAACAGACGGGTACCATCATAAGGCTATTATAGAAGACTAGAACAGACTGGTACCATCATAAGACTATTATAGAAGACTAGAACAGACTTGTACCATCATAAGACTAGAACAGACTGGTACCATCATAAGACTAGAACAGACTGGTACCATCATAAGGCTATTATAGAAGACTAGAACAGACTGGTACCATCATAAGGATATTATAGAAGAATAGAACAGACTGGTACCATCATAAGGCTATTATTGAAGACTAGAACAGACTGGTACCATCATAAGGCTATTATTGAAGACTAGAACAGACTGGTACCATCATAAGGCTATTATAGAAGACTAGAACAGACTGGTACCATCATAAGAATATTATAGAAGACTAGAACAGACTGGTACCAATCATCAGACTGGTACCATCATAAGACTAGTACCATCATAAGACTAGAACAGACTGGTATCATCATAAGGCTATTATAGAAGACTAGAACAGACTGGTACCATCATAAGGCTATTATAGAAGACTAGAACAGACTGGTACCCTCATAAGGCTACTATAGAAGACTAGAACAGACTGGTACCATCATAAGGCTACTATAGAAGACTATAACAGACTGGTACCATCACAAGACTAGTAGAGACTGGTACCATCATAAGGCTATTATAGAAGACTAGAACAGACTAGTACCATCATAAGGCTAGTATAGAAGACTAGAACAGACTGGTACCATCATCAGGCTGGTATAGAAGACTAGAACAGACTGGTACCATCATAAGACTATTATATAAGACTAGAACAGACTGTTACCATCATAAGGCTAGTATAGAAAACTAGAACAGACTGGTACCATCATAAGACTATTATAGAAGACTAGAACAGACTGGTACCATCATAAGTCTAGAACAGACTGGTACCATCATAAGACTATTATAGAAGACTAGAACAGACTGGTACCATCATAAGACTATTATAGAAGACTAGAACAGACTGGTACCATCATAAGACTATTATAGAAGACTAGAACAGACTGGTACCATCATAAGACTATTATAGAAGACTAGAACAGACTGGTACCATCATAAGTCTAGAACAGACTGGTACCATCATAAGACTATTATAGAAGACTAGAACAGACTGGTACCATCATAAGGCTATTATAGAAGACTAGAAAAGAATGGTACCATCATAAGGCTAGAACAGACTGGTACCATCATAAGGCTATTATAGAAGACTAGAAAAGACTGGGACAATCATGAGGCTACAACAGACTGGTACCATCATAAGACTATTATAGAAGACTAGAACAGACTGGTACCATCATCAGGCTAGTATAGAAGACTAGAACAGACTGGTACCATCATAAGACTATTATAGAAGAATAGGACAGACAGGTACCATCATAAGTCTAGTATAGAAGACTAGAACAGACTGATACCATCATAAGACTATTATAGAAGACTAGAACAGACTGGTACCATCATAAGTCTAGAACAGACTGGTACCATCATAAGACTATTATAGAAGACTAGAACAGACTGGTACCATCATAAGGCTATTATAGAAGACTAGAACAGACTGGTACCATCATAAGGCTAGAACAGACTGGTATCATAAGGCTAATATAGAAGACTAGAACAGACTGGTACCATCATAAGTCTATTATAGAATACTAGAACAGACTGGTACCAACATAAGGCTATTATAGAAGACTTTAACAGACTGGTACCATCATAAGACTAGAAAAGACTGGTACCATCATAAGGCTATTATTGAAGACTAGAACAGGCTGGTACCATCATAAGGCTATTATAGAAGACTAGAACAGACTGGTACCATCATAAGACTAGAACATACTGGTACCATCATAAGACTATTATAGAAGACTAGAACAGACTGGTACCATCATAAGACTAGAACAGACTGTTACCATCATAAGGGTATTATAGAAGACTAGAACAGACTGGTACCATCATAAGGGTATTATAGAAGACTAGAACAGACTGGTACCATCATAAGACAACTATAGAAGACTAGAACAGACTGGTACCATCATAAGGCTATTATAGAAGACTAGAACAGACTGGTACCATCATAAGGCTACTATAGAAGACTATAACAGACTGGTACCATCACAAGACTAGTAGAGACTGGTACCATCATAAGGCTATTATAGAAGACTAGAACAGACTAGTACCATCATAAGGCTAGTATAGAAGACTAGAACAGACTGGTACCATCATCAGGCTGGTATAGAAGACTAGAACAGACTGGTACCATCATAAGACTATTATATAAGACTAGAACAGACTGTTACCATCATAAGGCTAGTATAGAAAACTAGAACAGACTGGTACCATCATAAGACTATTATAGAAGACTAGAACAGACTGGTACCATCATAAGTCTAGAACAGACTGGTACCATCATAAGACTATTATAGAAGACTAGAACAGACTGGTACCATCATAAGACTATTATAGAAGACTAGAACAGACTGGTACCATCATAAGACTATTATAGAAGACTAGAACAGACTGGTACCATCATAAGACTATTATAGAAGACTAGAACAGACTGGTACCATCATAAGTCTAGAACAGACTGGTACCATCATAAGACTATTATAGAAGACTAGAACAGACTGGTACCATCATAAGGCTATTATAGAAGACTAGAAAAGAATGGTACCATCATAAGGCTAGAACAGACTGGTACCATCATAAGGCTATTATAGAAGACTAGAAAAGACTGGGACAATCATGAGGCTACAACAGACTGGTACCATCATAAGACTATTATAGAAGACTAGAACAGACTGGTACCATCATCAGGCTAGTATAGAAGACTAGAACAGACTGGTACCATCATAAGACTATTATAGAAGAATAGGACAGACTGGTACCATCATAAGTCTAGAACAGACTGGTACCATCATAAGACTATTATAGAAGACTAGAACAGACTGGTACCATCATAAGGCTATTATAGAAGACTAGAACAGACTGGTACCATCATAAGACTATTATAGAAGACTAGAACAGACTGGTACCATCATAAGTCTAGAACAGACTGGTACCATCATAAGACTATTATAGAAGACTAGAACAGACTGGTACCATCATAAGGCTATTATAGAAGACTAGAACAGACTGGTACCATCATAAGGCTAGAACAGACTGGTATCATAAGGCTAATATAGAAGACTAGAACAGACTGGTACCATCATAAGTCTATTATAGAATACTAGAACAGACTGGTACCAACATAAGGCTATTATAGAAGACTTTAACAGACTGGTACCATCATAAGACTAGAAAAGACTGGTACCATCATAAGGCTATTATTGAAGACTAGAACAGGCTGGTACCATCATAAGGCTATTATAGAAGACTAGAACAGACTGGTACCATCATAAGACTAGAACATACTGGTACCATCATAAGACTATTATAGAAGACTAGAACAGACTGGTACCATCATAAGACTAGAACAGACTGTTACCATCATAAGGGTATTATAGAAGACTAGAACAGACTGGTACCATCATAAGACAACTATAGAAGACTAGAACAGACTGGTACCATCATAAGGCTATTATAGAAGACTAGAACAGACTGGTACCATCATAAGACTATTATAGAACACTAGAACAGATTGGTACCATCATAAGGCTATTATAGAAGACTAGAACAGACTTGTACCATCATAAGGTTAGAACAAACTGGTACCATCATAATGCTATTATAGAATACTAGAACAGACTGGTACCATCATAAGACTAGAAAATATTGGTACCATCATAAGACTATTATAGAAGACTAGAACAGACTGGTACCATCATAAAGCTATTATAGAAAACTAGAACAGGCTGGTACCATCATAATACTAGAACAGACTGGTACCATCATAAGACTATTATAGAAGACTAGAACAGACTGGTACCATCATAAGGCTATTATAGAAGACTAGAACAGACTGGTACTATCATAAGACTAGAACAGACTGGTACCATCATAAGGCTATTATAGAAGACTAGAACAGACTGGTACCATCATAAGGCTAGAAAAGACTGGTACCATCATAAGGCTAGAACAGACTGGTACCATCATAAGCCTAGTAGAGACTGGTAACATCATAAGACTAGAACAGACTGGTACCATCATAAGACTAGAACAGACTTGTACCATCATAAGGCTATTATAGAAGACTAGAACAGACTGGTACTATCATAAGACTAGAACAGACTGGTACCATCATAAGACTAGAACAGACTGGTACCATCATAAGACTAGAACAGACTGGTACCATCATAAGGCTATTATAGAAGACTAGAACAGACTGGTACCATCATAAGACTATTATAGAAGACTAGAACAGACTTGTACCATCATAAGACTAGAACAGACTGGTACCACCATAAGACTAGAACAGACTGGTACCATAATAAGGCTATTATAGAAGACTAGAACAGACTGGTACCATCATAAGGCTATTATAGAAGACTAGAACAGACTGGTACCATCATAAGGCTATTATAGAAGACTAGAACAGACTGGTACCATCATAAGGCTATTATTGAAGACTAGAACAGACTGGTACCATCATAAGGCTATTATAGAAGACTAGAACAGACTGGTACCATCATAAGAATATTATAGAAGACTAGAACAGACTGGTACCATCATAAGACTATTATAGAAGACTAGAACAGACTGGTACCATCATAAGGCTATTATAGAAGACTAGAACAGACTGGTACCATCATAAGACTATTATAAAAGACTAGAACAGACTGGTACCATCATAAGACTATTATAGAAGAATAGGACAGACTGATACCATCATAAGACTATTATAGAAGACTAGGACAGACTGGTACCATCATAAGTCTAGTATAGAAGACTAGAACAGACTGATACCATCATAAGACTATTATAGAAGAATAGGACAGACTGATACCATCATAAGACTATTATAGAAGACTAGGACAGACTGGTACCATCATAAGGCTAGAACAGACTGGTACCATCATCAGGCTAGTATAGAAGACTAGAACAGACTGGTACCATCATAAGACTATTATAGAAGAATAGGACAGACTGATACCATCATAAGACTATTATAGAAGACTAGGACAGACTGGTACCATCATAAGTCTAGTATAGAAGACTAGAACAGACTGATACCATCATAAGACTATTATAGAAGACTAGAACAGACTGGTACCATCATAAGTCTAGAACAGACTGGTACCATCATAAGACTATTATAGAAGACTAGAACAGACTGGTACCATCATAAGGCTATTATAGAAGACTAGAACAGACTGGTACCATCATAAGGCTAGAACAGACTGGTATCATAAGGCTAATATAGAAGACTAGAACAGACTGGTACCATCATAAGTCTATTATAGAATACTAGAACAGACTGGTATCAACATAAGGCTATTATAGAAGACTTTAACAGACTGGTACCATCATAAGACTAGAAAAGACTGGTACCATCATAAGGCTATTATTGAAGACTAGAACAGGCTGGTACCATCATAAGGCTATTATAGAAGACTAGAACAGACTGGTACCATCATAAGACTAGAACATACTGGTACCATCATAAGACTATTATAGAAGACTAGAACAGACTGGTACCATCATAAGACTAGAACAGACTGTTACCATCATAAGGGTATTATAGAAGACTAGAACAGACTGGTACCATCATAAGGGTATTATAGAAGACTAGAACAGACTGGTACCATCATAAGACAACTATAGAAGACTAGAACAGACTGGTACCATCATAAGGCTATTATAGAAGACTAGAACAGACTGGTACCATCATAAGACTATTATAGAACACTAGAACAGATTGGTACCATCATAAGGCTATTATAGAAGACTAGAACAGACTTGTACCATCATAAGGCTAGAACAAACTGGTACCATCATAATGCTATTATAGAATACTAGAACAGACTGGTACCATCATAAGACTAGAAAATATTGGTACCATCATAAGACTATTATAGAAGACTAGAACAGACTGGTACCATCATAAAGCTATTATAGAAGATTAGAACAGGCTGGTACCATCATAATACTAGAACAGACTGGTACCATCATAAGACTATTATAGAAGACTAGAACAGACTGGTACCATCATAAGGCTATTATAGAAGACTAGAACAGACTGGTACCATCATAAAGCTATTATAGAACACTAGAACAGACTGGTACTATCATAAGACTAGAACAGACTGGTACCATCATAAGGCTATTATAGAAGACTAGAACAGACTGGTACCATCATAAGGCTAGAAAAGACTGGTACCATCATAAGGCTAGAACAGACTGGTACCATCATAAGACTAGTAGAGACTGGTACCATCATAAGACTAGAACAGACTGGTACCATCATAATACTAGAACAGACTTGTACCATCATAAGGCTATTATAGAAGACTAGAAGAGACTGGTACTATCATAAGACTAGAACAGACTGGTACCATCATAAGACTAGAACAGACTGGTACCATCATAAGACTAGAACAGACTGGTACCATCATAAGGCTATTATAGAAGACTAAAACAGACTGGTACCATCATAAGACTATTATAGAAGACTAGAACAGACTTGTACCATCATAAGACTAGAACAGACTGGTACCACCATAAGACTAGAACAGACTGGTACCATAATAAGGCTATTATAGAAGACGAGAACAGACTTGTACCATCATAAGGCTATTATAGAAGACTAGAACAGACTGGTACCATCACAAGGCTATTATAGAAGACTAGAACAGACTGGTACCATCATAAGGCTATTATAGAAGACTAGAACAGACTGGTACCATCATAAGGCTATTATTGAAGACTAGAACAGACTGGTACCATCATAAGGCTATTATAGAAGACTAGAACAGACTGGTACCATCATAAGAATATTATAGAAGACTAGAACAGACTGGTACCAATCATCAGACTGGTACCATCATAAGACTAGTACCATCATAAGACTAGAACAGACTGGTACCATCATAAGGCTATTATAGAAGACTAGAACAGACTGGTACCCTCATAAGGCTACTATAGAAGACTAGAACAGACTGGTACCATCATAAGGCTACTATAGAAGACTAGAACAGACTGGTACCATCACAAGACTAGTAGAGACTGGTAACATCATAAGGCTATTATAGAAGACTAGAACAGACTGGTACCCTCATAAGGCTACTATAGAAGACTAGAACAGACTGGTACCATCATAAGGCTACTATAGAAGACTAGAACAGACTGGTACCATCACAAGACTAGTAGAGACTGGTAACATCATAAGGCTATTATAGAAGACTAGAACAGACTAGTACCATCATAAGGCTAGTATAGAAGACTAGAACAGACTGGTACCATCATCAGGCTGGTATAGAAGACTAGAACAGACTGGTACCATCATAAGACTATTATATAAGACTAGAACAGACTGTTACCATCATAAGGCTATTATAGAAGACTAGAACAGACTGGTACCATCATAAGTCTAGAACAGACTGGTACCATCATAAGACTATTATAGAAGACTAGAACAGACTGGTACCATCATAAGACTATTATAGAAGACTAGAACAGACTGGTACCATCATAAGACTACTATAGAAGACTAGAACAGACTGGTACCACCATAAGGCTATTATAGAAGACTAGAACAGACTGGTACCATCATAAGACTAGAACAGACTGGTACCATCATAAGACTATTATAAAAGACTAGAACAGACTGGTACCATCATAAGACTATTATAAAAGACTAGAACAGACTGGTACCATCATAAGGCTATTAAAGAAGACTAGAAAAGAATGGTACCATCATAAGGCTAGAACAGACTGGTACCATCATAAGGCTATTATAGAAGACTAGAAAAGACTGGGACCATCATAAGGCTACAACAGACTGGTACCATCATAAGACTATTATAGAAGACTAGGACAGACTGGTACTATCATAAGTCTAGTATAGAAGACTAGAACAGACTGGTACCATCATAATACTATTATAGAAGACTAGAACAGACTGGTACCATCATAAGTCTAGAACAGACTGGTACCATCATAAGACTATTATAGAAGACTAGAACAGACTGGTACCATCATAAGGCTAGAACAGACTGGTACCATCATAAGGCTATTATAGAAGACTAGAACAGACTGGTACCATCATAAGGCTAGTATAGAAGACTAGAACAGACTGGTATCATCATAAGGCTAGAAAAGACTGGTACCATCATAAGACTATTATAGAAGGCTAGAACAGACTGGTACCATCATAAGGCTATTATAAGACTAGAACAGACTGGTACCATCATAAGACTAGAACAGACTGTTACCATCATAAGGGTATTATAGAAGACTAGAACAGACTGGTACCATCATAAGGGTATTATAGAAGACTAGAACAGACTGGTACCATCATAAGACAACTATAGAAGACTAGAACAGACTGGTACCATCATAAGGCTATTATAGAAGACTAGAACAGACTGGTACCATCATAAGACTATTATAGAACACTAGAACAGATTGGTACCATCATAAGGCTATTATAGAAGACTAGAACAGACTTGTACCATCATAAGGCTAGAACAAACTGGTACCATCATAATGCTATTATAGAATACTAGAACAGACTGGTACCATCATAAGACTAGAAAATATTGGTACCATCATAAGACTATTATAGAAGACTAGAACAGACTGGTACCATCATAAAGCTATTATAGAAGACTAGAACAGGCTGGTACCATCATAATACTAGAACAGACTGGTACCATCATAAGACTATTATAGAAGACTAGAACAGACTGGTACCATCATAAGGCTATTATAGAAGACTAGAACAGACTGGTACCATCATAAAGCTATTATAGAACACTAGAACAGACTGGTACTATCATAAGACTAGAACAGACTGGTACCATCATAAGGCTATTATAGAAGACTAGAACAGACTGGTACCATCATAAGGCTAGAAAAGACTGGTACCATCATAAGGCTAGAACAGACTGGTACCATCATAAGACTAGTAGAGACTGGTACCATCATAAGACTAGAACAGACTGGTACCATCATAAGACTAGAACAGACTTGTACCATCATAAGGCTATTATAGAAGACTAGAAGAGACTGGTACTATCATAAGACTAGAACAGACTGGTACCATCATAAGACTAGAACAGACTGGTACCATCATAAGACTAGAACAGACTGGTACCATCATAAGGCTATTATAGAAGACTAGAAAAGACTGGGACCATCATAAGGCTACAACAGACTGGTACCATCATAAGACTATTATAGAAGACTAGAACAGACTGGTACCAACATCAGGCTAGTATAGAAGACTAGAACAGACTGGTACCATCATAAGACTATTATAGAAGACTAGGACAGACTGGTACCATCATCAGGCTAGTATAGAAGACTAGAACAGACTGGTACCATCATAAGACTATTATAGAAGAATAGGACAGACTGATACCATCATAAGACTATTATAGAAGACTAGAACAGACTGGTACCATCATAAGTCTAGAACAGACTGGTACCATCATAAGACTATTATAGAAGACTAGAACAGACTGGTACCATCATAAGGCTATTATAGAAGACTAGAACAGACTGGTACCATCATAAGGCTAGAACAGACTGGTATCATAAGGCTAATATAGAAGACTAGAACAGACTGGTACCATCATAAGTCTATTATAGAATACTAGAACAGACTGGTACCAACATAAGGCTATTATAGAAGACTTTAACAGACTGGTACCATCATAAGACTAGAAAAGACTGGTACCATCATAAGGCTATTATTGAAGACTAGAACAGGCTGGTACCATCATAAGGCTATTATAGAAGACTAGAACAGACTGGTACCATCATAAGACTAGAACATACTGGTACCATCATAAGACTATTATAGAAGACTAGAACAGACTGGTACCATCATAAGACTAGAACAGACTGTTACCATCATAAGGGTATTATAGAAGACTAGAACAGACTGGTACCATCATAAGGGTATTATAGAAGACTAGAACAGACTGGTACCATCATAAGACAACTATAGAAGACTAGAACAGACTGGTACCATCATAAGGCTATTATAGAAGACTAGAACAGACTGGTACCATCATAAGACTATTATAGAACACTAGAACAGATTGGTACCATCATAAGGCTATTATAGAAGACTAGAACAGACTTGTACCATCATAAGGCTAGAACAAACTGGTACCATAATAATGCTATTATAGAATACTAGAACAGACTGATACCATCATAAGACTAGAAAATATTGGTACCATCATAAGACTATTATAGAAGACTAGAACAGACTGGTACCATCATAAAGCTATTATAGAAGACTAGAACAGGCTGGTACCATCATAATACTAGAACAGACTGGTACCATCATAAGACTATTATAGAAGACTAGAACAGACTGGTACCATCATAAGGCTATTATAGAAGACTAGAACAGACTGGTACCATCATAAAGCTATTATAGAACACTAGAACAGACTGGTACTATCATAAGACTAGAACAGACTGGTACCATCATAAGGCTATTATAGAAGACTAGAACAGACTGTTACCATCATAAGGCTAGAAAAGACTGGTACCATCATAAGGCTAGAACAGACTGGTACCATCATAAGACTAGTAGAGACTGGTACCATCATAAGACTAGAACAGACTGGTACCATCATAATACTAGAACAGACTTGTACCATCATAAGGCTATTATAGAAGACTAGAAGAGACTGGTACTATCATAAGAATATTATAGAAGACTAGAACAGACTGGTACCAATCATCAGACTAGAACAGACTTGTACCATCATAAGGCTATTATAGAAGACTAGAAGAGACTGGTACTATCATAAGGCTATTATAGAAGACCAAAACAGACTGGTACCATCATAAGACTATTATAGAAGACTAGAACAGACTTGTACCATCATAAGACTAGAACAGACTGGTACCACCATAAGACTAGAACAGACTGGTACCATAATAAGGCTATTATAGAAGACGAGAACAGACTTGTACCATCATAAGGCTATTATAGAAGACTAGAACAGACTGGTACCATCACAAGGCTATTATAGAAGACTAGAACAGACTGGTACCATCATAAGGCTATTATTGAAGACTAGAACAGACTGGTACCATCATAAGGCTATTATAGAAGACTAGAACAGACTGGTACCATCATAAGAATATTATAGAAGACTAGAACAGACTGGTACCAATCATCAGACTGGTACCATCATAAGACTAGTACCATCATAAGACTAGAACAGACTGGTACCATCATAAGGCTATTATAGAAGACTAGAACAGACTGGTACCCTCATAAGGCTACTATAGAAGACTAGAACAGACTGGTACCATCATAAGGCTACTATAGAAGACTAGAACAGACTGGTACCATCACAAGACTAGTAGAGACTGGTAACATCATAAGGCTATTATAGAAGACTAGAACAGACTAGTACCATCATAAGGCTAGTATAGAAGACTAGAACAGACTGGTACCATCATCAGGCTGGTATAGAAGACTAGAACAGACTGGTACCATCATAAGACTATTATATAAGACCAGAACAGACTGTTACCATCATAAGGCTAGTATAGGAAACTAGAACAGACTGGTACCATCATAAGACTATTATAGAAGACTAGAACAGACTGGTACAATCATAAGTCTAGAACAGACTGGTACCATCATAAGGCTATTATAGAAGACTAGAACAGACTGGTACCATCATAAGGCTAGAAAAGACTGGTACCATCATAAGGCTAGAACAGACTGGTACCATCATAAGACTAGTAGAGACTGGTACCATCATAAGTCTAGTATAGAAGACTAGAACAGACTGGTACCATCATAATACTATTATAGAAGACTAGAACAGACTGGTACCATCATAAGTCTAGAACAGACTGGTACCATCATAAGACTATTATAGAAGACTAGAACAGACTGGTACCATCATAAGGCTATTATAGAAGACTAGAACAGACTGGTACCATCATAAGGCTAGAACAGACTGGTATCATAAGGCTATTCTAGAAGACTAGAACAGACTGGTACCATCATAAGGCTAGAACAGACTGGTACCATCATAAGGCTAATATAGAAGACTAGAACAGACTGGTACCATCATACGTCTATTATAGAATACTAGAACAGACTGGTACCAACATAAGGCTATTATAGAAGACTTTAACAGACTGGTACCATCATAAGACTAGAACAGACTGGTACCATCATAAGGCTAGTATAGGAAACTAGAACAGACTGGTACCATCATAAGACTATTATAGAAGACTAGAACAGACTGGTACCATCATAAGTCTAGAACAGACTGGTACCATCATAAGGCTATTATAGAAGACTAGAACAGACTGGTACCATCATAAGGCTAGAAAAGACTGGTACCATCATAAGGCTAGAACAGACTGGTACCATCATAAGACTAGTAGAGACTGGTACCATCATAAGACTAGAACAGACAGGTACCATCATAAGTCTAGAACAGACTGGTACCATCATAAGACTATTATAGAAGACTAGAACAGACTGGTACCATCATAAGACTATTATAGAAGACTAGAACAGACTGGTACCATCATAAGACTATTATAGAAGACTAGAACAGACTGGTACCACCATAAGGCTATTATAGAAGACTAGAACAGACTGGTACCATCATAAGACTAGAACAGACTGGTACCATCATAAGACTATTATAAAAGACTAGAACAGACTGGTACCATCATAAGACTATTATAAAAGACTAGAACAGACTGGTACCATCATAAGGCTATTAAAGAAGACTAGAAAAGAATGGTACCATCATAAGGCTAGAACAGACTGGTACCATCATCAGGCTATTATAGAAGACTAGAAAAGACTGGGACCATCATAAGGCTACAACAGACTGGTACCATCATAAGACTATTATAGAAGACTAGGACAGACTGGTACCATCATAAGTCTAGTATAGAAGACTAGAACAGACTGGTACCATCATAATACTATTATAGAAGACTAGAACAGACTGGTACCATCATAAGTCTAGAACAGACTGGTACCATCATAAGACTATTATAGAAGACTAGAACAGACTGGTACCATCATAAGGCTATTATAGAAGATTAGAACAGACTGGTACCATCATAAGGCTAGAACAGACTGGTATCATAAGGCTATTCTAGAAGACTAGAACAGACTGGTACCATCATAAGGCTAGAACAGACTGGTACCATCATAAGGCTAATATAGAAGACTAGAACAGACTGGTACCATCATACGTCTATTATAGAATACTAGAACAGACTGGTACCAACATAAGGCTATTATAGAAGACTTTAACAGACTGGTACCATCATAAGACTAGAACAGACTGGTACCATCATAAGGCTATTATAGAAGACTAGAACAGACTGGTACCATCATAAGGCTAGTATAGAAGACTAGAACAGACTGGTATCATCATAAGGCTAGAAAAGACTGGTACCATCATAAGACTATTATAGAAGGCTAGAACAGACTGGTACCATCATAAGGCTATTATAAGACTAGAACAGACTGGTACCATCATAAGACTAGAACAGACTGTTACCATCATAAGGGTATTATAGAAGACTAGAACAGACTGGTACCATCATAAGGGTATTATAGAAGACTAGAACAGACTGGTACCATCATAAGACAACTATAGAAGACTAGAACAGACTGGTACCATCATAAGGCTATTATAGAAGACTAGAACAGACTGGTACCATCATAAGACTATTATAGAACACTAGAACAGATTGGTACCATCATAAGGCTATTATAGAAGACTAGAACAGACTTGTACCATCATAAGGCTAGAACAAACTGGTACCATCATAATGCTATTATAGAATACTAGAACAGACTGGTACCATCATAAGACTAGAAAATATTGGTACCATCATAAGACTATTATAGAAGACTAGAACAGACTGGTACCATCATAAAGCTATTATAGAAGACTAGAACAGGCTGGTACCATCATAATACTAGAACAGACTGGTACCATCATAAGACTATTATAGAAGACTAGAACAGACTGGTACCATCATAAGGCTATTATAGAAGACTAGAACAGACTGGTACCATCATAAAGCTATTATAGAAGACTAGAACAGACTGGTACCATCATAAGGCTATTATAGAACACTAGAACAGACTGGTACTATCATAAGACTAGAACAGACTGGTACCATCATAAGGCTATTATAGAAGACTAGAACAGACTGGTACCATCATAAGGCTAGAAACGACTGGTACCATCATAAGGCTAGAACAGACTGGTACCATCATAAGACTAGTAGAGACTGGTACCATCATAAGACTAGAACAGACTGGTACCATCATAAGACTAGAACAGACTTGTACCATCATAAGGCTATTATAGAAGACTAGAAGAGACTGGTACTATCATAAGACTAGAACAGACTGGTACCATCATAAGACTAGAACAGACTGGTACCATCATAAGGCTATTATAGAAGACTAAAACAGACTGGTACCATCATAAGACTATTATAGAAGACTAGAACAGACTTGTACCATCATAAGACTAGAACAGACTGGTACCACCATAAGACTAGAACAGACTGGTACCATAATAAGGCTATTATAGAAGACGAGAACAGACTAGTACCATCATAAGGCTAGTATAGAAGACTAGAACAGACTGGTACCATCATCAGGCTGGTATAGAAGACTAGAACAGACTGGTACCATCATAAGACTATTATATAAGACTAGAACAGACTGTTACCATCATAAGGCTAGTATAGGAAACTAGAACAGACTGGTACCATCATAAGACTATTATAGAAGACTAGAACAGACTGGTACCATCATAAGTCTAGAACAGACTGGTACCATCATAAGACTATTATAGAAGACTAGAACAGACTGGTACCATCATAAGACTATTATAGAAGACTAGAACAGACTGGTACCATCATAAGACTATTATAGAAGACTAGAACAGACTGGTACCATCATAAGACTATTATAGAAGACTAGAACAGACTGGTACCATCATAAGGCTATTATAGAAGACTAGAACAGACTGGTACCATCATAAGACTATTATAAAAGACTAGAACAGACTGGTACCATCATAAGGCTATTAAAGAAGACTAGAAAAGAATGGTACCATCATAAGGCTAGAACAGACTGGTACCATCATAAGGCTATTATAGAAGACTAGAAAAGACTGGGACCATCATGAGGCTACAACAGACTGGTACCATCATAAGACTATTATAGAAGACTAGAACAGACTGGTACCAACATCAGGCTAGTATAGAAGACTAGAACAGACTGGTACCATCATAAGACTATTATAGAAGACTAGAACAGACTGGTACCATCATAAGTCTAGAACAGACTGGTACCATCATAAGACTATTATAGAAGACTAGAACAGACTGGTACCATCATAAGGCTATTATAGAAGACTAGAACAGACTGGTACCATCATAAGGCTAGAACAGACTGGTATCATAAGGCTATTCTAGAAGACTAGAACAGACTGGTACCATCATAAGGCTAGAACAGACTGGTACCATCATAAGGCTAATATAGAAGACTAGAACAGACTGGTACCATCATACGTCTATTATAGAATACTAGAACAGACTGGTACCAACATAAGGCTTTTATAGAAGACTTTAACAGACTGGTACCATCATAATACTAGAACAGAATGGTACCATCATAAGGCTATTATAGAAGACTAGAACAGACTGGTACCATCATAAGGCTAGTATAGAAGACTAGAACAGACTGGTATCATCATAAGGCTAGAAAAGACTGGTACCATCATAAGACTATTATAGAAGGCTAGAACAGACTGGTACCATCATAAGGCTATTATAAGACTAGAACAGATTGGTACCATCATAAGACTATTATAGAAGACTAGAACTGACTGGTACCATCATAAGGCTAGAACAGACTGGTACATTCATAAGAATATTATGGAAGACTAGAATAGACTGGTACCATCATAAGGCTATTATAGAAGACTAGAACAGACCGGTACCATCATAAGACTATTATAGAAGACTAGAACAGACTGGTACCATCATAAGGCTATTAAAGAAGACTAGAACAGAATGGTACCATCATAAGGCTAGAACAGACTGGTACCATCAAAAGGCTATTATCGAAGACTAGAAAAGACTGGTACCATCATAAGGCTAGAACAGATTGGTACCATCATAAAATACTATTATAGAAGACTATAACAGACTAGTACCATCATAAGGCTATTATAGAAGACTAGAACAGACTGGTACCATCATAAGGCTAGAACAGACTGGTACCATAATGCTATTATAGAAGACTAGAACAGACTGGTACCATCATAAGGCTAGAACAGACTGGTACCATCAAAAGGCTATTATAGAAGACTAGAAAAGACTGGTACCTTCATAAGGCTATTATAGAAGACTAGAACAGACTGGTACCATCATAAGACTATTATAGAAGACTTGAACAGACTGGTACCAACATAAAGCTATTATAGAAGACTAGAAAAGACTGGTACCATCATAAGACTATTAAAGAAGACTAGAACAGACTGGTACCATCATAAGGCAAGAACAGACTGGTACCATCATAAGACTATTATAGAAGACAAGAACAGACTGGTACCATCATAATGCTAGTATAGAAGACTAGAACAGACTGGTACCATCATAAGACTATTATAGAAGACTAGAACAGACTGGTACCATCATAACGCTGGTATAGGAGACTAGAAAAGACTGGTACCATCCTAAGACTATTATAGAAGAGTAGAACAGACTGGTACCATCATAAGGCTAGAACAGACTGGTACCATCATAAGACTATTATAGAAGACTAGAACAGACTGGTACCATCATAAGGCTAGAACCGACTGGTACCATCATAAGACTATTAAAGAAGGCTAGAACAGACTGGTACCATCATAAGACTATTATAGAAGACAAGAACAGACTGGTACCATCATAAGGCTATTATAGAAGACTAGAACAGACTGATACCATCACAAGGCTAGAACTGACTGGTACCATCATAAGATTATTATAGAAGACTAGAACAGACTGGTACCATCATAAGACTATTATAGAAGACTAGAACAGACTGGTAACATCATAAGGCTATTATAGAAGACATGAACAGACTGGTACCATCATAAGGCTAGTATAGAAGACTAGAACAGACTGGTACCATCATAAGGCTAGAACAGACTGGTACCATCATAAGGCTATTATAGAAGACTTGAACAGACTGGTACCATCATAAGGCTATTATAGAAGACTAGAACAGACTGGTACCATCATAAGGCTAGTATAGAAGACTAGAACAGACTGGTAGTATCATAAGGCTAGAACAGACTGGAACCATCATAAGACTATTATAGAAGAATAGAATAGACTGGTACCATCATAAGACTATTATAGAAGTCTAGAACAGACTGGTACCATCATAAGACTAGAACAGACTGGTACCATCACAAGGCTAGAACTGGCTGGTACCATCATAAGACTATTATAGAAGACTAGAACAGACTGGTACCATCATAAGACTAGAATAGACTGGTACCATCATAAGACTATTATAGAAGACTAGAACAGACTGGTACCATCGTAAGGCTGTTATAGAAGACTAGAACAGACTGGTACCATCATAAAACTATTATAGAAGACTAGAACAGACTGGTACCATCATAAGACTATTATAGAAGACTAGAACAGACTGGTACCATCATAAGACTATTATAGAAGACTAGAACAGACTGGTACCATCATAAGGCTATTATAGAAGACTAGAACAGACTGGTACCATCATAAGACTATTATAGAAGACTAGAACAGACTGGTACCATCATAAGGCTAGAACAGACTGGTACCATCAGAAGACTATTAAAGAAGGCTAGAACAGACTGGTACCATCATAAGACTATTATAGAAGACTAGAACAGACTGGTACCATCATAAGGTTATTATAGAAGACTAGAACAGACTGGTACCATCATAAGGCTATTATAGAAGACTAGAACAGACTGGTACCATCATAAGAATATTATAGAAGACTAGAACAGACTGGTACCAATCATCAGACTGGTACCATCATAAGACTAGTACCATCATAAGACTAGAACAGACTGGTACCATCATAAGGCTATTATAGAAGACTAGAACAGACTGGTACCCTCATAAGGCTACTATAGAAGACTAGAACAGACTGGTACCATCATAAGGCTACTATAGAAGACTAGAACAGACTGGTACCATCACAAGACTAGTAGAGACTGGTACCATCATAAGGCTATTATAGAAGACTAGAACAGACTAGTACCATCATAAGGCTAGTATAGAAGACTAGAACAGACTGGTACCATCATCAGGCTGGTATAGAAGACTAGAACAGACTGGTACCATCATAAGACTATTATATAAGACTAGAACAGACTGTTACCATCATAAGGCTAGTATAGGAAACTAGAACAGACTGGTACCATCATAAGACTATTATAGAAGACTAGAACAGACTGGTACCATCATAAGTCTAGAACAGACTGGTACCATCATAAGACTATTATAGAAGACTAGAACAGACTGGTACCATCATAAGACTATTATAGAAGACTAGAACAGACTGGTACCATCATAAGACTATTATAGAAGACTAGAACAGACTGGTACCATCATAAGACTATTATAGAAGACTAGAACAGACTGGTACCATCATAAGGCTATTATAGAAGACTAGAACAGACTGGTACCATCATAAGACTATTATAAAAGACTAGAACAGACTGGTACCATCATAAGACTATTATAGAAGACTAGAACAGACTGGTACCATCATAAGACTATTATAGAAGACTAGAACAGACTGGTAACATCATAAGGCTATTATAGAAGACATGAACAGACTGGTACCATCATAAGGCTAGTATAGAAGACTAGAACAGACTGGTACCATCATAAGGCTAGAACAGACTGGTACCATCATAAGGCTATTATAGAAGACTTGAACAGACTGGTACCATCATAAGGCTATTATAGAAGACTAGAACAGACTGGTACCATCATAAGGCTAGTATAGAAGACTAGAACAGACTGGTAGTATCATAAGGCTAGAACAGACTGGAACCATCATAAGACTATTATAGAAGAATAGAATAGACTGGTACCATCATAAGACTAGAACAGACTGGTACCATCACAAGGCTAGAACTGGCTGGTACCATCATAAGACTATTATAGAAGACTAGAACAGACTGGTACCATCATAAGACTAGAATAGACTGGTACCATCATAAGACTATTATAGAAGACTAGAACAGACTGGTACCATCGTAAGGCTGTTATAGAAGACTAGAACAGACTGGTACCATCATAAAACTATTATAGAAGACTAGAACAGACTGGTACCATCATAAGACTATTATAGAAGACTAGAACAGACTGGTACCATCATAAGACTATTATAGAAGACTAGAACAGACTGGTACCATCATAAGGCTATTATAGAAGACTAGAACAGACTGGTACCATCATAAGACTATTATAGAAGACTAGAACAGACTGGTACCATCATAAGGCTAGAACAGACTGGTACCATCAGAAGACTATTAAAGAAGGCTAGAACAGACTGGTACCATCATAAGACTATTATAGAAGACTAGAACAGACTGGTACCATCATAAGGTTATTATAGAAGACTAGAACAGACTGGTACCATCATAAGGCTATTATAGAAGACTAGAACAGACTGGTACCATCATAAGAATATTATAGAAGACTAGAACAGACTGGTACCAATCATCAGACTGGTACCATCATAAGACTAGTACCATCATAAGACTAGAACAGACTGGTACCATCATAAGGCTATTATAGAAGACTAGAACAGACTGGTACCCTCATAAGGCTACTATAGAAGACTAGAACAGACTGGTACCATCATAAGGCTACTATAGAAGACTAGAACAGACTGGTACCATCACAAGACTAGTAGAGACTGGTACCATCATAAGGCTATTATAGAAGACTAGAACAGACTAGTACCATCATAAGGCTAGTATAGAAGACTAGAACAGACTGGTACCATCATCAGGCTGGTATAGAAGACTAGAACCGACTGGTACCATCATAAGACTATTATATAAGACTAGAACAGACTGTTACCATCATAAGGCTAGTATAGGAAACTAGAACAGACTGGTACCATCATAAGACTATTATAGAAGACTAGAACAGACTGGTACCATCATAAGTCTAGAACAGACTGGTACCATCATAAGACTATTATAGAAGACTAGAACAGACTGGTACCATCATAAGACTATTATAGAAGACTAGAACAGACTGGTACCATCATAAGACTATTATAGAAGACTAGAACAGACTGGTACCATCATAAGACTATTATAGAAGACTAGAACAGACTGGTACCATCATAAGGCTATTATAGAAGACTAGAACAGACTGGTACCATCATAAGACTATTATAAAAGACTAGAACAGACTGGTACCATCATAAGGCTATTAAAGAAGACTAGAAAAGAATGGTACCATCATAAGGCTAGAACATACTGGTACCATCATAAGGCTATTATAGAAGACTAGAAAAGACTGGGACCATCATAAGGCTACAACAGACTGGTACCATCATAAGACTAGTATAGAAGACTAGAACAGACTGGTACCATCACAAGACTATTATAGAAGACTAGGACAGACTGGTACCATCATAAGACTATTATAGAAGACTAGAACAGACTGGTACCATCATAAGACTAGAACAGACTGGTACCATCATAAGACTATTATAGAAGACTAGAACAGACTGGTACCATCATAAGTCTAGAACAGACTGGTACCATCATAAGACTATTATAGAAGACTAGAACAGACTGGTACCATCATAAAGCTATTATAGAAGACTAGAACAGACTGGTACCATCATAAGGCTAGAACAGACTGGTATCATAAGGCTATTCTAGAAGACTAGAACAGACTGGTACCATCATAAGGCTAGAACAGACTGGTACCATCATAAGGCTAGAAAAGACTGGTACCATCATAAGACTATTATAGAAGGCTAGAACAGACTGGTACCATCATAAGGCTATTATAAGACTAGAACAGATTGGTACCATCATAAGACTATTATAGAAGACTAGAACAGACTGGTACCATCATAAGGCTATTATAGAAGACTAGAACAGACTGGTACCATCATAAGACTATTATAAAAGACTAGAACAGACTGGTACCATCATAAGGCTATTAAAGAAGACTAGAAAATAATGGTACCATCATAAGGCTAGAACATACTGGTACCATCATAAGGCTATTATAGAAGACTAGAAAAGACTGGGACCATCATAAGGCTACAACAGACTGGTACCATCATAAGACTATTATAGAAGACTAGAACAGACTGGTACCAACATCAGGCTAGTATAGAAGACTAGAACAGACTGGTACCATCACAAGACTATTATAGAAGACTAGGACAGACTGGTACCATCATAAGACTATTATAGAAGACTAGAACAGACTGGTACCATCATAAGACTAGAACAGACTGGTACCATCATAAGACTATTATAGAAGACTAGAACAGACTGGTACCATCATAAGTCTAGAACAGACTGGTACCATCATAAGACTATTATAGAAGACTAGAACAGACTGGTACCATCATAAGGCTATTATAGAAGACTAGAACAGACTGGTACCATCATAAGGCTAGAACAGACTGGTATCATAAGGCTATTCTAGAAGACTAGAACAGACTGGTACCATCATAAGGCTATTATAGAAGACTAGCACAGACTGGTACCATCATAAGGCTATTATAGAAGACTAGAACAGACTGGTACCATCATAAGGCTAGAAAAGACTGGTACCATCATAAGACTATTATAGAAGGCTAGAACAGACTGGTACCATCATAAGGCTATTATAAGACTAGAACAGATTGGTACCATCATAAGACTATTATAGAAGACTAGAACAGACTGGTACCATCATACGTCTATTATAGAATACTAGAACAGACTGGTACCAACATAAGGCTATTATAGAAGACTTTAACAGACTGGTACCATCATAAGACTAGAACAGACTGGTACCATCATAAGGCTATTATAGAAGACTAGAACAGACTGGTACCATCATAAGGCTAGTATAGAAGACTAGAACAGACTGGTATCATCATAAGGCTAGAAAAGACTGGTACCATCATAAGACTATTATAGAAGGCTAGAACAGACTGGTACCATCATAAGGCTATTATAAGACTAGAACAGATTGGTACCATCATAAGACTATTATAGAAGACTAGAACTGACTGGTACCATCATAAGGCTAGAACAGAGTGGTACATTCATAAGAATATTATAGAAGACTAGAATAGACTGGTACCATCATAAGACTATTATAGAAGACTAGAACAGACTGGTACCATCATAAGGCTATTAAAGAAGACTAGAACAGAATGGTACCATCATAAGGCTAGAACAGACTGGTACCATCAAAAGGCTATTATCGAAGACTAGAAAAGACTGGTACCATCATAAGGCTAGAACAGATTGGTACCATCATAAAATACTATTATAGAAGACTATAACAGACTCGTACCATCATAAGGCTATTATAGAAGACTAGAACAGACTGGTACCATCATAAGACTATTATTGAAGACTAGAACAGACTGGTACCATCATAAGGCTAGTATAGAAGACTAGAAAAGACTGGTACCATCATAAGACTATTATAGAAGACTAGAACAGACTGGTACCATCATAAGGCTAGAACAGACTGGTACCATCATAAGGCTATTATAGAAGACTAGAAAAGACTGGGACCATCATAAGGCTACAACAGACTGGTACCATCATAAGACTATTATAGAAGACTAGAACAGACTGGTACCAACATCAGGCTAGTATAGAAGACTAGAACAGACTGGTACCATCACAAGACTATTATAGAAGACTAGGACAGACTGGTACCATCATAAGACTATTATAGAAGACTAGAACAGACTGGTACCATCATAAGACTAGAACAGACTGGTACCATCATAAGACTATTATAGAAGACTAGAACAGACTGGTACCATCATAAGTCTAGAACAGACTGGTACCATCATAAGACTATTATAGAAGACTAGAACAGACTGGTACCATCATAAGGCTATTATAGAAGACTAGAACAGACTGGTACCATCATAAGGCTAGAACAGACTGGTATCATAAGGCTATTCTAGAAGACTAGAACAGACTGGTACCATCATAAGGCTATTATAGAAGACTAGAACAGACTGGTACCATCATAAGGCTAGAAAAGACTGGTACCATCATAAGACTATTACAGAAGGCTAGAACAGACTGGTACCATCATAAGGCTATTATAAGACTAGAACAGATTGGTACCATCATAAGACTATTATAGAAGACTAGAACTGACTGGTACCATCATAAGGCTAGAACAGAGTGGTACATTCATAAGAATATTATAGAAGACTAGAACAGAATGGTACCATCATAAGGCTAGAACAGACTGGTACCATCATAAGACTATTAT
Organism: Salmo salar; assembly: GCF_965601325.2. Taxonomy (NCBI): domain Eukaryota; kingdom Metazoa; phylum Chordata; class Actinopteri; order Salmoniformes; family Salmonidae; genus Salmo; species Salmo salar. The sequence goes on from NC_138301.1 coordinate 60,373,525, forward strand.
AGAAGACTAGAACAGACTGGTACCATCATAAGGCTAGAACAGACTGGTACCATCATAAGGCTATTATAGAAGACTAGAAAAGACTGGGACCATCATAAGGCTACAACAGACTGGTACCATCATAAGACTATTATAGAAGACTAGAACAGACTGGTACCAACATCAGGCTAGTATAGAAGACTAGAACAGACTGGTACCATCACAAGACTATTATAGAAGACTAGGACAGACTGGTACCATCATAAGACTATTATAGAAGACTAGAACAGACTGGTACCATCATAAGACTAGAACAGACTGGTACCATCATAAGACTATTATAGAAGACTAGAACAGACTGGTACCATCATAAGTCTAGAACAGACTGGTACCATCATAAGACTATTATAGAAGACTAGAACAGACTGGTACCATCATAAGGCTATTATAGAAGACTAGAACAGACTGGTAGCATCATAAGGCTAGAACAGACTGGTATCATAAGGCTATTCTAGAAGACTAGAACAGACTGGTACCATCATAAGGCTATTATAGAAGACTAGAACAGACTGGTACCATCATAAGGCTAGAAAAGACTGGTACCATCATAAGACTATTATAGAAGGCTAGAACAGACTGGTACCATCATAAGGCTATTATAAGACTAGAACAGATTGGTACCATCATAAGACTATTATAGAAGACTAGAACAGACTGGTACCATCATACGTCTATTATAGAATACTAGAACAGACTGGTACCAACATAAGGCTATTATAGAAGACTTTAACAGACTGGTACCATCATAAGACTAGAACAGACTGGTACCATCATAAGGCTATTATAGAAGACTAGAACAGACTGGTACCATCATAAGGCTAGTATAGAAGACTAGAACAGACTGGTATCATCATAAGGCTAGAAAAGACTGGTACCATCATAAGACTATTATAGAAGGCTAGAACAGACTGGTACCATCATAAGGCTATTATAAGACTAGAACAGATTGGTACCATCATAAGACTATTATAGAAGACTAGAACTGACTGGTACCATCATAAGGCTAGAACAGAGTGGTACATTCATAAGAATATTATAGAAGACTAGAACAGAATGGTACCATCATAAGGCTAGAACAGACTGGTACCATCAAAAGGCTATTATCGAAGACTAGAAAAGACTGGTACCATCATAAGGCTAGAACAGATTGGTACCATCATAAAATACTATTATAGAAGACTATAACAGACTCGTACCATCATAAGGCTATTATAGAAGACTAGAACAGACTGGTACCATCATAAGACTATTATTGAAGACTAGAACAGACTGGTACCATCATAAGGCTAGTATAGAAGACTAGAAAAGACTGGTACCATCATAAGACTATTATAGAAGACTAGAACAGACTGGTACCATCATAAGGCTAGAACAGACTGGTACCATCATAAGACTATTATAGAAGACTAGAACAGACTGGTACCATCATAAGGCTATTATAGAAGACTAGAACAGACTGGTACCATCATTAGGCTAGAACAGACTGGTACCATAATGCTATTATAGAAGACTAGAACAGACTGGTACCATCATAAGGCTAGAACAGACTTGTACCATCAAAAGGCTATTATAGAAGACTAGAAAAGACTGGTACCTTCATAAGGCTATTATAGAAGACTAGAACAGACTGGTACCAACATAAGGCTATTATAGAAGACTAGAAAAGACTGGTACCATCATAAGACTATTAAAGAAGACTAGAACAGACTGGTACCATCATAAGGCAAGAACAGACTGGTACCATCATAAGACTATTAAAAAAGGCTAGAACAGACTGGTACCATCATAAGACTATTATAGAAGACAAGAACAGACTGGTACCATCATAATGCTAGTATAGAAGACTAGAACAGACTGGTACCATCATAAGACTATTATAGAAGACTAGAACAGACTGGTACCATCATAAGGCTGGTATAGGAGACTAGAACAGACTGGTACCATCATAAGACTATTATAGAAGAGTAGAACAGACTGGCACCATCATAAGGCTAGAACAGACTGGTACCATCATAAGACTATTATAGAAGACTAGAACAGACTGGTACCATCATAAGACTATTAAAGAAGGCTAGAACAGACTGGTACCATCATAAGACTATTATAGAAGACAAGAACAGACTGGTACCATCATAAGGCTATTATAGAAGACTAGAACAGACTGGTTCCATCATAAGACTATTATAGAAGACTAGAACAGACTGGTACCATCCTAAGGCTATTATAGAAGACTAGAACAGACTGGTACCATTATAAGGCTATTATAGAAGACTAGAAAAGACTGGTACCATCATAAGACTATTATTGAAGACTAGAACAGACTGGTACCATCATAAGGCTATTATAGAAGACTAGAACAGACTGGTAACATCATAAGACTATTATAGAAGACTAGAACAGACTGGTACCATGATAAGACTAGAACAGACTGGTACCATCACAAGGCTTGAACTGACTGGTACCATCATAAGACTATTATAGAAGACTAGAACAGACTGGTACCATTATAAGACTATTATAGAAGACTAGAACAGACTGGTACCATCATAAGACTATTATAGAAGACTAGAACAGACTGGTACCATCATAAGGCTATTATAGAAGACATGAACAGACTGGTACCATCATAAGGCTAGTATAGAAGACTAGAACAGACTGGTACCATCATAAGGCTAGAACAGACTGGTACCATCATAAGGCTATTATAGAAGACTTGAACAGACTGGTACCATCATAAGCCTATTATAGAAGACTAGAACAGACTGGTACCATCATAAGGCTAGTATAGAAGACTAGAACAGACTGGTAGTATCATAACGCTAGAACAGACTGGAACCATCATAAGACTATTATAGAAGACTAGAATAGACTGGTACCATCATAAGACTATTATAGAAGTCTAGAACAGACTGGTACCATCATAAGACTAGAACAGACTGGTACCATCACAAGGCTAGAACTGGCTGGTACCATCATAAGACTATTATAGAAGACTAGAACAGACTGGTACCATCATAAGACTAGAAAAGACTGGTACCATCATAAGACTATTATAGAAGACTAGAACAGACTGGTACCATCACAAGACTATTATAGAAGACTAGAACAGACTGGTACCATCATAAGGCTAGAACAGACTGGTACCATCATAAGACTATTATAGAAGACTAGAACAGACTGGTACCATCATAAGACTAGAATAGACTGGTACCATCATAAGACTATTATAGAAGACTAGAACAGACTGGTACCATCGTAAGGCTGTTATAGAAGACTAGAACAGACTGGTACCATCATAAAACTATTATAGAAGACTAGAACAGACTGGTACCATCATAAGACTATTATAGAAGACTAGAACAGACTGGTACCATCATAAGACTATTATAGAAGACTAGAACAGACTGGTACCATCATAAGGCTATTATAGAAGACTAGAACAGACTGGTACCATCATAAGACTATTATAGAAGACTAGAACAGACTGGTACCATCATAAGTCTAGAACAGACTGGTACCATCATAAGACTATTATAGAAGACTAGAACAGACTGGTACCATCATAAGACTATTATAGAAGACTAGAACAGACTGGTACCATCATAAGACTATTATAGAAGACTAGAAAAGACTGGTACCATCATAAGACTATTATAGAAGACTAGAACAGACTGGTACCATCATAAGGCTATTATAGAAGACTAGAACAGACTGGTACCATCATAAGACTATTATAAAAGACTAGAACAGACTGGTACCATCATAAGGCTATTAAAGAAGACTAGAAAAGAATGGTACCATCATAAGGCTAGAACAGACTGGTACCATCATAAGGCTATTATAGAAGACTAGAAAAGACTGGGACCATCATAAGGCTACAACAGACTGGTACCATCATAAGACTATTATAGAAGACTAGAACAGACTGGTACCAACATCAGGCTAGTATAGAAGACTAGAACAGACTGGTACCATCATAAGACTATTATAGAAGACTAGGACAGACTGGTACCATCATAAGTCTAGTATAGAAGACTAGAACAGACTGGTACCATCATAAGACTATTATAGAAGACTAGAACAGACTGGTACCATCATAAGTCTAGAACAGACTGGTACCATCATAAGACTATTATAGAAGACTAGAACAGACTGGTACCATCATAAGGCTATTATAGAAGACTAGAACAGACTGGTACCATCATAAGGCTAGAACAGACTGGTATCATAAGGCTATTCTAGAAGACTAGAACAGACTGGTACCATCATAAGGCTAGAACAGACTGGTACCATCATAAGGCTTATATAGAAGACTAGAACAGACTGGTACCATCATACGTCTATTATAGAATAATAGAACAGACTGGTACCAACATAAGGCTATTATAGAAGACTTTAACAGACTGGTACCATCATAAGACTAGAACAGACTGGTACCATCATAAGGCTATTATAGAAGACTAGAACAGACTGGTACCATCATAAGGCTAGTATAGAAGACTAGAACAGACTGGTATCATCATAAGGCTAGAAAAGACTGGTACCATCATAAGACTATTATAGAAGGCTAGAACAGACTGGTACCATCATAAGGCTATTATAAGACTAGAACAGATTGGTACCATCATAAGACTATTATAGAAGACTAGAACTGACTGGTACCATCATAAGGCTAGAACAGACTGGTACATTCATAAGAATATTATAGAAGACTAGAATAGACTGGTACCATCATGAGGCTATTATAGAAGACTAGAACAGACCGGTACCATCATAAGACTATTATAGAAGACTAGAACAGACTGGTACCATCATAAGGCTAGAACAGATTGGTACCATCATAAAATACTATTATAGAAGACTATAACAGACTCGTACCATCATAAGGCTATTATAGAAGACTAGAACAGACTGGTACCATCATAAGACTATTATTGAAGACTAGAACAGACTGGTACCATCATAAGGCTAGTATAGAAGACTAGAAAAGACTGGTACCATCATAAGACTATTATAGAAGAGTAGAACAGACTGGTACCATCATAAGGCTAGAACAGACTGGTACCATCATAAGACTATTATAGAAGACTAGAACAGACTGGTACCATCATAAGGCTATTATAGAAGACTAGAACAGACTGGTACCATCATAAGGCTAGAACAGACTGGTACCATAATGCTATTATAGAAGACTAGAACAGACTGGTACCATCATAAGGCTAGAACAGACTTGTACCATCAAAAGGCTATTATAGAAGACTAGAAAAGACTGGTACCTTCATAAGGCTATTATAGAAGACTAGAACAGACTGGTACCATCATACGACTATTATAGAAGACTTGAACAGACTGGTACCAACATAAGGCTATTATAGAAGACTAGAAAAGACTGGTACCATCATAAGACTATTAAAGAAGACTAGAACAGGTGGTACCATCATAAGGCAAGAACAGACTGGTACCATCATAAGACTATTAAAGAAGGCTAGAACAGACTGGTACCATCATAAGACTATTATAGAAGACAAGAACAGACTGGTACCATCATAATGCTAGTATAGAAGACTAGAACAGACTGGTACCATCATAAGACTATTATAGAAGACTAGAACAGACTGGTACCATCATAAGGCTGGTATAGGAGACTAGAACAGACTGGTACCATCATAATGCTAGTATAGAAGACTAGAACAGACTGGTACCATCATAAGACTATTATAGAAGAGTAGAACAGACTGGCACCATCATAAGGCTAGAACAGACTGGTACCATCATAAGACTATTATAGAAGACTAGAACAGACTGGTACCATCATAAGTCTAGAACAGACTGGTACCATCATAAGACTATTAAAGAAGGCTAGAACAGACTGGTACCATCATAAGACTATTATAGAAGACAAGAACAGACTGGTACCATCATAAGGCTATTATAGAAGACTAGAACAGACTGGTTCCATCATAAGACTATTATAGAAGACTAGAACAGACTGGTACCATCCTAAGGCTATTATAGAAGACTAGAACAGACTGGTACCATTTTAAGGCTATTATAGAAGACTAGAACAGACTGGTACCATCATAAGACTATTATTGAAGACTAGAACAGACTGGTACCATCATAAGGCTATTATAGAAGACTAGAACAGACTGGTAACATCATAAGACTATTATAGAAGACTAGAACAGACTGGTACCATGATAAGACTAGAACAGACTGGTACCATCATAAGACTATTATAGAAGACTTGAACAGACTGGTACCAACATAAGGCTATTATAGAAGACTAGAACAGACTGGTACCATCATAAGGATATTATAGAAGACTAGAACAGACTGGTACCATCATAAGACTATTATAGAAGACTTGAACAGACTGGTACCAACATAAGGCTATTATAGAAGACTAGAACAGACTGGTACCATCATAAGACTAGAACAGACTGGTACCATCATAAGACTATTATAGAAGGCTAGAACAGACTGGTACCATCATAAGGCTATTATAGAAGACTAGAACAGACTGGTACCATCTTAAGGCTAGAACAGAGTGGTACCATCATAAGACTATTAAAGAAGTCTAGAACAGACTTGTACCATCATAAGACTATTATAGAAGGCTAGAACAGACTGGTACCATCATAAGGCTATTATAAGACTAGAACAGATTGGTACCATCATAAGACTATTATAGAAGACTAGAACTGACTGGTACCATCATAAGGCTAGAACAGACTGGTACATTCATAAGAATATTATAGAAGACTAGAATAGACTGGTACCATCATGAGGCTATTATAGAAGACTAGAACAGACCGGTACCATCATAAGACTATTATAGAAGACTAGAACAGACTGGTACCATCATAAGGCTAGAACAGATTGGTACCATCATAAAATACTATTATAGAAGACTATAACAGACTCGTACCATCATAAGGCTATTATAGAAGACTAGAACAGACTGGTACCATCATAAGACTATTATTGAAGACTAGAACAGACTGGTACCATCATAAGGCTAGTATAGAAGACTAGAAAAGACTGGTACCATCATAAGACTATTATAGAAGAGTAGAACAGACTGGTACCATCATAAGGCTAGAACAGACTGGTACCATCATAAGACTATTATAGAAGACTAGAACAGACTGGTACCATCATAAGGCTATTATAGAAGACTAGAACAGACTGGTACCATCATAAGGCTAGAACAGACTGGTACCATAATGCTATTATAGAAGACTAGAACAGACTGGTACCATCAAAAGGCTATTATAGAAGACTAGAAAAGACTGGTACCTTCATAAGGCTATTATAGAAGACTAGAACAGACTGGTACCATCATACGACTATTATAGAAGACTTGAACAGACTGGTACCAACATAAGGCTATTATAGAAGACTAGAAAAGACTGGTACCATCATAAGACTATTAAAGAAGACTAGAACAGGTGGTACCATCATAAGGCTAGAACAGACTGGTACCATCATAAGACTATTATAGAAGACAAGAACAGACTGGTACCATCATAATGCTAGTATAGAAGACTAGAACAGACTGGTACCATCATAAGACTATTATAGAAGACTAGAACAGACTGGTACCATCATAAGGCTGGTATAGGAGACTAGAACAGACTGGTACCATCATAAGACTATTATAGAAGAGTAGAACAGACTGGCACCATCATAAGGCTAGAACAGACTGGTACCATCATAAGACTATTATAGAAGACTAGAACAGACTGGTACCATCATAAGTCTAGAACAGACTGGTACCATCATAAGACTATTAAAGAAGGCTAGAACAGACTGGTACCATCATAAGACTATTATAGAAGACAAGAACAGACTGGTACCATCATAAGGCTATTATAGAAGACTAGAACAGACTGGTTCCATCATAAGACTATTATAGAAGACTAGAACAGACTGGTACCATCCTAAGGCTATTATAGAAGACTAGAACAGACTGGTACCATTATAAGGCTATTATAGAAGACTAGAACAGACTGGTACCATCATAAGACTATTATTGAAGACTAGAACAGACTGGTACCATCATAAGGCTATTATAGAAGACTAGAACAGACTGGTAACATCATAAGACTATTATAGAAGACTAGAACAGACTGGTACCATGATAAGACTAGAACAGACTGGTACCATCACAAGGCTAGAACTGACTGGTACCATCATAAGACTATTATAGAAGACTAGAACAGACTGGTACCATCATAAGACTATTATAGAAGACTAGAACAGACTGGTACCATCATAAGACTATTATAGAAGACTAGAACAGACTGGTACCATCATAAGGCTATTATAGAAGACATGAACAGACTGGTACCATCATAAGGCTAGTATAGAAGACTAGAACAGACTGGTACCATCATAAGGCTAGAACAGACTGGTACCATCATAAGGCTATTATAGAAGACTTGAACAGACTGGTACCATCATAAGCCTATTATAGAAGACTAGAACAGATTGGTACCATCATAAGGCCAGTATAGAAGACTAGAACAGACTGGTAGTATCATAACGCTAGAACAGACTGGTACCATCACAAGGCTAGAACTGGCTGGTACCATCATAAGACTATTATAGAAGACTAGAACAGACTGGTACCACCATAAGACTAGAAAAGACTGGTACCATCATAAGACTATTATAGAAGACTAGAACAGACTGGTACCATCACAAGACTATTATAGAAGACTAGAACAGACTGGTACCATCATAAGGCTAGAACAGACTGGTACCATCATAAGACTATTATAGAAGACTAGAACAGACTGGTACCATCATAAGACTAGAATAGACTGGTACCATCATAAGACTATTATAGAAGACTAGAACAGACTGGTACCATCGTAAGGCTGTTATAGAAGACTAGAACAGACTGGTACCATCATAAAACTATTATAGAAGACTAGAACAGACTGGTACCATCATAAGACTATTATAGAAGACTAGAACAGACTGGTACCATCATAAGACTATTATAGAAGACTAGAACAGACTGGTACCATCATAAGGCTATTATAGAAGACTAGAACAGACTGGTACCATCATAAGACTATTATAGAAGACTAGAACAGACTGGTACCATCATAAGGCTAGAACAGACTGGTACCATCATAAGACTATTAAAGAAGGCTAGAACAGACTGGTACCATCATAAGACTATTATAGAAGACTAGAACAGACTGGTACCATCATAAGGCTATTATAGAAGACTAGAACAGACTGGTACCATCATAAGACTATTATTGAAGACTAGAACAGACTGGTACCATCATAAGGCTAGTATAGAAGACTAGAAAAGACTGGTACCATCATAAGGCTAGAACAGATTGGTACCATCATAAAATACTATTATAGAAGACTATAACAGACTCGTACCATCATAAGGCTATTATAGAAGACTAGAACAGACTGGTACCATCATAAGAGTATTATTGAAGACTATAACAGACTGGTACCATCATAAGGCTAGTATAGAAGACTAGAAAAGACTGGTACCATCATAAGACTATTATAGAAGAGTAGAACAGACTGGTACCATCATAAGGCTAGAACAGACTGGTACCATCATAAGACTATTATAGAAGACTAGAACAGACTGGTACCATCATAAGGCTATTATAGAAGACTAGAACAGACTGGTACCATCATAAGGCTAGAACAGACTGGTACCATAATGCTATTATAGAAGACTAGAACAGACTGGTACCATCATAAGGCTAGAACAGACTTGTACCATCAAAAGGCTATTATAGAAGACTAGAAAAGACTGGTACCTTCATAAGGCTATTATAGAAGACTAGAACAGACTGGTACCATCATACGACTATTATAGAAGACTTGAACAGACTGGTACCAACATAAGGCTATTATAGAAGACTAGAAAAGACTGGTACCATCATAAGACTATTAAAGAAGACTAGAACAGGTGGTACCATCATAAGGCAAGAACAGACTGGTACCATCATAAGACTATTAAAGAAGGCTAGAACAGACTGGTACCATCATAAGACTATTATAGAAGACAAGAACAGACTGGTACCATCATAATGCTAGTATAGAAGACTAGAACAGACTGGTACCATCATAAGACTATTATAGAAGACTAGAACAGACTGGTAGCATCATAAGGCTGGTATAGGAGACTAGAACAGACTGGTACCATCATAAGACTATTATAGAAGAGTAGAACAGACTGGCACCATCATAAGGCTAGAACAGACTGGTACCATCATAAGACTATTATAGAAGACTAGAACAGACTGGTACCATCATAAGGCTATTATAGAAGACTAGAACAGACTGGTAACATCATAAGACTATTATAGAAGACTAGAACAGACTGGTACCATGATAAGACTAGAACAGACTGGTACCATCACAAGGCTAGAACTGACTGGTACCATCATAAGACTATTATAGAAGACTAGAACAGACTGGTACCATCATAAGACTATTATAGAAGACTAGAACAGACTGGTACCATCATAAGACTATTATAGAAGACTAGAACAGACTGGTACCATCATAAGGCTATTATAGAAGACATGAACAGACTGGTACCATCATAAGGCTAGTATAGAAGACTAGAACAGACTGGTACCATCATAAGGCAAGAACAGACTGGTACCATCATAAGGCTATTATAGAAGACTTGAACAGACTGGTACCATCATAAGCCTATTATAGAAGACTAGAACAGACTGGTACCATCATAAGGCCAGTATAGAAGACTAGAACAGACTGGTAGTATCATAACGCTAGAACAGACTGGTACCATCACAAGGCTAGAACTGGCTGGTACCATCATAAGACTATTATAGAAGACTAGAACAGACTGGTACCATCATAAGACTATTATAGAAGACTAGAACAGACTGGTACCATCATAAGGCTAGAACAGACTGGTACCATCATAAGACTATTATAGAAGACTAGAACAGACTGGTACCATCATAAGACTAGAATAGACTGGTACCATCATAAGACTATTATAGAAGACTAGAACAGACTGGTACCATCATAAGACTATTATAGAAGACTAGAACAGACTGGTACCATCATAAGACTATTATAGAAGACTAGAACAGACTGGTACCATCATAAGGCTATTATAGAAGACTAGAACAGACTGGTACCATCATAAGACTATTATAGAAGACTAGAACAGACTGGTACCATCATAAGGCTAGAACAGACTGGTACCATCATAAGACTATTAAAGAAGGCTAGAACAGACTGGTACCATCATAAGACTATTATAGAAGACTAGAACAGACTGGTACCATCATAAGGCTATTATAGAAGACTAGAACAGACTGGTACCATCATAAGACTATTATAGAAGACTAGAACAGACTGGTACCATCATAAGTCTATTATAGAAGACTAGAACAGACTGGTACCATCATAAGACTAGAACAGACTGGTACCATCATAAGACTATTATAGAAGGCTAGAACAGACTGGTACCATCATAAGGCTATTATAGAAGACTAGAACAGACTGGTACCATCATAAGACTATTATAGAAGACTAGAACAGACTGGTACCATCATAAGTCTATTATAGAAGACTAGAACAGACTGGTACCATCATAAGGCTATTATAGAAGACTAGAACAGACTGGTACCATCATAAGGCTAGAACAGACTGGAACCATAATGCTATTTTAGAAGACTAGAACAGACTGGTACCATCATAAGGCTAGAACAGATTGGTTACATCATAAGGCTATTATAGAAGACTAGAACAGACTGGTACCATCATAAGGATATTACAGAAGACTAGAACAGACTGGTACCATCATAAGACTATTATAGAAGACTTGAACAGACTGGTACCAACATAAGGCTATTATAGAAGACTAGAACAGACTGGTACCATCATAAGGATATTATAGAAGACTAGAACAGACTGGTACCATCATAAGACTATTATAGAAGACTTGAACAGACTGGTACCAACATAAGGCTATTATAGAAGACTAGAACAGACTGGTACCATCATAAGACTAGAACAGACTGGTACCATCATAAGACTATTATAGAAGGCTAGAACAGACTGGTACCATCATAAGGCTATTATAGAAGACTAGAACAGACTGGTACCATCATAAGGCTAGAACAGAGTGGTACCATCATAAGACTATTAAAGAAGTCTAGAACAGACTTGTACCATCATAAGACTATTATAGAAGACTAGAACAGACTGGTACCATTATAAGGCTATTATAGAAGACTAGAACAGACTGGTACCATCATAAGACTATTATAGAAGACTAGAACAGACTGGTACCATCATAAGGCTATTATAGAAGACTAGAACAGACTGGTAACATAATAAGGCTATTATAGAAGACCAGAACAGACTGCTACCATCATAAGACTAGAACAGACTGGTACCATCACAAGGCTAGAACTGACTGGTACCATCATAAGACTATTATAGAAGACTAGAACAGACTGGTACCATCATAAGACTTGAACAGACTGGTACCATCATAAGACTATTATAGAAGACTAGAACAGACTGGTACCATCATAAGACTATTATAGAAGACTAGAACAGACTGGTACCATCATAAGGCTAGAACAGACTGGTACCATCATAAGACTATTATAGAAGACTAGAACAGACTTGTACCATCATAAGACTAGAATAGACTGGTACCATCATAAGACTATTATAGAAGACTAGAACAGACTGGTACCATCATAAGGCTGTTATAGAAGACTAGAACAGACTGGTACCATAATAAGACTATTATAGAAGACTAGAACAGACTGGTACCATCATAAGGCTATTATAGAAGACTAGAACAGACTGGTACCATTATAAGACTATTATAGAAGACTAGAACAGACTGGTACCATCATAAGCTTGCCTCCAGATAGCAATGTTAACTAGACTGAAAACCTCCCTTACTGAAGTAGCCTAACGTAACTCAGCAGAAGGTACACCATGCTTCAGGACTGAATGAAACCTCCTAACTAACAACAGGTGTTTGTCTGGCATAGAAACAATAAGAATTAGTCATCTTTATAAATAAAACACTTCTATTGAAAGATTCTGGGATTGAATAGAAGAAGAAAAAAGATTTCAAAGCGGGCTGGGAACTCCTTCCTTTGCCAAGTCTGCTCCCGCTCTTCCCTCCCCCTGGCTGCTTGAGGGCGCCAGGCTGCCCTGCATCACGTACTCCTGCCATCAATTACGAACACCTGCCTTCCCTCGTAACGCGCTTCAGCGATATTGGACTCACCTGGACTCACTCATTATCTGTTTATTTCCTCACCTATATTTGTCAGTTTTCCTGCTCTGTTCCCTGCTGATGCATTGATTGTTTTCTGTCTTTGTTTTCTTGTATGTTGACGCTGTTCCTCTCTCGTTCCATGTCCGTTCTTTATTAAATGTTTAACTCCCCGTACCTGCTTCGTCTCTCCAGCGTCATTCCATATGACATCCTTTCCTAAAGTGATAAATGACTGGTCTGTATTGTCTACCAGATACCTGACTGGTCTGTATTGTCTACCAGATACCTGACTTGTCTGTATTGTCTACAAGATACCTGACTGGTCTGTATTGTCTACCAGATACCTGACTGGTCTGTATTGTCTACCAGATACCTGACTGGTCTGTATTGTCTACAATATATCTGACTGGTCTGTATTGTCTACCAGATACCTGACTGGTCTGTATTGTCTACAAGATACCTGACTGGTCTGTATTGTCTACAAGATACCTGACTGGTCTGTATTGTCTACAAGATACCTGACTGGTCTGTATTGTCTACAAGATACCTGACTGGTCTGTATTATCTACAAGATACCTGACTGGTCTGTATTGTCTACCAGATACCTGACTGGTCTGTATTGTCTACAAGATACCTGACTGGTCTGTATTGGTTACCAGATACCTGACTGGTCTGTATTGTCTACAAGATACCTGACTGGTCTGTATTATCTACAAGATACCTGACTGGTCTGTATTGTCTACCAGATACCTGACTGGTCTGTATTGTCTACCAGATACCTGACTGGTCTGTATTGTCTACCAGATACCTGACTGGTCTGTATTATCTACAAGATACCTGACTGGTCTGTATTGTCTACCAGATACCTGACTGGTCTGTATTGTCTACAAGATACCTCACTGGTCTGTATTGGTTACCAGATACCTGACTGGTCTGTATTATCTACAAGATACCTGACTGGTCTGTATTGTCTACCAGATACCTGACTGGTCTGTATTGTCTACCAGATACCTGACTGGTCTGTATTATCTACAAGATACCTGACTGGTCTGTATTGTCTACAAGATACCTGACTGGTCTGTATTGTCTACCAGATACCTGACTGGTCTGTATTATCTACAAGATACCTGACTGGTCTGTATTGTCTACCAGATACCTGACTGGTCTGTATTGTCTACCAGATACCTGACTGGTCTGTATTGTCTACCAGATACCTGACTGGTCTGTATTGTCTACAAGATACCTGACTGGTCTGTATTGTCTACAAGATACCTGACTAGTCTGTATTGTCTACCATACAACATGATCCAGAAATGTGTCAAATCTGGAGACAAATGTTTCCATTTAAATACACTTCCTAGTTATAGTTAACATTGAAACAGGGGCAGAACGGCAGATTTGTACCTTGTCAGCTCGGGGGAGTCGATCGCGCAACCTTTTGGTTACTAGTCCAACGCTCTAACCACTAGGCTACCTGCCGAATAAATACACAATGAGTAACAATAATTTGTCCATGTACAGGGGTACGAGGTAGGCCATGTACAGGGGTACGAGGTAGTTGAGGTAGATACAGTGCCTTTCGTAAAGTATTCAGACCCCTTGACTTTTTCCACATTTTGTTATGTTGCAGCCTTATTCTAAAATGGATCAAATTGTTTTTTCCCCCATCATCAATTTACACACAATACCCCATAACTCATCACAATACCCCATGATGACATCACAATACCCCATGATGACATCACAATACCCCATAACTCATCACAATACCCCATAACTCATCACAGTACCCCATAATGACATCACAATACCCCATAACTCATCACAATACCCCATAACTCATCACAATACCCCATAATGACATCACAATACCCCATAATGACATAACAATACCCCATAATGACAAAGCAAAAACAAGTTTTTAGAAATATTTATTACATTTATTAAAAATAAAAACAAATGTTTACATAAGTATTCAACTTTGTTGAAGCGCCTTTGGCAGCAATTACAGCCTTGTCTTCTTGGGTATGACGCTACAAACTTGGCGCTTCAACAAAGTTGAATACCTTTGGCAGCAATTACAGCCTTGAGGCTTCTTGGATATGACGCTACAAACTTGGCACACCTGTATTTGGGGAGTTTCTCCCATTCTTCTCCACAGATCCTCTCAAGCTCTGTCAGGTTGGATGGGGAGCGTTGCTGTACAGCTATTTTCTGGTCTCTCCAGAGATGTTTGATCGGGTTCAAGTCCGGGCTCTGGCTCGGCCACTCAAGGACATTCAGAGACTTGTCCCGAAGCTACCCCTGCGTTGTCTTGGCTGTGTGCTTAGGGTCTTTGTCCAGTTGGAAGGTAAACCTTCGCCCCAATCTGAGGTCCTGAGCGTTCTGGAGCGGGTTTTTATCAAGGATCTCTCTGTACTTTGCTCCGATAATTTTTTCTCTTGATCCTGACGAGTCTCCCAGTCCCTGCCGCTGAAAAACATCCCCACAGCATGATGCTGCCAACACTATGCTTCACCGTAGGGATGGTGCCAGGTTATGCTTGGCATTTGGACCAAATAGTTCAATCTTGGTTTCATCAGACCAGAGAATCTTGTTTCTCATGGTCTGAGAGTCATTTAGGTGCCTTTTGGCAAACTCCAAGCAAGCTTTCATGTGCCTTTCCCTGAGGAGTGGCTTCCGTCTGGCCACTCTACCATAAAGGCCTGAATGGTGGAGTGCTGCAGAGATGGTTGTCCTTTTGGAAGGTTCTCCCATCTCCACACAGGAAATCTGGAGCTCTGTCAGAGTGACCATCGGGTTCTTGGTCACCTCCCTGACCAAGGCCCTTCTCCCTCGATTGCTCAGTTTGGCTGGGTGGCCAGCTCTAGGAAGAGTCATGGTTGTTCCAAACTTCTTCTATTTAAGAATGATGGAGGACACTGTGTTCTTGGGGACCTTCAATGCTTTAGAAATGTTTTGGTACCCTTCCCCAGATCTGTGCCTATTTAGCAGTCTTATGGCTTGGGGGTAGAAGCTGTTAAGGGTCCTGTTGGCTCCAGACGTTGCATACCGGATTTCCTCAGGTACAGAATGAGATTGTCTCTCCCAAATGGCACCTTATTCCCTATGGGCCCTTGTCAAAAGTAGTGCACTATATAGGGAATAGGTCTCTGGTCAAAAGTAGTGCACTATATAGGGAATAGGGTGCCATTTGGGACATAGAAGGTACCCGATGTCCTCAGGTAAAGCATCAGTGCCGGTAAGCTGCTGCTACAGGACAGGTGGGTGGAAGAGGAAAAAGCTCTCTGTGCCAGTTGGCATCTCCTGTGCCTCTTGTCTTTTCATAGAAGCGGGAATTTACACAATTACACAATTACACATGAGGGTAGAGAGTCTGTGTAAACAGTCAGCCTTTCTCCTCCTCCTCCCTGACCGTGTGCCCAACCTGAAACCAACCACGAGGATACTGACAGATATGTGCCAACAGAACTTCAGTGTGGTTGGCTGGCAGTGGGTGTGAGAGGAGTAGAAAGGGTTGACTGTCTAAATGTATCAAGGTGGAAGGGAGACAAGCTCCACAGGTGGTGTATCTAGTCTTCTTTATCTGTACGTACCTGAAACCATTCTACTGACCGATATGTGCTAACCAAGCTTAGAGGTTTTTTTCCCCTCTCCTCTCCATTACTGGCAATGTGTGGGTTGATGACTGTCTAAATACAGCTGGGGATGACAGGGGAACCAAGCTTCACAGGTGGTGTACCCTATTCCCTATTGGAGTGCACTACTTTTGAATGTGGCCCATCGGGCTCCACAAGTGACGTTTCTTAGAAGGCCTGTATCGGTATGGAACAGAAGATAAACGTATACACTTTTTTTTTTAAAGTGTCGGTGCACTTCTGGGTCCATTCTGTAACATTTAGGCCCAAATCGACGTCAGACAAGGAATGTTTTGTGAACGGTTCATGACACGTCAGGAGCTGGGTCAGACTGTTTTGTAAAGAGGGGAAGAGGAGGGAGGAAGAGGGCCGAGGGGTGATTTCATGACCTTTACACATCACCACGTTCAGGCCAGTCCTCTCTTCTCTTCCATCCGGTCCGGAGACGTCCAATCCCTCATTTTTGTGCGATAAGAGTCGTCATTCTGCTTACATCCCAAATGACACCCTATTCCCTATATAGTGCACTACTTCTGTCCAGGGCCCAAAGGGAATAGGGTGTGATTTAGGACACCCATAGCCCTTTTTTTCCCCCTTGTCCTGTCAGCACCCTGCAGATGGATCTTTTCTCCTTTATGATGCCATAGAGAATAAAGTGCATCCTCATTAAAATGGTTTAATCACTGAGAACCAACAGGCTCAGTCCATTTAGATTGACATGGTCACAATGGCCTCCAAACCTGGGTCTGGTAGGAAGATAAGAGTTATAATGATACCCTATCTGAGCTGACTGGGCTTCAAAAGGACCAAGGACTTGTTTCCCTGGCCAAATTCTTGGTGCAATTATCATTTGGCTGAGGTGAAGGCCTGGGTTGATTAGGGCTGGCTGTGGGACATTTGAGGGGGGGACCACCATGACTGGTTACAAGTTCTGGGCTCTTATTCATACAGCGTCTTAGAGTTTGGTCTTTTAGATCATAGCATCTTTTTTTTTTTACTAAGAGTGTATCTAGAACCTAAAAAGGTTATTCGACTGTCCGAACCCTTTAGAGAATCATATTTGGTACCAGGCACAACCCTTTTGTGTTCCATGTAGAACCATTTTCACAGAGGGTTCTACCTGGAACCAAAAAGGGTTCTCCTATGGCAGCGGTTCCCAAACTAAGGCACCGATCCATGTGGGGTCGCCTGATATGAAAATGGAGTCATGGGAGAATTTCCACAATTTTGAGAAAAAAGAAATATACAGTACCAGTCAAAACTATTAAATAACACATATGGAATCATGTAGTAACCATAAAAGTGTTAGCCACCCTTTGCCTTGAGGACAGCTTTGCACACTCTTGGCATTCTCTCAACCAGCTTCATGAGGTAGTCACCTGGAATGCATTTCAATTAACAGGTGTGACTTTTTAAAAGTGAATTTTTGGAATTTCTATCCTTCTTAATGTGTTTGAGCCAATCAGTTGTGTTATGACAAGGTAGGGGTGGTATACAGAAGATAACCCTATTTGGTAAAAGTCCACATCCATATTATGGCAAGAACAACTCAAAAAAAGCAAAGAGAAGCAACAGTCCATCATTACTTTAAGACATGAAGGTCAGCCAATACGGAACATTTCAAGAAATCTGAAAGTTTCTTCAAGTGCAGTCGCAAAAACCATCAAGCGCTATGATGTAACTAAATCTCAGAGTTACCTAAATCTCAGAGTTACCCAGAGTTACCTCTGCTGCAGAGAATAAGTTCATTAGAGCTTAAATGCTTCACAGAGTTCAAGTAACAGACACATCTCAAAATCAACTGTTCAGAGGAGACTGTGTGAATCAGGCCTTCATGGTTGAATTTCTGCAACAACAAAAAAACACTACTAAAGGACACCAATAAGAAGAGACTTGCTTGGGCCTAGAAATACGCGCAATGGACATTAGACCGGTGGAAATCTGTCCTTTGGTCTGATTTGAGATTTTTGGTTCCAACCGCCGTGTCTTTGTGAGACGCAGAGTAGGTGAACGGATTATCTCCACATGTGTGGTTCCCACCGTGAAGCATGGAGGAGGAGGTGTGATGGTGTGGGTGTGCTTTGCTGTTTTTCTACACTGTCTGTGATTTATTTAGAATTCAAGGCACACTTTACCAGCATGGCTACCACAGCATTCTGCAATGATTCGCCATCCCATCTGGTTTGCGCTTACTGGGACTATCGTTTGTTTTTTAACAGGACAATGACCCAACACACCTCCAGGCTGTGTAAGGGCTTTTTGACGAAGAAAGAGAGTGATGGAGTGCTGCATCAGATGACTTGGCTTCCGAAATCACCCAACCTCAACCCCATTGAGATGGTTTGGGATGAGTTGGACCACAGAGTGAAGGAAAAGCAGCCAACAAGTGCTCAGCATATGTGGGAACTCCTTCAAGACTGTTGGAAAAGCATTCCAGGTGGAGCTGGTTGAGAGAATGCCAAGAGTGTGCAAAGCTGTCATCAATGCAAAGGGTGGCTATTTGAAGAATCTCAAATATATTTTGATTTGTTTAAACACTTTTTTTAGTTACAACATAATTCCATATGTGTTATTTCGTAGTTTGATGTCTTCACTATTATTCAACAATGTAGAAAATAGTAAAAATCAAGAAAAACCCTTGAATGAGTAGGTGTTCTAAAACCTTTGACCGGTAGTGTATATGAAAAAATATATATACACTATGTACACAAAAGTATGTGGACACCCCTTCAAATTTGTGGATTCGGCTATATCAGTTACACCAGTTGCTGACAGGTGTATAAAATAGAGCACACAGCCTTGCAGTCTCTATAGACAAACATTGTCAGTTGTCATGACGTTGGCCTCTTTGGGTACAGGAAGGACAGTTGACCCCCTCCCCTTCGTACCATCACCCAACCTACCTTCCCCCCAACCCAGGGTTGTAAAAAACCCTCTGAGGAGAATCTCCTACCCCATGTTTCATAGAGAGACAAAGGAAATTCTTCCAACTCATTGGTGAAGAATCCAGCTACGAACTAATCCGCTTGGTACAATTTTGTGATACTCAGAAGAGACAATATAGCCATATTACCATAAAACTGTTTATATAATAGACTCAGTTTAAGACTTGCCTCATATGGGTGTATGGAATGTATTAATAAGGATAAAGCTTTTGTAAGACATTGAGATGCTATGTACTGATGTAATGTGATAGAATTGTATTTCTGTAACCAAATCTAACTCAGTCATATGCACGCCCCAGGGACACATACAGGACCAGGCGTCATTTGACCAGCCTGTTCGATGGGCACTATAAAACACTCCCTGATTTACATTTCTCCAGACCAGGCCTACACTCCGTTGGCTAATAGGTTGTACCTTCCAATTCCTCTACTGAAAGTGAACCATACCACGTGGTTAACTTTTAGACTATTGATACCGTCAGAATAAGAACAAGTCTTTGATATTAATTATTAGTCTGCAGCTAAGTAAATTATATCATCGAACGCGAAGACCAACGAAACCACCATTCTATGACGACATTAATGAATGTCGCTCTGAAAGATCCATTCTAACCGAGAGAGAGAGAGAGAGAGAGAGAGAGAGAGAGAACGCGGACAAAACTCTCCAACAGAACCGAACTCTCCAACAAAGAACGACGACACACTGAGCGTAAATATATATTGATTGCAATTGTTCCCGAATGAGTGAGCCTTCAATTGTCAATTGTAATATTAATGAACTCTGTGTAAACTTCTCAGCTGACCATTTATGACCCATTGTTCAACAGGCCGACCAGCCTGTTTAGCCCACAAGGGCACATTCCGATACCAATCCTTTGTGACAATAATTACTGTTTGTATGTTTTTCTGTTAATTACTTAGTGTAGTAAATAAATGATTTTAAGACAATTGATGTATGGATGATTTTAGTAAAGACTGGGTTCGTGCAGATACAACAATTTACGACGTTTGGAATGAGACTGGACTAGAGGTAAATACACCATTTAAACTTAGAAGATAATCGACCTATACTATAATAGAATAGAATATTATAGTATAGGAAAGTTATATTAGGAAAATTATAGCTTTGTAATCTGAATATTCTCCTTGGTGCCCCGACCTCCTAGTTAATTACAATTAAACAATTAATCAGTTTAATCGCGTGATAATAATTACAGGGAGCTAATTGATAAACATATCTTCAGTTTAATGGTACCCCCAAAGACACGACACAGTAGAATGGCACGTACTGAAGAGCTCAGTGACTTTCAACTTGGCACCGTCATAGAATGCCACCTTTCCAACAAGTCAGTTGGTGAAATTTCTGCCCTGCTAGAGCTGCCCCGCTAGAGCTGCCCTGTTAGAGCTGCCCCGGTCAACTGTAAGTGCTGTTACTGTGAAGTGGAAACGTCTAGGTATAAAGTACATTGATATTGATAAATATTACAAAATGCAGTCGAGGCCAAAACATGTCGGAGCGGAACCAGGGAAAAACTTGAGAACCAAACTCCAAGAGAAAACTACGAGATTCCTCGACCTACATCAATAATTTATGCTTTTCACCACCTGGTACAGGAAGAGTGGAAACCGACCTGGTTTCCGACCTGGCTTTTTATCAAATCCTTTAATTTACAATCTGTAGAAACTATGAGAATAGAAAGGTTCAGAACTTTTGTGAAACATCACAGCACAGTTGGAAAAATATATGGCAAATAGAAATCAAAACTGGCATGAAGTTTATGTGTTTTGTTGTCCATTAGTTTACTCCAATTAGGGGAGGGGTGGTAGGGTTAGGGGAAAATAGTATGACTGTCATAGCCAACAAATAAAAAAGTAAACATTGAATAGAAAGGTTCAGAACTTTTGTGAAACATCACAGCACAGTTGGAAAAATATATGGCAAATAGAAATCAAAACTGGCATGAAGTTTATGTGTTTTGTTGTCCATTAGTTTACTCCAATTAGGGGAGGGGTGGTAGGGTTAGGGGAAAATAGTATGACTGTCATAGCCAACAAATAAAAAAGTAAACATTGACTGTTAATTGCATCGTTGTTTTCACATGGTTGGGGTAGTGAGAATTTTCTGATATCAAAATGGGGTTGTAAGTGTAACCGATGTGAAATGGCTAGTTAGTTAGCGGTGGTGCGCGCTAACAGCGTTTCAATCGGGTGACGTCACTCGCTCTGAGACCTGAAGTCGTTGTTCCCCTTGCTCTGCAAGGGTCGCGGCTTTTGTGGCGCGATGGGTAACGATGCTTCGTGGGTGTCAGTTATTGATGCGTGCAGAGGGTCCCTGGTTCAAGCCCAGGGACGGAAGCTATACTGTTAGATAAGCCAAAAAAAGTTTGGAAACCCCTGTCCTATGGGGACAGCCCGAAAGAACCCTTTTGGATCTCTTGTTTCCTGAGTGTAAAGAATACAGTTATATAGACAGGGAGGACCTGATCCTAGATCAGCACTCCTACTCTGAGAGACTTTATGAATACGGGGCCTGACCATTTAAGTATAAGCCTTCATTCAAGTAATCTAACAAATGACAATGCTGTATTACAATAACTGTTTGTGTTGCTCTACAGCACAGTGCAGTATGTCCCATCATTTTTAACCCATTCGTTCATCATTCTCTTGTGTCAGCGAATACGTGTTCATTCAGATTTTTTTCTTCTTTCAGAACATTCTAAGCATTCTAATGCATTCTCAGAATTTTCAGAACATTCTAAGCATTCTAATGCATTCTCAGAATTCTCAAAACATTCTTGTTGTGTATTGATATACTACTTTTGTCCCTTTAGGGCACCTGTAACCCCCCCTTGCTTACCTACGTTGAAATGCTTGGAATGTTCTTCCTGTGAAACGCATTAAACAATGCCCACGTTAATTTCTACTCCCGTCTCATGTCCTGTCCTTAAATTAGTTGTATAAGTAATACAGTGTGCTATACAACAAAACTGGCGACGAGGAAGAAACGTTCTCACGTTTGTACTCATCATCTTCGGCAGAAAGTCTGAGTTAAATTTGTTTATTTATTTTTTTTGCTGTAGAAAGAAGGCAAAACAAAACGTGGCGCTCGCCAGTCAAGTGATGCTAGATAGCCTTTAATGTCATGGCAACGAGAGCCTCGAGGGATAGGAAGAGTTTCGTGGCGGGAGAAAGTGAAGTCATCATGAGTTAAAAGAAAGGGAAAAAATGGGGGTCTGGGTGTAAGGGACCATCTGAAAAGTGTGAGAAAGAAAAATAAACCGAAAATGTCCGCATTGATTGGAAATATAGGAACATTTGATGAATCTGTGGAACAATGGAGTTCTTACACAGAACGTTTTGAGTACTTTGTGTTGGCAAATGGAATTAAAGCAGAAGTTGTTGTGGCAACATTTTTGACTGTTATGGGAGGAAAAACATTCAATCTACTGCGCAGCCTAGTAACGCCTGAAAAACCTGGTGATAAATCATATGATGAAATTGTGGCTACCTTAAAAGGACATTATTCTCCCAAACCACTGATAATCGCAGAGAGATTCCGGTTTCATCAGAGAAATCAAGAGGAGGGGGAGTCAATCTCACAGTTTGTGACTGTATTGAAACAGTTATCTGAACACTGTGAATTTGGGCGATCAATGAGCGACACTATACATGATAGGTTAGTGTGTGGCATGCGCAGCGAGGCAATTCATAAACGCCTTTTGACTGAGAGTAACTTTAACATTGCAGAGAGCAATAGAAGTGAGTACATCAATGGAAATGGCAAATAAAGACACACAACAGCTAAGTGCATCGACCAAAGTGCATAAGGTGGTCTACGTGGTTAAAAAACAAGGCAGGAGGTGGCAAGCCATGCTATCGCTGTGGGAAACCAGGTCACCAAGCAGAGGAGTGTTGTTGGTGCAAAGACTTAGACTGCAGAAGTTGTGGAAAAATGGGTCACATTTGAACGTGCATGTAAAAACAAAAAGATACAACAAACACAAGTACTGAACAAAGGAAAAGCGACTTCAGGAAGTACAAAAGGAAAGTGCATAAAATGGAGCACACAGAGGATGAACAAAGTGATACCCTGTCTGAAGGGGAAGAATCTTTGCGTGTTATGTCAATTTCAGACAATGGATACGGCTACTGGGTGACACCGCTACTGGATGGAAACGCAGTACGGATGCAAGTGGACACTGGAGCAGACATATCTTTGCTGTCTGAGGCTGTATACAAAGGAGAAACTACATCACCTCACATTACAGCCCACAAAGATGACGCTGAAAAGCTAAAGTGGGACACCAGTATTTCCCACTAAGACAGCGCATTGTCCGACCAATCCCAGGATGACCAGAGGAGGGTGACGTGTGAGCCCAGTAGATCAATCGGTCGCGGACAGCGGACGGAACGTACAGACGCCCAGCTGGACACTGAGGGGGAACGGGCTCTGCACGTGACGCCCGCTCATTGTCCGCGTCCAGCTCCCAGACTACTGGTGCCACCAAACAAGAGGCTGGGATGATGGGAGTGGGATCCATGGACCGCTCCTCTGTGTCATACAGCCGGGACAGTGCGTCTGCCTTGACGTTCTGGGAACCTGGTCTATAAGAGAGGGTAAACACAAAACGGGTGAAAAACATGGCCCACCTTGCCTGGCGAGGATTCAGTCTCCTCGCCTCCCGGATGTATTCCAGATTGCGGTGGTCAGTCCAGATGAGAAAAGGGTGTTTAGCCCCCTCAAGCCAGTGTCTCCACACCTTCAGAGCCTTGACGACAGCCAACAGCTCCCTGTCCCCCACATCATAGTTTTGCTCCGCCGGGCTGAGCTTCTTAGAGAAGAAGGCACAGGCGCGGAGCTTAGGTGGCGTACCTGAACGCTGAGAGAGCACAGCTCCTATCCCAGCCTCAGATGCGTCCACCTCCACTATGAATTGCAGAGAGGGATCCGGATGAGCCAACACAGGAGCCGAGGTAAACAGAGCCTTCAGTTTCCTAAACGCCCTATCCGCCCCAGCTGACCACTGCAAGCGCACCGGACCCCCCTTCAGCAGTGAGGTAATGGGAGCAGCTATCTGACCAAAACCCCGGATAAATCTCCGGTAGTAATTGGCAAACCCTAAAAATCGCTGCACTTCCTTTACCGTGGTGGGAGTTGGCCAATTACGCACGGCTGTAATACGGTCACTCTCCATCTCCACTCCTGACGTAGATAGGCGATATCCTAAGAAAGAGACGGACTGTTTAAAGAACAAGCATTTCTCAGCCTTGACATACAGGTCATGCTCCAACAGGCGACCAAGCACTTTGCGCACCAGGGACACATGCTCGGCGTGTGTAGCGGAGTAAATCAGAATGTCATCGATATACACCACTACACCCTGACCGTGCAGGTCCCTGAAAATCTCATCGACAAAAGATTGGAAGACTGATGGAGCATTTTTTAACCCATACGGCATGACAAGGTACTCATAATGCCCTGAGGTGGTACTAAATGCTGTCTTCCACTCGTCTCCATCTCGGATACGCACCAGGTTATACGCACTCCTGAGATTCAGTTTTGTGAAGAGATGCGCGTGCCGTTCATTAATTCAATCACCGGGGCGATCAGAGGTAGCGGGTAACTGTACCCCACTGTAATTTTATTAAGACATCAATAATCAATGCACGGTCGCAGACCCCCATCCTTCTTCACAAAAAAGAAACTCGAGGAGACGGGTGAGATGGAGGGCCTAATGTATCCCTGACGCAGGGATTCGGAAACACATGTCTCCATAGCCACCGTCTCCGCTTGCGACAGGGGATACACGTGACTCTTGGGAAGTGCAGCGTCTGCCATGAGATTTATCGCACAATCCCCCTGTTGATGAGGTGGTAATTGAGTCGCCTTCTTTTTACAGAAGGCGAGAGCCAAATCGGCATATTCAGGGGGAATGTGCACGATGGAGACCTGGTCTGGACTTTCCACCGTAGTAGCACCAACGGAAAGCCCTACACACCTACCTGAGCACTCTCACGACCACCCCGTAAGAGCCCTCTGTGGCCAAGAAAAAGTGGGGTTAGTACTAGTTAACCAGGGAAGACCCAGCACCACCGGATACGCAGGAGTGTCGATAAGGAAAATACAAATTTTCTCCTTGTGACCCCCCTGCGTCACCATAGTCAATGGAGCCGTGGCCTCCCTAATCAACCCTGACCCTAATGGTCGACTATCTAAGGTGTGAATGGGAAAAGGTACTTTCACCGGTACAATAGGGATCCCTAAACTATGAGCCAACGTTTGATCAATAACGTTCCCAGCCGCGCCTGAATCTACTAGTGCCTTATGCTGGGAATGAGGGGAAAAAAAATCAGGAAAAGTGACAGACACAAATATATGAGCAACAGAGGGCTCTGGATGAGAATGGTGCCTACTCACCTGGGGTGGCGCCAGAGCGCCCTGCCTGTTACCTCTATTCCCAGAAGAACCTACCCGGCACCGACCAGCAGTGTGTCCTCTGCGGTCACTGACGGTACGCGAGCGGGAACTCCCTCCGGTCTCCCTGTGCACCCTCTCTCCTGGCTCCATGGTTTTAGGAGAGGGGGTGCAGGAGGATGAAACCACCAGACCCTGATCTGGACGTCCACGAGCAGCCAGCCCGTTGTCCAACTGGATGGACAGATCCACCAGCTGGTCAAAGGTTAGGGTGGTGTCTCTACAGGCCAGCTCCCAACGGACGTCCTCCCGCAGACTGCAGCGATAATGATCTATCAGGGCCCCGTGATTCCATCCTGCACCGGCTGCCAGGGTCCTGAACTCCAATGCGAAGTCCTGGGCGCTCCTCGTCTCCTGCCTCAGATGGTAGAGGCGCTCACCTGCCGCTCTGCCCTCGGGTGGGTGGTCGAAGACTGCCCGGAAACGGCGGATGAACTCCTCATATCGGTACAACGCCGTATCTCCTTCTTCAACCATAGCGCTGGCCCATTTCAGGGCTCTCCCGGTGAGGCACGAGACGAGGGCGAAAATCTTCTCTCGGTCTGATGGGACTGGGTGGACCGTGGCCAGAGAAAGTTCTAATTGGAGCAGGAAACCCCGGCAGCTGGCAGTACTTCCGTCGTAACCCCGAGGCATGGCTAGACGGATACCACCCGGTTCAGGTTGACAGGGGGTGTTTTGGATCGACCCCGGTTGGGCTGGTGGAGGCGCTGGCTGAATCTCCCGTCTCTCTAAGCGGTCCATCAGCTGAACAGCGCGATCCATAGCAGCGCATAGATGTGATAGTCTCTCTGCATTCTTCTGGATGCGCTCCTCCACCTCCCTGTCCGGGATCTCTTCTCCTGCTGACTTCAAAAAATTGGTCGGTGATTCTGTCATAGTCCGTGTATGTAGGTGGCAGGGAAGTCAGGCGCAGGAGAAAACAGAGTGGTTTAAAAATTGAATATTTATTTCCAAAACCAATGTAGAAAACGAATCCGGGTAAAACAATAACCCGTCGCACACCGATACAGGAACAACACGTACATAACAAACAAACAATCACCGACAGAGAAATGAGGGGAAGCAGAGGGTTATAGCAAAGGATCACTTTGAGTTAGTGTCTCTATCAGTATTTCCTGCGCAACGGCAAAAACAAGCCCTAGAAAAACATAACCCCAGCACCGCAAGGTTCCTTACAAGAGCCAGGCCTCTAGTTTATGTCAAACAGAGGCACCGTGTCCCAAATGGAACCCTATTCCCTACATAGTGCACTACTTTAGACCAGTGAGGTAAAAGTAGTGCACTAAAAAAAGGGAATAGGGTGCCATTTCATACATGGCCAGAGCAGTTTCCGTCAGCCCTGGGTTTTATTATGGAATACCATCTACATTTCAGAAACAGACTTTTTAAAGAGGCCCGATGCTGATATGTAATGGAATCCAGGATTCCGCCAGTTAGGACTACAAATCCCACCAATTAGGGGTTAAGGAAGGATACAGGGCTGAGTCAGACACATGCCTTTGGTTTGCATGGTGATACTGGGAAACGCGGTTCCAGCAGGTCCTGTTCCCAGAATGCTGTCTGTCTGTGTGGTGAAGCCTTAACGGACAGTGTTTCTCAGTCCTGTTCCCATAATGCTGTCTGTCTGTGTAGACAGTGTTTCTCAGTCCTGTTCCCAGAATGCTGTCTGTCTGTGTGGTGAAGTCTTAACGGACAGTGTTTCTCAGTCCTGTTCCCAGAATGCTGTCTGTCTGTGTGGTGAAGTCATAACGGACAGTGTTTCTCAGTCCTGTTCCCAGAATGCTGTCTGTCTGTGTAGACAGTGTTTCTCAGTCCTGTTCCCAGAATGCTGTCTGTCTGTGTGGTGAAGTCTTAACGGACAGTGTTTCTCAGTCCTGTTCCCAGAATGCTGTCTGTCTGTGTAGACAGTGTTTCTCAGTCCTGTTCCCAGAATGCTGTCTGTCTGTGTGGTGAAGCCACATGAATATGTATTTCTCAACCTCATGTCTCTTAAACTGAAGTAGCAGAATTGGTATAGTAGTTAAGTACGTTTCACGTGATAGGTAACCTTAGCAATTTGACTAAGTACTTTTCATTTTAACCCTTAGCCTACAATTTTCCGCTGCCCAGCCGGACATCTAATTAACATAATTTAAAAAAATCCCCCAGAGATCCGTCTGTTTAAGCTAGAGATATCTACCAGAGCTGTATCTCAATCCACCGTATCCTCCGATATCTCCGTTACACATTGCGCTGAAAGGTGGTAGAGCCAGAACGGTGTTTGTCAGACAAATGAGACGTCCCGAAAATTGATGTTGTCACGAAAAAGTCTGTAACTTCCAAACGGTTTGGCCTACAAACTATTATTTTTACTCTGTGGAAAAAGGAGACTCTCACGAACACGATGCTGTTCTCCGTTTTGCTCTAGGACGCCCACAAGCCTCAAAATACAGGCAACTTC
Source organism: Salmo salar (assembly GCF_965601325.2). NCBI lineage: Eukaryota > Metazoa > Chordata > Actinopteri > Salmoniformes > Salmonidae > Salmo > Salmo salar. The sequence continues at coordinate 60,402,353 of NC_138301.1, forward strand.
TGTCTGTAGCGTCCCAACAGTTTGAGCTACACACTAATATGACCGCTCTGTGGAAAGGTGAGACTCTCACGATGATGTTGTTCTTGTGCGACAACCACAAGCCTCACAAGACTCGTCTGAAGGTCCCCGGTACTAGTTTTAAAACAGTTTTCGAAATACTGTATTTATTGAGATAGTTCTATAGACAAGGAGTACTTCTAAGTAATTCCACAGAAAATTGCACCAAAAAAAATATGAATTTAGTGGAAGAACTGTGCAGATGCAAACTATGGCAACAGAATTACGATCAAATCTCCCTCAAGTTTTTATGCGATCACGTTTTCCAAAAACCTCTTACATATCTGCTCCTAATTAAGATTCAAAGCTGTCTGCAGAAAGAATGGTGTGTCAAATACGACATGGAACCTTGAGTTTGAAACAATCTGTTTTGGTTACTGAACTACACTAAGCGAAGTAGATTACACCCGGTAACGGAATTACGGTAACGGAATGGCTCCCTAATCTGCACTACACAGAAAAGCATAATTATGGATATGAATGTCATTCTCCTTGTGTTTCACGAGTTTGGACATCACAGTGCAGCACAGTAGAGCAGAACACTGTAGAGTACATGGCACTGTACTTGTCTTTACTGTACTACTGTAATCTACTGGGCTCTTCTATCCAAACATTTTTTATTTAACCTTTATTTAACTAGGCAAGTCAGTTAAGAACAAATTCTTATTTACAAATGATGGCCTAGGAACAGTGGGTTAACTGCCTTGTTCAGGGGGCAGAACGACAGATTCTCACCTTGTCAGCTCAGGGATTCGATCTAGCAACCTTTTGGGTTACTGGCCCAACGCTCTAACCACTAGGCAACCTGTCTCCTCTAACCACTAGGCAACCCTGCCGCCAACATATGAAACATACGTCTATGATAGGTTCCGATTTGGTTCAGTCCGGTCCGTCTGTGGACGTTGACATCAAGGCCAGGGTGGACTGACCAAATTTTAACTACTTTTCAATGTCTATGGATGTCTGGTTGTTGGTTGGTGCTGAGTGGGTGAAGGGGCTGGTTACAGTATGTGAGAGAGGGGGGCTAATGGGTAGGTGTCTGTAAGAGCTGGGAGAGGTAACATTAACTGGAGAGAGAGAAGCAGGGAGAGAGAGAGAGAGCGAGAGAGAGAGAGAAAGAGGTTGTCCAGACTCAGACTGTTTTAAAACGTGGTTTGACCACTTGACAACAGAAAGACTAAGTTATGAGCTGAACATAACAGTATATCAGTGGAAGAGAGGACAGTAACAGCAGACACTATGAGCTGAACATAACAGTATGTCAGTGGAAGAGAGGACAGTAACAGGAGACACTATGAGCTGAACATAACAGCCAGTGGAAGAGAGGACAGTAACAGGAGACACTATGAGCTGAACATAACAGTATGTCAGTGGAAGAGAGGACAGTAACAGGAGACACTATGAGCTGAACATAACAGTATGTCAGTGGAAGAGAGGACAGTAACAGGAGACACTATGAGCTGAACATAACAGTATGTCAGTGGAAGAGAGGACAGTAACAGGAGAGACTATGAGCTGAACATAACAGTATGTCAGTGGAAGAGAGGACAGTAACAGGAGACACTATGAGCTGAACATAACAGTCAGTGGAAGAGAGGACAGTAACAGGAGACACTATGAGTTGAACATAACAGTATGTCAGTGGAAGAGAGGACAGTAACAGGAGACACTATGAGCTGAACATAACAGTCAGTGGAAGAGAGGACAGTAACAGGAGACACTATGAGCTGAACATAACAGTATGTCAGTGGAAGAGAGGACATTAACAGTAGACACTATGAGCTGAACATAACAGCCAGTGGAAGAGAGGACAGTAACAGGAGACACTATGAGCTGAACATAACAGTGGAAGAGAGGACAGTAACAGGAGACACTATGAGCTGAACATAACAGCCAGTGGAAGAGAGGACAGTAACAGGAGACACTATGAGCTGAACATAACAGTATGTCAGTGGAAGAGAGGACAGTAACAGGAGACACTATGAGCTGAACATAACAGCCAGTGGAAGAGAGGACAGTAACAGGAGACACTATGAGCTGAACATAACAGTCAGTGTCTGTAGACTGAACCTCGGCAAGACAGAGCTGCTCTTCCTCCCGGGGAAGGACTGCCCGTTCCATGATCTCGCCATCACGGTTGACAACTCCATTGTGTCCTCCTCCCAGAGTGCTAAGAGCCTTGGCGTGACCCTGGACAACACCCTGTCGTTCTCAGCTAACATCAAGGCGGTGACCCGATCCTGTAGGTTCATGCTCTACAACATTCGCAGAGTACGACCCTGCCTTACACAGGAAGCGGCACAGGTCCTAATCCAGGCACTTGTCATCTCTCGTCTGGATTACTGCAACTCGCTGCTGGCGGGGCACCCTGCCTGCGCCATTAAACCCTTACAACTCATCCAGAACGCCGCAGCCCGTCTGGTGTTCAACCTTCCCAAGTTCTCGCACGTCACCCCGCTCCTCCGCACACTCCACTGGCTTCCAGTTGAAGCTCGCATCTGCTACAAGACCATGGTGCTTGCCTACGGAGCAGTGAGGGGAACGGCACCTCCGTACCTTCAGGCTCTGATCAGTCCCTACACCCAAAGAAGGGCACTACGTTCATCCACCTCTGGCCTGCTCGCCTCCCTACCTCTGCAGAAGCACAGTTCCCGCTCAGCCCAGTCAAAACTGTTCGCTGCTCTGGTACCCCAATGGTGGAACAAGCTCCCTCACGACGCCAGGACAGCGGAGTCAATCACCACCTTCCGGAGACACCTGAAACCCCACCTCTTTAAGGAATACCTGGGATAGGATAAAGTAATCCTTCCACCCCCCCCCCCCCAAAAAAAAAGATATAGATGTACTATTGTAAAGTGGTTGTTCCACTGGATATCATAAGGTGAATGCACCAATTTGTAAGTCGCTCTGGATAAGAGCGTCTGCTAAATGACGTAAATGTAAATGTACTTGTCCACATTAAGATTAAAAATGTATCTACAGTATGCTTTCATTTCTCAAAGCATATAGACTATTAGCTTTCTTCTTTACACCCAATTTGATATGTTCCTATGAACTTCACATGTTGGTGCTCATGGGTCCTTTTACACCCAATTTGATATGTTCCTATGAACTTCACATGGGTCCTTTTACATGGAAATGCCCTGAAGGCTTACATTAGCTCCCCAAACTAATTTCTGTGCTTTAGCTCAGCGGGCTAATGCAGTCTTGGCAAAGTCCAGTAAAACAGTGTTTTTTTCCAATCCCAGGTCTTCGGACCGTCACTGGTCCCTAGGATGTTGTTGTTTGGTCCCTCAGATAGCTTGAACTTCACGGGCGTGATGAGTAACTTTACTGAGTAAAACGAGTCCTATATCGACATAACCTGAAAGGCCGCTCAGCAAGGAAGAAGCCACTGCTCCAAAACCGCCATAAAAAAGCCAGACTACGGTTTGCAACTGCACATGGGGACAAAGATCGTACTTTTTGGATAAATGTCCTCTGGTCTGATGAAACAAAAATAGAACTGTTTGGCCATAATGACCATCGTTATGTTTGGAGGAAAAAGGGGGAGGCTTGCAAGCCGAAGAACACCATCCCAACCGTGATGCACGGGGGTGGCAGCATCATGTTGTGGGGGTGCTTTGCTGCAGGAGGGACTGGTGCACTTCACAAAACAAATGGCATCATGAGGTAGGAAAATTATGTGGATATATTGAAGCAAAATCTCAAGACATCAGACAGGAAGTTAAAGCTTGGTCACAGATGGGTCTTCCTAATGGACAATGACCCCAAGCATACTTCCAAAGTTGTGGCAAAATGCCTTAAGTACAACAAAGTCAAAGTATTGGAGTGGCCATCACAAAGCCCTGACCTCAATCCTATAGAAAATGTGTGGGTGCAAGCAAGGAGGCCTACAAACTGTCTCAGTTACACCAGCTCTGTCAGGAGGAATAGACCAAAATTCACCCAACTTACTGTGGGAAGCTTGTGGAAGGCTACCTGAAACATTTGACCCAAGTTAAACAATTTAAAGGCAATGCTACCAAATACTAATTGAGTGTATGTACACTTCTGACCCACTGGGAATGTGATGAAAGAAATAAAAGCTGAAATGAATCATTCTCTCTACTATTCTGACATTTCACATTCTTAAAATGAAGTGGTGATCCTAACTGACCTAAGACAGGGAATTTTTACTAGGATTAAATGTCAGGACTTGTAAAAAACTGAGTTTAAATGTTTTTGGCTAAGGTGCATCTAAACTTCTGAATTCAACTGTATATACACAAATTATCAATGAACCTACTAGGTACAACCCCAAACACAGGCACCCTCATAGATATCATCCTAACCAACCTGCACTCTAAATACACCTCTGCTGTCTTCAACCAGGACCTCAGCGATCACTGCCTCATTGCCTGCATCTGTAATGGGTCTGCGGTCAAACGACCACCCCTCATCACTGTCAAACGCTCCCTAAAACACTTCAGCGAGCAGTCCTTTCTAATCGACCTGGCCCGGGTATCCTGGAAGGATATTGACCTCATTTCGTCAGTAGAAGATGCCTGGTTATTCTTTAAAAGTGCTTTCCTCACAAGCATGACCCATTCAAAAAATGTAGAACCAGGAACAGATATAGCCCGTGGTTCACTCCCGACCTGACTGCCCTTGACCAGCACAAAAACATCCTGTGGCATACGGCATTAGCATCGAATAGCCCCCACGATATGCAACTTCTCAGGGAAGTCAGGAATCAATATACACAGGCAGTTAGGAAAGCAAAGGCTAGCTTTTTCAAACAGAAATTTGTATCCTGCAGCACAAACTCCAAAAAGTTCTGGGACACTGTAAAGTCCATGGAGAATAAGAGCACCTCCTCCCAGTCGCCCGCTGCACTGAGTATAGGAAACACTGTCACCACCGATAAATCCACAATAATTGAGAATTTCAATAAGCATTTTTCTACGGCTGGCCATGCTTTCCACCTGGCTACCCCTACCCCGGCCAACAGCTCTGTACCCCCACAGCAACTTGCCCAAGCCTCCCCCACTTCTCCTTCACCCAAATCCTGATAGCTGATGTTCTGAAAGAGCTGCAAAATCTGGACCCATACAAATCAGCAGGGCTAGACAATCTCTTTCTAAAATTATCAGCCGAAATTGTTGCACCACCTATTACTAGCCTGTTCAACCTCTCTATCGTATCGTCTGAGATCACCAAAGATTGGAAAGCTGTCATCCCCCTCTTCAAAGGGGGAGACACTCTAGATCCAAACTGCTACAGACCTATATCTATTCTACCCTGCCTTTCATAACAAACAGATCACCGACCATTTTGAATCCCACCATACCTTCTCCGCTGTGCAATCTGGTTTCCGAGCTGGTCATGGGTGCACCTCAGCCACGCTCAAGGTCCTAAACAATATCATAACCGCCATCGATAAGAGACAATACTGTGCAGCTGTATTCATCGACCTGGCCAAGGCTTTCAACTCTGTCAATCACAACATTCTTATTGGCAGACTCGACAGCCTTGGTTTCTCAAATGACTGCCTCGCCTGGTTCACCAACTACTTCTCAGACAGAGTTCAGTGTGTCAAATCGGAGGGCCTGTTGTCCGGACCTCTGGCAACCTCTATGGGGGTTCCACAGGGTTCAATTCTCGAACCGACTCTCTGTATACATCAATGATGTCGCTCTTTCTGCTGGTGATTCTCTGATCCACCTCTACGCAGACGACACCATTCTGTATACTTCTGGCCCCTCTTTGGACACTGTGTTAACTAACCTCCAGACGAGCTTCAATTCCATACAACTCTCCTTCCGTGGCCTCCAACTGCTCTTAAATGCAAGTACAACAGAATGCATGCTCTTCAACCGATCGCTACCTGCACCTGCCCGCCCGTCCAGGATCACTACTCTGGACAGTTCTGACTTAGAATATGTAGAACACTACAAATACCTAGGTGTCTGGTTAGACTGTAAACTCTCCTCCCAGACTCACGTAAAGCATCTCCAATCCAAAATTAAATCTAGAATCTGCTTCCTATTTCGCAACTAAACATTCTTCACTCATGCTGCCAAACATACCCTCGTAAAACTGACTACCCTGCCGATCCTTGACTTTGGCGATGTCATTTACAAAATAGCCTGCAACACTCTACTCAGCAAATTGGATGCAGTGCCATCTGTTTTGTCACCAAAGCCCCATATACTACCCACCAATGCGACCTGTATGCTCTCGTTGGCTGGCCCTTGCTTCATATTCGTCACCAAACCCACTGGCTCCAGGTCATCTGTAAGTCTTTGCTAGGTAAAGCCCTGCCTTATCTCAGCTCACTGGTCACCATAGCAGCACCCACCCGTAGCACGCGCTCCAGCAGGTATATTTCACTGGTCACCCCCAAAACCAATTCCTCCTTTGGCCGCCTTTCCTTCCAGTTCTCTGCTGCCAATGACTGGAACGAATTGCAAAAATCTCTGAAGCTGGAGACTCATATCTCCCTCACTAACTCTAAGCACCAGCTATCAGAGCAGCTCACAGATCACTGCACCTGTACATAGCCCATCTGTAAACAGCCCATCCAACTACCTCATCCCCATACTGTTATTTATTTTTTGCTCCTTTGCACCCCAGTATCTCTACTTGACCATTCATCTTCCGCACAACTATCACTCCAGTGTTTAATTGCTGAATTGTAATTATTTTGCCACTATGGCCTATTTATTGCCTTACCTCCCTTATCTTACTCATTTGCACACACTAAATATATACTTTTTTTTCTCTATTGTGTTATTGACTGTATGTTTGTTTATTCCATGTGTAATTCTGTGTTGTTGTTTGTGTCGTACTGCTTTGCTTTATCTTGGCCAGGTCGCAGTTGTAAATGAGAACTTGTTCTCAACTGCCTACCTGGTTAAATAAAGATGAAAGAAAAAAAGAAAAAAAAATTGGTTACAGTAGTTACATGTATATAAGTTACAGTAGTTACATCTATGTAGGTTACAGTGGTTACATGTATATAGATTACTGTAGTTACATGTATATAGGTTACAGTAGTTACATGTATTTACAGTAGGTTACAGTAGTTATATGTATATAGGTTACAGTAGTTACATGTATATAGGTTACAGTAGTTACATATATATAAGTTACAGTAGTTACATGTATATAGGTTATTGTAGTTACATGTATATAGATTACAGTAGTTACATGTATATAGGTTACAGTAGTTACATGTATATAGGTTACAGTAGTTATATGTATATAGGTTACAGTAGTTACATGTATATAGATTACAGTAGTTACATGTATATAGGTTACAGTAGTTACATGTATATAGGTTACAGTAGTTACATGTATATAGGTTACAGTAGTTACATGTATATAGGTTACAGTAGTTACATGTATTTACAGTAGGTTACAGTAGTTACATGTATATAGGTTACAGTAGTTACATGTATATAGGTTTCAGCAGTTACATGTATATAGGTTACAGTTGTTACATGTATATAGGTTACAGTAGTTACATGTATATAGGTTACAGTAGTTACATGTATTTACAGTAGGTTACAGTAGTTACATGTATATAGGTTACAGTAGTTACATGTATATAGGTTACAGTAGTTACATGTATATAGGTTATTGTAGTTACATGTATATAGATTACAGTAGTTACATGTATATAGGTTACAGTAGTTACATGTATATAGGTTACAGTAGTTATATGTATATAGGTTACAGTAGTTACATGTATATAGATTACAGTAGTTACATGTATATAGGTTACAGTAGTTACATGTATATAGGTTACAGTAGTTACATGTATATAGGTTACAGTTGTTACATGTATATAGGTTACAGTAGTTACATGTATATAGGTTACAGTAGTTACATGTATTTACAGTAGGTTACAGTAGTTACATGTGTATAGGTTACAGTAGTTACATGTATATAGGTTACAGTAGTTACATGTATATAGGTTACAGTAGTTACATGTATATAGGTTACAGTAGTTACATGTATATAGGTTATTGTAGTTACATGTATATAGATTACAGTAGTTACATGTATATATGTTACAGTAGTTACATGTATATAGGTTACAGTAGTTACATGTATATAGGTTACAGTAGTTACATGTATTTACAGTAGGTTACAGTAGTTACATGTGTATAGGTTACAGTAGTTACATGTATATAGGTTACAGTAGTTACATGTATATAGGTTACAGTAGTTACATGTATATAGGTTACAGTAGTTACATGTATTTACAGTAGGTTACAGTAGTTACATGTGTATAGGTTACAGTAGTTACATGTGTATAGGTTACAGTAGTTACATGTATATAGGTTACAGTAGTTACATGTATATAGGTTACAGTAGTTACATGTATATAGGTTACAGTAGTTACATGTATATAGGTTATTGTAGTTACATGTATATAGGTTACAGTAGTTACATGTATATAGGTTACAGTAGTTACATGTATATAGGTTACAGTAGTTATATGTATATAGGTTACAGTAGTTACATGTATATAGATTACAGTAGTTACATGTATATAGGTTACAGTAGTTACATGTATATAGGTTACAGTAGTTTCATGCATATAGGTTACAGTAGTTACATGTATATAGGTTACAGTAGTTACATGTATATAGGTTACAGTAGTTACATGTATATAGGTTACAGTAGTTACATGTATTTACAGTAGGTTACAGTATTTACATTTACATTTAAGTCATTTAGCAGACGCTCTTATCCAGAGCGACTTACAAATTGGTGCATTCACCTTATGATATCCAGTGGAACAACCACTTTACAATAGTGCATCTAAATCTTTTAAGGGGGGGGGGGGGGGGGTTAGAAGGATTACTTTATCCTATCCTAGGTATTCCTTAAAGAGGTGGGGTTTCAGGTGTCTCCGGAAGGTGGTGATTGACTCCGCTGTCCTGGCGTCGTGAGGGAGCTTGTTCCACCATTGGGGTGCCAGAGCAGCGAACAGTTTTGACTGGGCTGAGCGGGAACTGTGCTTCCTCAGAGGTAGGGGGGCCAGCAGGCCAGAGGTGGATGAACGCAGTGCCCTTGTTTGGGTGTAGGGCCTGATCAGAGCCTGAAGGTATGGAGGTGCCGTTCCCTTCACAGCTCCGTAGGCAATCACCATGGTCTTGTAGCGGATGCGAGCTTCAACTGGAAGCCAGTGGAGAGAGCGGAGGAGCGGGGTGACGTGAGAGAACTTGGGAAGGTTGAACACCAGACGGGCTGCGGCGTTCTGGATAAGTTGTAGGGGTTTAATGGCACAGGCAGGGAGCCCAGCCAACAGCGAGTTGCAGTAATCCAGACGGGAGATGACAAGTGCCTGGATTAGGACCTGCGCCGCTTCCTGTGTGAGGCAGGGTCGTACTCTGCGAATGTTGTAGAGCATGAACCTACAGGATCGGGTCACCGCCTTGATGTTAGTGGAGAAGGACAGGGTGTTGTCCAGGATCACGCCAAGGTTCTTAGCACTCTGGGAGGAGGACACAAGGGAGTTGTCAACCGTGATGGCGAGATCATGGAACGGGCAGTCCTTCCCCGGGAGGAAGAGCAGCTCCGTCTTGCCGAGGTTCAGCTTGAGGTGGTGATCCGTCATCCACACTGATATGTCTGACAGACATGCAGAGATGCGATTCGCCTCCTGGTTATCAGAAGGGGGAAAGGAGAAGATTAATTGTGTGTCGTCTGCATAGCAATGATAGGAGAGACCATGTGAGGATATGACAGAGCCAAGTGACTTGGTGTATAGCGAGAATAGGAGAGGGCCTAGAACAGAGCCCTGGGGGACACCAGTGATGAGAGCGCATGGTGCGGAGACAGATTCTCGCCACGCCACCTGGTAGGAGCGACCTGTCAGGTAGGACGCAATCCAAGTGTGGGCCGCGCCGGAGATGCCCAACCCGGAGAGGGTGGAGAGGAGGATCTGATGGTTCACAGTATCAAAGGCAGCAGATAGGTCTAGAAGGATGAGAGCAGAGGAGAGAGAGTTAGCTTTAGCAGTGCGGAGAGCCTCCGTGACACAGAGAAGAGCAGTCTCAGTTGAATGCCCAGTCTTGAAACAGTAGTTACATGTATATAGGTTACAGTAGTTACATGTATATAGGTTTCAGTAGTTACATGTATATAGGTTACAGTTGTTACATGTATATAGGTTACAGTAGTTACATGTATATAGGTTACAGTAGTTACATGTATTTACAGTAGGTTACAGTAGTTACATGTATATAGGTTACAGTAGTTACATGTATATAGGTTACAGTAGTTACATGTATATAGGTTATTGTAGTTACATGTATATAGATTACAGTAGTTACATGTATATAGGTTACAGTAGTTACATGTATATAGGTTACAGTAGTTATATGTATATAGGTTACAGTAGTTACATGTATATAGATTACAGTAGTTACATGTATATAGGTTACAGTAGTTACATGTATATAGGTTACAGTAGTTACATGTATATAGGTTACAGTTGTTACATGTATATAGGTTACAGTAGTTACATGTATATAGGTTACAGTAGTTACATGTATTTACAGTAGGTTACAGTAGTTACATGTGTATAGGTTACAGTAGTTACATGTATATAGGTTACAGTAGTTACATGTATATAGGTTACAGTAGTTACATGTATATAGGTTATTGTAGTTACATGTATATAGATTACAGTAGTTACATGTATATAGGTTACAGTAGTTATATCTATATAGGTTACAGTAGTTACATGTATATAGATTACAGTAGTTACATGTATATAGGTTACAGTAGTTACATGTATATAGGTTACAGTAGTTACATGCATATAGGTTACAGTAGTTACATGCATATAGGTTACAGTAGTTACATGTATATAGGTTACAGTTGTTACATGTATATAGGTTACAGTAGTTACATGTATATAGGTTACAGTAGTTACATGTATTTACAGTAGGTTACAGTAGTTACATGTGTATAGGTTACAGTAGTTACATGTATATAGGTTACAGTAGTTACATGTATATAGGTTACAGGTGTTACATGTATATAGGTTACAGTAGTTACATGTATATAGGTTACAGTAGTTACATGTATTTACAGTAGGTTACAGTAGTTACATGTGTATAGGTTACAGTAGTTACATGTATATAGGTTACAGTAGTTACATGTATATAGGTTACAGTAGTTACATGTATATAGGTTACAGTAGTTACATGTATATAGGTTACAGTAGTTACATGTATATAGGTTATTGTAGTTACATGTATATAGGTTACAGTAGTTACATGTATATAGGTTACAGTAGTTATATGTATATAGGTTACAGTAGTTACATGTATATAGATTACAGTAGTTACATGTATATAGGTTACAGTAGTTACATGTATATAGGTTACAGTAGTTACATGTATATAGGTTACAGTAGTTTCATGCATATAGGTTACAGTAGTTACATGTATATAGGTTACAGTAGTTACATGTATATAGGTTACAGTAGTTACATGTATATAGGTTACAGTAGTTACATGTATACACAGTATTGTGAATAAGTATTTGCCACCTTTTCTAATTTTCTCTACTTTTGCATATTTTTTATATTAAATGTTATCAGATCTTCAACCAAAACCTAAAATTAGATAAATGGAACCTGAGTGAACAAATAACACAACAATGACATACTTATTTCATTTATTTTACAACCTAATTTATTCAAAACCCAGTGCCCCTGTGTGAGTAAAAGTAATTTCCTCCTTACACTAACTAACTGGCTGTGCTGGTTTAGCTGCGATGACTCCAACCAAACACTTCCTGTAGTCGTTGATCAGTCTCTCATGACGCTGTGGAGGAATTTTGGCACATACTTCCGTGCAGAACTGCTTTAACTCAGAAACATTTTGTGGGTTTTCAAACATGAGCTGAGCTTTTCAAGTCCTGCCACAACATCTCAATCGTTTTTTTTTCCCCCCTAGCCATTTTCATGTAGACTTGATTGTATGTTTTGGATCATTGTCTTGCTGCATAAACCAGCTGCTCTTCAACGTCAGCTCAGAGACGGATGGCCTGATATTCTCCTGTAGAACTCACTGATACAGAGCAGAATTCATGGTTTCTTCTATTAAGGCAAACCATCCAAATCCTGAGGCAGCGAAGCATCCCTAAACCATCCCACTACCACCACCATGCTTGACCGTTGGTCTAAGGTTCTTACTGTGTTTGTTTTTTTGCCAGGCATTATGGGAGTCATACCGAGCTAGGGCCCACGGCTGGGTAGCATGGTGTTTCCTAGACTGTTGGCGATGTGCGACGCCATGTGTGGCCCAGCGGCCGAGGAGGACGGGGAGATTCAGAGAGTTCGAGGTCAGAGAGTCTTTTACGATCAGCTTTCCCTGTTGATTCGTGAGTCCAGCCAGTCACGCTCTCCTCTCTCTCTCTCTCTCTCTCTCTCTCTCTCTCTCTCTCTCTCTCTCTCTCTCTCTCTCTCTCTGTCACGACGCGTTCCCACAGCAAACAACGGTTCAGCTGTCCTCCAGTCCTCAACCTTCATCACCCAGCCCAGTATCAGCCTGAAAACATCATCCTGGAAAGTTTTTACCAAAAGGTCAAATGTCACAGTAGCTGACGTTTTTCTCAATACATTGCAGATAATGTGAAAAGTGCCACAGGGTTGAGTCAAGATTTGGAGATGATGTCACGGTCGTCGTAAGAACGGGACCAAGGCACAGCGTGTGTAGAGTTCCACATCTTTATTCCAAAGTGAAACTTCAAGCAAAAACAAATAAATCAAATAAACAAACAACTAAATGTGACTACGTGGTGCACAGGCACAAACACAAAACAATATCCCACAAACAGAGGTGGGAAAAATAGCTACTTTAAATATGATCCCCCAATTAGAGACAACGATTACCAGCTGCCTATAATTGGGAATCATACAAAACACCAACCTAGAAAATATAAACTAGAACACAACATAGAAATATTAAACTAGACTATCCCCTAGTCACACCCTGACCTACTACACCATAGAGAAACAAGGGCTCTCTATGGTCAGGGCGTGACAGATGAAGCACGGGTCAGAGTTAGAGTTGAGCTGGGAGTGGACATGAAGCTTTGGTTAGGGTCTCAACACTAGACATAACACTAACCTCAATCCAAGTAACAATGAATTAACATGCCCCTTCTCCCATTACATGGCAGAACGGTAGGCCTCACCTGCAGCCTGACCTAGAGTTCATGTACTTTTGAGTGACATCGGCAGGAACGGCTGAGGTTAGAAACAAAATTAATGCGTGGGATTGTTCGACAGACGCTCCCAATAACCACAAACCTGAATCTGACCATGTGAAGGGAACTCTTCACAGTGAAAACTTTGTTCCACGGAGATAGCAGGTAATACATTACTTGACACCTAGAGTCATAACCATGTCATAATGCGTCATAACACTATCATGATATATCTTTAGACCTGTTGTGACATATATTGTGTTATTTTATGGCTGGTTATGACACCTACATAAGAGTGTCAAAACCCACAAAAACATACCGCACAAGACAAAACATTCCATTACACCACAGCCTACTTGTCAACAGTATTTTTTATGTTTTAATATGTTTTTTTTCAACAAAGAAATGACCATATTAAATTATAATGTTCTGTTTCTGATGACTGGGATGAATACAGGAACAGATTTCAGGAACAGGACCAGACACTCTGTTTCTGATGACTGGGATGAATGCAGGAACAGATTTCAGGAACAGAACCAGACACTCTGTTTCTGATGACTGGGATGAATACAGGAACAGATTTCAGGAACAGGACCAGACACTCTGTTTCTGATGACTGGGATGAATACAGGAACAGATTTTAGGAACAGGACCAGACACTCTGTTTCTGATGACTGGGATGAATGCAGGAACAGATTTCAGGAACAGGACCACACACTCTGTTTCTGATGACTGGGATGAATACAGGAACAGATTTCAGGAACAGGACCAGACACTCTGTTTCTGATGACTGGGATGAATACAGGAACAGATTTCAGGAACAGGACCAGACACTCTGTGACTGATGTCTGATATAAGGGCATGTACGTGATAGGCCTATCTGGCTTATATGATTATGATGGTCATAATGCATCTTCACAGTGTCATAAAGTGTATTTTCTTAGTCCATGTTCAGGAGGGGGAGGGGGGACATGGGGAGGAGGGGGAGGAGGGGGGACATGGGGAGGAGGGGGAGGAGGGGGAGGGGGGACAAGGGGAGGAGGGGGAGGAGGGGGAGGGGGGACATGGGGAGGAGGGGGAGGAGGGGAGACATGGGGAGGAGGGGGAGGGGGGACAAGGGGAGGAGAAGGGACATGGGGAGGAGGGGGGACATGGGGAGGAGGGGGAGGAGGGGAACATGGGGAGGAGGGGGGACAAGGGGAGGAGAAGGGACATGGGGAGGAGGGGGGACAGGCCTATCTGGCTTATATGATTATGATGGTCATAATGCATCTTCACAGTGTCATAAAGTGTATTTTCTTAGTCCATGTTCAGGAGGGGGAGGGGGGACATGGGGAGGAGGGGGAGGAGGGGGGACATGGGGAGGAGGGGGGACATGGGGAGGAGGGGGAGGAGGGGGAGGGGGTGCGTCCATGGGAGGGGTGCGTCACTTGAGTGGGTTGAGTCACTGACGTGGTCTTCCTGTCTGGGTTGGCGCCCCCCCTTGGGTTGTGCCATGGCGGAGATCGTTGTGGGCTATACTCGGCCTTGTCTTAGGACGGTAAGTTGGTGGTTGGAGACATCCCTCTAGTGGTGTGGGGGCTGTGCTTTGGCAAAGTGGGTGGGGTTATATCCTGCCTGTTTGGCCCTGTCCGGGGGTATCATCGGATGGGGCCACAGTGTCTTCTGATCCCTCCTGTCTCAGCCTCCAGTATTTATGCTGCAGTAGTTTATGTGTCGGGGGGCTAGGGTCAGTCTGTTACATCTGGAGTATTTCTCT
Source organism: Salmo salar (assembly GCF_965601325.2). Taxonomy (NCBI): domain Eukaryota; kingdom Metazoa; phylum Chordata; class Actinopteri; order Salmoniformes; family Salmonidae; genus Salmo; species Salmo salar. The sequence continues at coordinate 60,417,393 of NC_138301.1, forward strand.
TGTCTTATCCGGTGTCCTGTGTGAATTTAAATATGCTCTCTCTAATTCTCTCTTTCTCTCTTTCTGTCTTTCTCTCGGAGGACCTGAGCCCTAGGACCATGCCTCAGGACGACCTGGTATGATGACTCCTTGCTGTCCCCAGTCCACCTGGCCGTGCTGCTGCTCCAGCTTCAACTGTTCTGCCTGCGGCTATGGAACCCTGACCTGTTCACCGGACGTGCTTGTTGCACCCTCGACAACTACTATGATTATTATTATTTGACCATGCTGGTCATTTATGAACATTTTAATATCTTGACCATGTTCTGTTATAATATCCACCCTGCACAGCCAGAAGAGGACTGGCCACCCCTCATAGCCTGGTTCCTCTCTAGGTTTCTTCCTAGGTTTTTGGCCTTTCTAGGGAGTTTTTCCTAGGGAGTTTTTCCTAGCCACCGTGCTTCTTTCACATGCTTTGCTTACTGTTTGGGGTTTTAGGCTGGGTTTCTGTACAGCACTTTGAGATATCAGCTGATGTACGAAGGGCTATATAAATAAATTTGATTTGATTTGATTTGATTTGACAAGGGGAGGAGGGGGAGGAGGGGGAGGGGGACATAGGGAGGAGGGGGAGGAGGGGAGACATGGGGAGGAGGGGGAGGGGGGACAAGGGGAGGAGAAGGGACATGGGGAGGAGGGGGGACATGGGGAGGAGGGGGAGGAGGGGAACATGGGGAGGAGGGGGAGGGGGGACAAGGGGAGGAGAAGGGACATGGGGAGGAGGGGGGACATGGGGAGGAGGAGGGACATGGGGAGGAGGAGGGACATGGGGAGGAGGGGGGACATGGGGAGGAGGGGGAGGAGGGGGGACATGGGGAGGAGGGGGAGGGGGGACAAGGGGAGGAGAAGGGACATGGCGAGGAGGAGGGACATGGGGAGGAGGGGGAGGAGGGGGACATGGGGAGGAGGGGGAGGGGGACAAGGGGAGGAGATGGGACATGGGGAGGAGGGGGGACATGGGGAGGAGGGGGAGGGGGACATGGGGAGGTGGGGGACATGGGGAGGAGGGGGGACATGGGGAGGAGGGGGAGGGGGGACATGGGGAGGAGGGGGGACATGGGGGACATGGGGAGAGGGGGGACATGGGGAGTAGGCAACATTTCCTCTTCTACACTGATTCTTAACACGGGGGTCCCACAAGGGTGCGTCCTCAGTCCCCTCCTAAAGTCCCTGTATACCCACGACTGCGTGGCCTCTGACTACTTCATCAAGTTTTCTGACAACTAGTGGTTAGAGCCTAGTGGTTAGAGCGTTGGGCCAGTAACCAGCAGGTAACCTAGTGGTTAGAGCGTTGGGCCAGTAACCAGCAGGTAGCCTAGTGGTTAAAGCGTTGGGCCAGTAACCAGCAGGTAGCCTAGTGGTTAGAGCGTTGGGCCAGTAACCAGACGGTAGCCTAGTGGTTAGAGCCTAGTGGTTAGAGACTAGTGGTTAGAGCCTATTGGTTAGAGCCTAGTGGTTAGAGCGTTGGGCCAGTAACCAGCAGGTAACCTAGTGGTTAGAGCGTTGGGCCAGTAACCAGCAGGTAGCCTAGTGGTTAGAGCGTTGGGCCAATAAACAGCAGGTAGCCTAGTGGTTAGAGAGTTGGGCCAGTAACCAGCAGGTAGACTAGTGGTTAGAGTGTTGGGTCAGTAACCAGCAGGTAGACTAGTGGTTAGAGTGTTGGGCCAGTAGCCAGCAGGTAGACTAGTGGTTAGAGTGTTGGGTCAGTAACCAGCAGGTAGACTAGTGGTTAGAGTGTTGGGTCAGTAACCAGACGGTAGCCTAGTGGTTAGAGCCTAGTGGTTAGAGTGTTGGGCCAGTAACCAGCAGGTAGACTAGTGGTTAGAGCGTTGGGCCAGTAGCCAGTAGGTAGACTAGTGGTTAGAGTGTTGGGTCAGTAACCAGCAGGTAGACTAGTGGTTAGAGTGTTGGGTCAGTAACCAGACGGTAGCCTAGTGGTTAGAGCCTAGTGGTTAGAGCCTAGTGGTTAGAGTGTTGGGCCAGTAACCAGCAGGTAGACTAGTGGTTAGAGCGTTGGGCCAGTAGCCAGCAGGTAGACTAGTGGTTAGAGTGTTGGGTCAGTAACCAGCAGGTAGACTAGTGGTTAGAGTGTTGGGTCAGTAACCAGCAGGTAGCCAAGTGGTTAGAGCGTTGGGCCAGTAACCAGCAGGTAGACTAGTGGTTAGAGCGTTGGGCCAGTAACCAGCAGGGAGCCTAGTGGTTAGAGCGTTGGGCCAGTAACCAGCAGGCAGCCTAGTGGTTAGAGAGTTGGGCCAGTAACCAGACGGTAGCCTAGTGGTTAGAGCCTAGTGGTTAGAGCCTAGTGGTTAGAGCCTAGTGGTTAGAGCCTAGTGGTTAGAGCCTAGTGGTTAGAGCCTAGTGGTTAGAGCGTTGGGCCAGTAACCAGCAGGTAGCCTAGTGGTTAGAGCGTTGGGCCAGTAACCAGCAGGTAGCCTAGTGGTTAGAGCGTTGGGCCAGTAACCAGCAGGTAGCCTAGTGGTTAGAGCATTGGGCCAGTAACCAGCAGGTATACTAGTGGTTAGAGCGCTGGGCCAGTAACCAGCAGGTAGACTAGTGGTTAGAGCGTTGGGCCAGTAACCAGCAGGTAGACTAGTGGTTAGAGCATTGGGCCAGTAACCAGCAGGTAGCCTAGTGGTTAGAGTGTTGGGCCAGTAACCAAAAGGTTGCTAGATCGAATCCCCGAGCTGACAACGTAAAAATCTGTCATTTTGTCCCTGAACAAGGCAGTTAACCCACTGCTCCCCTGAACAAGGCAGTAACCCACTGCTCCCCTGAACAAGGCAGTTATCCCACTGCTCCCCTGAACAAGGCAGTTATGCCACTGCTCCCCTGAACTAGGCAGTTAACCCACTGCTCCCCTGAACAAGGCAGTTAACCAACTGCTCCCCTGATCAACGCAGTTATCCCACTGCTCCCCTGAACAAGGCAGTTAACCCACTGCTCCCCTGAACAAGGCAGTTAACCCACTGCTCCCCTGAACAAGGCAGTTAACCCACTGCTCCCCTGAACAAGGCAGTTACCCCCTGTTCCCCTGAACAAGGCCGTTATCCCACTGCTCCCCTGAACAAGGCAGTTAACCCACTGCTCCCCTGATCAATACAGTTAACCCACTGCTCCCCTGAACAAGGCAGTTAACCCACTGCTCCCCTGATCAACGCAGTTATTCCACTGCTCCCCTGAACAAGGCAGTTAACCCACTGCTCCCCTGAACAAGGCAGTTAACCCACTGGTCCCCTGAACAAGGCAGGTAACCCACTGCCCCCCTGAACAAGGCATGTAACCCACTGCTCCCCTGAACAAGGCAGTTAACCCACTGCTCTCCTGAACAAGGCAGTAAACTCACTGCACCTCTGAACAAGGCAGTTATTCCACTGCTCCCCTGAACAAGGCAGTTATCCCACTGCTCCCCTGAACAAGGCAGTTAACCCACTGCTCCCGTGAACAATGCAGTTAACCCACTGCTCCCCTGAACAAGGCAGTTCACCCACTGCTCCCCTGATCAACGCAGTTATCCCACTTCTCCCCTGAACAAGGCAGTTCACCCACTGCTCCCCTGAACAAGGCAGTTAACCCACTGCTCCCCTGAACAAGGCAGTTAACCCACTGCTCCCCTGAACAAGGCAGTTAACCCACTGCTCCCCTGAACAAGGCAGTTACCCCCTGTTCCCCTGAACAAGGCCGTTATCCCACTGCTCCCCTGAACAAGGCAGTTAACCCACTGCTCCCCTGATCAATACAGTTAACCCACTGCTCCCCTGAACAAGGCAGTTAACCCACTGCTCCCCTGATCAACGCAGTTATCCCACTGCTCCCCTGAACAAGGCAGTTAACCCACTGCTCCCCTGAACAAGGCAGTTAACCCACTGGTCCCCTGAACAAGGCAGTTAACCCACTGCCCCCCTGAACAAGGCAGTTAACCCACTGCTCCCCTGAACAAGGCAGTTAACCCACTGCTCTCCTGAACAAGGCAGTAAACTCACTGCTCCTCTGAACAAGGCAGTTATCCCACTGCTCCCTCTGAACAAGGCAGTTATCCCACTGCTCCCCTGAACAAGGCAGTTAACCCACTGCTCCCGTGAACAATGCAGTTAACCCACTGCTCCCCTGAACAAGGCAGTTCACCCACTGCTCCCCTGATCAACGCAGTTATCCCACTTCTCCCCTGAACAAGGCAGTTCACCCACTGCTCCCCTGAACAAGGCAGTTAACCCACTGCTCCCCTGAACAAGGCAGTTAACCCACTGCTCCCCTGAACAAGGCAGTTATCCCACTGCTCCCCTGAACAAGGCATATTTCCCACTGCTCCCCTGAACAAGGCAGTTAACCCACTGCTCCCGTGAACAATGCAGTTAACCCACTGCTCCCCTGAACAAGGCAGTTAACCCACTGCTCCCCTGATCAACGCAGTTATCCCACTTCTCCCCTGAACAAGGCAGTTAACCCACTGCTCCCCTGAACAAGGCAGTTAACCCACTGCTCCCCTGAACAAGGCAGTTAACCCACTGCTCCCCTGAACAAGGCAGTTACCCCCTGTTCCCCTGAACAAGGCCGTTATCCCACTGCTCCCCTGAACAAGGCAGTTAACCCACTGTTACCCTGAACAAGGCAGTTAACCCACTGTTCCCCTGAACAAGGCAGTTAACCCACTGCCCCCCTGAACAAGGCAGTTAACCCACTGCTCCCCTGAACAAGGCAGTTAACCCACTGCTCCCCTGAACAAGGCAGTTAACTCACTGCTCCTCTGAACAAGGCAGTTATCCCACTGCTCCCCTGAACAAGGCAGTTATCCCACTGCTCCCCTGAACAAGGCAATTAACCCTCTGCTCCCGTGAACAATGCAGTTAACCCACTGCTCCCCTGAACAAGGCAGTTCACCCACTGCTCCCCTGATCAACGCAGTTATCCCACTTCTCCCCTGAACAAGGCAGTTATCCCACTGCTCCCCTGAACAAGGCAGTTAACCCACTGCTCCCCTGAACAAGGCAGTTAACCCACTGCTCCCCTGAACAAGGCAGTTATCCCACTGCTCCCATGAACAAGGCAGTTATCCCACTGCTCCCCTGAACAAGGCAGTTAACCCACTGCTCCCCTGAACAAGGCAGTTAACCAACTTCTCCCCTGAACAAGGCAGTTAACCCACTGCTCCCCTGATCAACGCAGTTATCCATCTGCTCCCCTGAACAAGGCAGTTAACCCACTGCTCCCCTGAACAAGGCAGTTAACCCACTGCTCCCCTGAACAAGGCAGTAAACCCACTGTTCCCCTGAACAAGGCAGTTAACCCACTGCTCCCCTGAACAAGGCAGTAACCCACTGTTACCCTGAACAAGGCAGTTAACCCACTGCTCCCCTGAACAAGGCAGTTAACCCACTGTTACCCTGAACAAGGCAGTTAACCCACTGCTCCCCTGAACAAGGAAGTTAACCCACTGTTCCCCTGAACAAGGCAGTTAACCCACTGCTCCCCTGATCAACGCAGTTATCCCACTGCTCCCCTGAACAAGGCAGTTAACCCACTGCTCCCCTGAACAAGGCAGTTAACCCACTGCTCCCCTGAACAAGGCAGTTAACCCACTGCTCCCCTTAACAAGGCAGTTATCCCACTGCTCCCCTGAACAAGGCAGTCAACCCACTGCTCCCCTGAAAAAGGCAGTTATGCCACTGCTCCCCTGAACAAGGCAGTTAACCCACTGCTCCCCTAAACAATGCAGTTAACCCACTGCTCCCCTGAACAAGGCAGTTAACTCACTGCTCCTCTGAACAAGGCAGTTATCCCACTGCTCCCCTGAACAAGGCAGTTATCCCACTGCTCCCCTGAACAAGGCAGTTAACCCACTGCTCCCGTGAACAATGCAGTTAACCCACTGCTCCACCGAACAAGGCAGTTAACCCACTGCTCCCTTGAACAAGGCAGTTAACCCACTGCTCCCCTGAACAAGGCAGTTACCCCCTGTTCCCCTGAACAAGGCCGTTATCCCACTGCTACCCTGAACAAGGCAGTTAACCCACTGCTCCCCTGAACAAGGCAGTTAACCCACTGCTCCCCTGAACAAGGCAGTTAACCCACTGCTCCCCTGATCAACGTAGTTATCCCACTGCTCCCCTGAACAAGTCAGTTAACCCACTGCTCCCCTGAACAAGGCAGTTGACCCACTGCTCGCCTGAACAAGGCAGTTAACCCACTGTTCCCCTGAACAAGGCAGTTAACCCACTGCTCCCCTGAACAAGGCAGTTAACCCACTGCTCCCCTGAACAAGGCAGTTATCCCACTGCTCCCATGAACAAGGCAGTTATCCCACTGCTCCCCTGAACAAGGCAGTTAACCCACTGCTCCCCTGAACAAGGCAGTTAACCAACTTCTCCCCTGAACAAGGCAGTTAACCCACTGCTCCCCTGATCAACGCAGTTATCCATCTGCTCCCCTGAACAAGGCAGTTAACCCACTGCTCCCCTGAACAAGGCAGTTAACCCACTGCTCCCCTGAACAAGGCAGTAAACCCACTGTTCCCCTGAACAAGGCAGTTAACCCACTGCTCCCCTGAACAAGGCAGTAACCCACTGTTACCCTGAACAAGGCAGTTAACCCACTGCTCCCCTGAACAAGGCAGTTAACCCACTGTTACCCTGAACAAGGCAGTTAACCCACTGCTCCCCTGAACAAGGAAGTTAACCCACTGTTCCCCTGAACAAGGCAGTTAACCCACTGCTCCCCTGATCAACGCAGTTATCCCACTGCTCCCCTGAACAAGGCAGTTAACCCACTGCTCCCCTGAACAAGGCAGTTAACCCACTGCTCCCCTGAACAAGGCAGTCAACCCACTGCTCCCCTGAAAAAGGCAGTTATGCCACTGCTCCCCTGAACAAGGCAGTTAACCCACTGCTCCCCTAAACAATGCAGTTAACCCACTGCTCCCCTGAACAAGGCAGTTAACTCACTGCTCCTCTGAACAAGGCAGTTATCCCACTACTCCCCTGAACAAGGCAGTTATCCCACTGCTCCCCTGAACAAGGCAGTTAACCCACTGCTCCCGTGAACAATGCCGTTAACCCACTGCTCCACCGAACAAGGCAGTTAACCCACTGCTCCCTTGAACAAGGCAGTTAACCCACTGCTCCCCTGAACAAGGCAGTTACCCCCTGTTCCCCTGAACAAGGCCGTTATCCCACTGCTACCCTGAACAAGGCAGTTAACCCACTGCTCCCCTGAACAAGGCAGTTAACCCACTGCTCCCCTGAACAAGGCAGTTAACCCACTGCTCCCCTGATCAACGTAGTTATCCCACTGCTCCCCTGAACAAGTCAGTTAACCCACTGCTCCCCTGAACAAGGCAGTTGACCCACTGCTCGCCTGAACAAGGCAGTTAACCCACTGTTCCCCTGAACAAGGCAGTTAACCCACTGCTCCCCTGAACAAGGCAGTTAACCCACTGTTAATCTGAACAAGGCAGTTAACCCACTGCTCCCATGATCAACGCAGTTATCCCACTGCTCCCCTGAACAAGGCAGTTAACCCACTGCTCCCCTAATCAACGCAGTTATCCCACTCCTCCACTGAAAAAGGCAGTTAACCCACTGCTCCCATGATCAACGCAGTTGTCCCACTTCTCCCCTGAACAAGGCAGTTAACCCACTGCTCCCCTGAACAAGGCAGTTAACCCACTGCTCCCCTGAACAAGGCAGTTATCCCACCGCTCCCCTGAACAAGGCAGTTATCCCACTGCTCCCCTGAACAAGGCAGTTAACCCACTGCTACCCTGAACAAGGCAGTTAACCTACTGCTCCCCTGAACAAGGCAGTTAACCCACTGCTCCCCTGAACAAGGCAGTTAACCCACTGCTCCCGTGAACAATGCAGTTAACCCACTGCTCCCCTAAAAAAGGCAGTTAACCCACTGCTCCCCTGACAACGCAGTTATCCCACTTCTCCCCTGAACAAGGCAGTTAACCCAATGCTCCCCTGAACAAGGCAGTTAACCCACTGCTCCCCTGAACAAGGCAGTTAACCCACTGCTCCCCTGAACAAGGCAGTTATCCCACTGCTCCCCTGAACAAGGCAGTTAACCCACTGCTCCCCTTAAAAATGCAGTTAACCCACTGCTCCCCTAATCAACACAGTTATCCCACTCCTCCCCTGAAAAAGGCAGTTAACCCACTGCTCCCCTGAACAAGGCAGTTAACCCACTGCTCACCTGAACAAGGCAGTTAACCCACTGCTCCCCTGAACAAGGCAGTTATCCCACTGCTCCCCTGAAAAAGGCAGTTATCCCACTGCTCCCCTGAACAAGGCAGTTAACCCACTGCTCCCCTGAACAAGGCAGTTAACCCACTGCTCCCCTGAACAAGGCAGTTAACCCACTGCTCCCCTGATCAACGCAGTTATCCCACTGCTCCCCTGAACAAGGCAGTTAACCCACTGCTCCCCTGAACCAGGCAGTTAACTCACTGCTCCCCTGAACAAGGCAGTTAACCCACTGTTCCCCTGAACAATGCAGTTAACCCACTGCTCCCCTGAACAAAGCAGTTAACCCACTGTTACCCTGAACAAGGCAGTTAACCCACTGCTCCCCTGAACAAGGCAGTTAACCCACTGTTACCCTGAACAAGGCAGTTAACCCACTGCTCCCCTGAAAAAGGCAGTTAACCCACTGTTACCCTGAACAAGGTAGTTAACCCACTGCTCCCCTGAACAAGGAAGTTAACCCACTGTTCCCCTGAACAAGGCAGTTAACCCACTGCTCCCCTGATCAACGCAGTTATCCCGCTGCTCCCCTGAACAAGGCAGTTAACCCACTGCTCCCCTGAACAAGGCAGTTAACCCACTGCTCCCCTGAACAAGGCAGTTAACCCACTGCTCCCCTGATCAACGCAGTTATCCCACTGTTTCCCTGAACAAGGCAGTTAACCCACTGCTCCCCTGAACAAGGAAGTTAACCCACTGTTCCCCTGAACAAGGCAGTTAACCCACTGCTCCCCTGATCAACGCAGTTATCCCACTGCTCCCCTGAACAATGCAGTTAACCCACTGCTCCCCTGAACAAGGCAGTTAACCAACTGCTCCCCTGATCAACGAAGTTATCGCACTGCTCCCCTGAACAAGGCAGTTAACCCACTGCTCCCCTGAACAAGGCAGTTAACCCACTGCTCCCCTGAACAAGGCAGTTAACCCACTGCTCCCCTGAACAAGGCAGTTACCCCCTGTTCCCCTGAACAAGGCCGTTATCCCACTGCTCCCCTGAACCATGCAGTTAACCCACTGCTCCCCTGAACAATGCAGTTAACCCACTGCTCCCCTGAACAAGGCAGTTAACCCACTGCTCCCCTGATCAACGCAGTTATCCCACTGCTCCCCTGAACAAGGCAGTTAACCCACTGCTCCCCTGAACAAGGCAGTTAACCCACTGTTCCCCAGAACAAGGCAGTTAACCCACTGCTCCCCTGAACAAGGCAGTTAACCCACTGCTCCCCTGAACAAGGAAGTTAACCCACTGCTCCCCTGAACAAGGCAGTTAACTCACTGCTCCTCTGAACAAGGCAGTTATCCCACTGCTCCCCTGAACAAGGCAGTTATCCCACTGCTCCCCTGAACAAGGCAGTTAACCCACTGCTCCCCTGAACAATGCAGTTAACCCACTGCTCCCCTGAACAAGGCAGTTAACCCACTGCTCCCCTGAACAAGGCAGTTAACCCACTGCTCACCTGATCAACGCAGTTATCCCACTGCTCCCCTGAACAAGGCAGTTAACCCACTGCTCCCCTGAACAAGCCAGTTAACCCACTGTTCCCCTGAACAAGGCAGTTAACCCACTGTTCCCCTGAACAAGGCAGTTAACCCACTGCTCCCCTGAACAAGGCAGTTAACCCACTGTTACCCTGAACAAGGCAGTTAACCCACTGCTCCCCTGAACAAGGCAGTTAACCCACTGCTCCCCTGAACAAGGCAGTTATCCCACTGCTCCCCTGAACAAGGCAGTTATCCCACTGCTCCCCTGAACAAGGCAGTTATCCCACTGCTCCCCTGAACAAGGCAGTTATCCCACTGCTCCCCTGAACAAGGCAGTTATCCCACTGCTCCCCTGAACAAGGCAGTTAACCCACTGCTCCCCTGAACAAGGCCGTTAACCCACTTCTCCCCTGAACAAGGCAGTTAACCCACTGCTCCCCTGATCAACGCAGTTATCCCACTGCTCCCCTGAACAAGGCAGTTAACCCACTGCTCCCCTGAACAAGGCAGTTAACCCACTGCTCCCCTGAACAAGGCAGTTAACCCACTGTTCCCCTGAACAAGGCAGTTAACCCACTGCTCCCTGATCAAGGCAGTTAACCCACTGTTACCCTGAACAAGGCAGTTAACCCACTGCTCCCCTGAACAAGGCAGTTAACCCACTGCTCCCCTGAACAAGGCAGTTAACCAACTGCTCCCCTGAACAAGGTAGTTAACCCACTGCTCCCCTGAACAAGGCAGTTAACTCACTGCATCTTTGAAAACGGCAGTTCTCCCACTGCTCCCCTGAACAAGGCAGTTATCCCACTGCTCCCCTGAACAAGGCAGTTAACCCACTGCTCCCGTGAACAATGCAGTTAACCCACTGCTCCCCTGAACAAGGCAGTTAACCCACTGCTCCCCTGATCAATGCAGTTATCCCACTTCTCCCCTGAACAAGGCAGTTAACCCACTGCTCCCCTGAACAAGGCAGTTAACCCACTGCTACCCTGATCAACGCAGTTATCCCACTGCTCCCCTGAACAAGGCAGTTAACCCACTGCTCCCCTGAACAAGCCAGTTAACCCACTGTTCCCCTGAACAAGGCAGTTAACCCACTGTTCCCCTGAACAAGGCAGTTAACCCACTGCTCCCCTGAACAAGGCAGTTAACCCACTGTTACCCTGAACAAGGCAGTTAACCCACTGCTCCCCTGAACAAGGCAGTTAACCCACTGTTACCCTGAACAAGGCAGTTAACCCACTGCTCCCCTGAACAAGGCAGTTATGCCACTGCTCCCCTGAACAAGGCAGTTAACCCAATGCTCCCCTGAACAATGCAGTTAACCCACTGCTCCCCTGAACAAGGCAGTTAACCAACTGCTCCCCTGATCAACGCAGTTATCGCACTACTCCCCTGAACAAGGCATTTAACCCACTGCTCCCCTGAACAAGGCAGTTATCCCACTGCTCCCCTGAACAAGGCAGTTAACCCACTGCTCCCCTGTTCAACGCAGTTATCCCACTGCTCCCCTGAACAAGGCAGTTAACCCACTGCTCTCCTGAACAAGGCAGTTAACCCACTGTTCCCCTGAACAAGGCAGTTAACCCACTGCTCCCCTGAACAAGGCAGTTAACCCACTGCTCCCCTGAACAAGGCAGTTAACCCACTGCTCCCCTGAACAAGGCAGTTAACTCACTGCTCCTCTGAACAAGGCAGTTATCCCACTGCTCCCGTGAACAATGCAGTTAACCCACTGCTCCCCTGAACAAGGCAGTTAACCCACTGCTCCCCTGAACAAGGCAGTTAACTCACTGCTCCTCTGAACAAGGCAGTTATCCCACTGCTCCCGTGAACAATGCAGTTATCCCACTGCTCCCCTGAACAAGGCAGTTAACCCACTGCTCCCGTGAACAATGCAGTTAACCCACTGCTCCCCTGAACAAGGCAGTTAACCCACTGCTCCCCTGATCAACGCAGTTATCCCACTGTTCCCCTGAACAAGGCAGTTAACCCACTGCTCCCCTGAACAAGGCAGTTAACCCACTGCTCCCCTGAACAAGGCAGTTAACCCACTGCTCCCCTGAACAAGGCAGTTATCCCACTGCTCCCCTGAACAAGGCAGTTATCCCACTGCTCCCCTGAACAAGGCAGTTAACCCACTGCTCCCCTGAACAAGGCAGTTAACCCACTGTTCCCTTGATCAACGCAGTTATCCCACTGCTCCCCTGAACAAGGCAGTTAACCCACTGCTCCCTTGAACAAGGCAGTTAACCCACTGCTCCCCTGAACAAGGAAGTTAACCCACTGTTCCCCTGAACAAGGCAGTTAACCCACTGCTCCCCTGAACAAGGCAGTTAACCCACTGCTCCCCTGAACAAGGCAGTTAACCCACTGCTCCCCTTAACAAGGCAGTTATCCCACTGCTCCCCTGAACAAGGCAGTTAACCAACTGCTCCCCTGATCAACGCAGTTATCCAACTGCTCCCCTGATCAACGCAGTTATCCCACTGCTCCCCTGAACAAGGCAGTTAACCCACTGCTCCCCTGAACAAGGCAGTTAACCAACTGCTCCCCTGAACAAGGTAGTTAACCCACTGCTCCCCTGAACAAGGCAGTTAACCCACTGCACCCCTGAACAAGACAGTTAACCCACTGCTCCCCTGAACAACGCAGTTAACCCACTGCTCCCCTGAACAAGGCAGTTAACCCACTGCTCCCCTGATCAATGCAGTTATCCCACTGCTCCCCTGAACAATGCAGTTAACCCACTGCTCCCCTGTACAAGGCAGTTAACCCACTGTTCCCCTGAACAAGGCAGTTAACCCACTGCTCCCCTGAACAAGGCAGTTAACCCACTGCTCCCCTGAACAAGGCAGTTAACCCACTGCTCCCCTGAACAAGGGAGTTATCCCACTGCTCCCCTGAACAAGGCAGTTATCCCACTGCTCCCCTGAACAAGGCAGTTATCCCACTGCTCCCCTGAACAAGGCAGTTATCCCACTGCTCCCCTGAACAATGCAGTTATCCCACTGCTCCCCTGAACAAGGCAGTTAACCCACTGCTCCCCTGAACAAGGCAGTTAACCCACTGTTCCCCTGAACAAGGCAGTTAACCCACTGCTCCCCTGAACAAGGCAGTTAACCCACTGCTCCCCTGAACAAGGCAGTTAACCCACTGCTCCTCTGAACAAGGCAGTTATCCCACTGCTCCCCTGAACAAGGCAGTTATCCCACTGCTCCCCTGAACAAGGCAGTTATCCCACTGCTCCCCTGAACAAGGCAGTTATCCCACTGCTCCCCTGAACAAGGCAGTTAACCCACTGCTCCCCTGAACAAGGCCGTTAACCCACTTCTCCCCTGAACAAGGCAGTTAACCCACTGCTCCCCTGATCAACGCAGTTATCCCACTGCTCCCCTGAACAAGGCAGTTAACCCACTGCTCCCCTGAACAAGGCAGTTAACCCACTGCTCCCCTGAACAAGGCAGTTAACCCACTGTTCCCCTGAACAAGGCAGTTAACCCACTGCTCCCTGATCAAGGCAGTTAACCCACTGTTACCCTGAACAAGGCAGTTAACCCACTGCTCCCCTGAACAAGGCAGTTAACCCACTGCTCCCCTGAACAAGGCAGTTAACCAACTGCTCCCCTGAACAAGGTAGTTAACCCACTGCTCCCCTGAACAAGGCAGTTAACTCACTGCATCTTTGAAAACGGCAGTTCTCCCACTGCTCCCCTGAACAAGGCAGTTATCCCACTGCTCCCCTGAACAAGGCAGTTAACCCACTGCTCCCGTGAACAATGCAGTTAACCCACTGCTCCCCTGAACAAGGCAGTTAACCCACTGCTCCCCTGATCAATGCAGTTATCCCACTTCTCCCCTGAACAAGGCAGTTAACCCACTGCTCCCCTGAACAAGGCAGTTAACCCACTGCTCCCCTGAACAAGGCAATTAACCCACTGCTCCCCTGAACAAGGCAGTTATCCCACTGCTCCCCTGAACAAGGCAGTTAACCCACTGCTCCTCTGAACAAGGCAGTTATCCCACTGCTCCCCTGAACAAGGCCGTTATCCCACTGCTCCCCTGAACAAGGCAGTTATCCCATTGCTCCCCTGAACAAGGCAGTTATCCCACTGCTCCCCTGAACAAGGCAGTTAACCCACTGCTCCCCTGAACAAGGCCGTTAACCCACTGCTCCCCTGAACAAGGCAGTTAACCCACTGCTCCCCTGAACAAGGCAGTTAACCCACTGCTCCCCTGAACAATGCAGTTAACCCACTGTTCCCCTGAACAAGGCAGTTAACCCACTGCTCCCCTGAACAAGGCAGTTACCCCCTGTTCCCCTGAACAAGGCCGTTATCCCACTGCTACCCTGAACAAGGCAGTTAACCCACTGCTCCCCTGAACAAGGCAGTTAACCCACTGCTCCCCTGAACAAGGCAGTTAACCCACTGCTCCCCTGATCAACGTAGTTATCCCACTGCTCCCCTGAACAAGGCAGTTAACCCACTGCTCCCCTGAACAAGGCAGTTAACCCACTGCTCGCCTGAACAAAGCAGTTAACCCACTGTTCCCCTGAACAAGGCAGTTAACCCACTGCTCCCCTGAACAAGGCAGTTAACCCACTGTTAATCTGAACAAGGCAGTTAACCCACTACTCCCATGATCAACGCAGTTATCCCACTGCTCCCCTGAACAATGCAGTTAACCCACTGCTCCCCTAATCAACGCAGTTATCCCACTCCTCCACTGAAAAAGGCAGTTAACCCACTGCTCCCATGATCAACGCAGTTATCCCACTTCTCCCCTGAACAAGGCAGTTAACCCACTGCTCCCCTGAACAATTCAGTTAACCCACTGCTCCCCTGAACAAGGCAGTTATCCCACCGCTCCCCTGAACAAGGCAGTTATCCCACTGCTCCCCTGAACAAGGCAGTTAACCCACTGCTCCCCTGAACAAGGCAGTTAACCTACTGCTCCCCTGAACAAGGCAGTTAACCCACTGCTCCCCTGAACAAGGCAGTTAACCCACTGCTCCCGTGAACAATGCAGTTAACCCACTGCTCCCCTAAAAAAGGCAGTTAACCCACTGCTCCCCTGATCAACGCAGTTATCCCACTTCTCCCCTGAACAAGGCAGTTAACCCACTGCTCCCCTGAACAAGGCAGTTAACCCACTGCTCCCCTGAACAAGGCAGTTAAACCACTGCTCCCCTGAACAAGGCAGTTATCCCACTGCTCCCCTGAACAAGGCAGTTAACCCACTGCTCCCCTGAAAAATGCAGTTAACCCACTGCTCCCCTAATCAACGCAGTTATCCCACTCCTCCCCTGAAAAAGGCAGTTAACCCACTGCTCCCCTGAACAAGGAAGTTAACCCACTGCTCCCCTGATCAACGCAGTTATCCCACTGTTACCCTGAACAAGGCAGTTAACCCACTGCTCCCCTGATCAACGCAGTTATCCCACTGCTCCCCTGAACAAGGCAGTTATCCCACTGCTCCCCTGAACAAGGCAGTTAACCCACTGCTCCCCTGAACAATGCAGTTAACCCACTTCTCCCATGAACAAGGCAGTTAACCCACTGCTCCCCTTATCAACGCAGTTATCCCACTGTTCCCCTGAACAAGGCAGTTAACCCACTGCTCCCCTGAACAAGGCAGTTAACCCACTGCTCCCCTGAACAAGGCAGTTAACCCACTGCTCCCCTGAACAAGGCAGTTATCCCACTGCTCCCCTGAACAAGGCAGTTATCCCACTGCTCCCCTGAACAAGGCAGTTAACCCACTGCTCCCCTGAACAAGGCAGTTAACCCACTGCTCCCCTGAACAAGGCAGTTAACCCACTGCTCCCCTGATCAACGCAGTTATCCCACTGCTCCCCTGAACAAGGCAGTTAACCCACTGCTCCCCTGAACAAGGCAGTTAACCCACTGTTCCCCTGAACAAGGCAGTTAACCCACTGTTCCCCTGAACAAGGCAGTTAACCCACTGCTCCCCTGAACAAGGCAGTTAACCCACTGCTCCAATGATCAACGCAGTTATCCCACTGCTCCCCTGAACAAGGCAGTTAACCCACTGCTCCCCTTAACAAGGCAGTTAACCCACTGTTCCCCTGAACAAGGCAGTTAACCCACTGCTCCCCTGAACAAGGCAGTTAACCCACTGCTCCCCTGAACAAGGCAGTTAACCCACTGCTCCCCTGAACAAGGCAGTTAACTCACTGCTCCTCTGAACAAGGCAGTTATCCCACTGCTCCCGTGAACAATGCATTTAACCCACTGCTCCCCTGAACAAGGCAGTTATCCCACTGCTCCCCTGAACAAGGCAGTTATCCCACTGCTCCCCTGAACAAGGCAGTTAACCCACTGCTCCCCTGAACAAGGCAGTTAACCCACTGCTCCCCTGAACAAGGCAGTTAACCCACTGCTCCCCTGATCAACGCAGTTATCCCACTGCTCCCCTGAACAAGGCAGTTAACCCACTGCTCCCCTGAACAAGGCAGTTAACCCACTGTTCCCCTGAACAAGGCAGTTAACCCACTGTTCCCCTGAACAAGGCAGTTAACCCACTGCTCCCCTGAACAAGGCAGTTAACCCACTGTTAACCCTGAACAAGGCAGTTAACCCACTGCTCCCCTGAACAAGGCAGTTAACCCACTGTTACCCTGAACAAGGCAGTTAACCCACTGCTCCCCTGAACAAGGCAGTTATGCCACTGCTCCCCTGAACAAGGCAGTTAACCCACTGCTCCCCTGAACAATGCAGTTAACCCACTGCTCCCCTGAACAAGGCAGTTAACCAACTGCTCCCCTGATCAACGCAGTTATCGCACTACTCCCCTGAACAAGGCATTTAACCCACTGCTCCCCTGAACAAGGCAGTTAACCCACTGCTCCCCTGAACAAGGCAGTTAACCCACTGCTCCCCTGATCAACGCAGTTATCCCACTGCTCCCCTGAACAAGGCAGTTTACCCACTGCTCCCCTGAACAAGGCAGTTGACCCACTGTTCCCCTGAACAAGGCAGTTAACCCACTGCTCCCCTGAACAAGGCAGTTAACCCACTGCTCCCCTGAACAAGGCAGTTAACCCACTGCTCCCCTGAACAAGGCAGTTAACTCACTGCTCCTCTGAACAAGGCAGTTATCCCACTGCTCCCGTGAACAATGCAGTTAACCCACTGCTCCCCTGAACAAGGCAGTTAACCCACTGCTCCCCTGAACAAGGCAGTTAACTCACTGCTCCTCTGAACAAGGCAGTTATCCCACTGCTCCCGTGAACAATGCAGTTATCCCACTGCTCCCCTGAACAAGGCAGTTAACCCACTGCTCCCGTGAACAATGCAGTTAACCCACTGCTCCCCTGAACAAGGCAGTTAACCCACTGCTCCCCTGATCAACGCAGTTATCCCACTGTTCCCCTGAACAAGGCAGTTAACCCACTGCTCCCCTGAACAAGGCAGATAACCCACTGCTCCCCTGAACAAGGCAGTTAACCCACTGCTCCCCTGAACAAGGCAGTTATCCCACTGCTCCCCTGAACAAGGCAGTTATCCCACTGCTCCCATGAACAAGGCAGTTAACCCACTGCTCCCCTGAACAAGGCAGTTAACCCACTGCTCCCCTGAACAAGGCAGTTAACCCACTGCTCCCCTGAACAAGGCAGTTACCCCCTGTTCCCCTGAACAAGGCCGTTATCCCACTGCTCCCCTGAACCATGCAGTTAACCCACTGCTCCCCTGAACAATGCAGTTAACCCACTGCTCCCCTGAACAAGGCAGTTAACCCACTGCTCCCCTGATCAACGCAGTTATCCCACTGCTCCCCTGAACAAGGCAGTTAACACACTGCTCCCCTGAACAAGGCAGTTAACCCACTGTTCCCCTGAACAAGGCAGTTAACCCACTGCTCCCCTGAACAAGGCAGTTAACCCACTGCTCCCCTGAACAAGGAAGTTAACCCACTGCTCCCCTGAACAAGGCAGTTAACTCACTGCTCCTCTGAACAAGGCAGTTATCCCACTGCTCCCCTGAACAAGGCAGTTATCCCACTGCTCCCCTGAACAAGGCCGTTAACCCACTGCTCCCCTGAACAATGCAGTTAACCCACTTCTCCCATGAACAAGGCAGTTAACCCACTGCTCCCCTTATCAACGCAGTTATCCCACTGTTCCCCTGAACAAGGCAGTTAACCCACTGCTCCCCTGAACAAGGCAGTTAACCCACTGCTCCCCTGAACAAGGCAGTTAACCCACTGCTCCCCTGAACAAGGCAGTTATCCCACTGCTCCCCTGAACAAGGCAGTTATCCCACTGCTCCCCTGAACAAGGCAGTTAACCCACTGCTCCCCTGAACAAGGCAGTTAACCCACTGCTCCCCTGAACAAGGCAGTTAACCCACTGCTCCCCTGATCAACGCAGTTATCCCACTGCTCCCCTGAACAAGGCAGTTAACCCACTGCTCCCCTGAACAAGGCAGTTAACCCACTGTTCCCCTGAACAAGGCAGTTAACCCACTGTTCCCCTGAACAAGGCAGTTAACCCACTGCTCCCCTGAACAAGGCAGTTAACCCACTGTTACCCTGAACAAGGCAGTTAACCCACTGCTCCCCTGAACAAGGCAGTTAACCCACTGTTACCCTGAACAAGGCAGTTAACCCACTGCTCCCCTGAACAAGGCAGTTATGCCACTGCTCCCCTGAACAAGGCAGTTAACCCACTGCTCCCCTGAACAATGCAGTTAACCCACTGCTCCCCTGAACAAGGCAGTTAACCAACTGCTCCCCTGATCAACGCAGTTATCGCACTACTCCCCTGAACAAGGCATTTAACCCACTGCTCCCCTGAACAAGGCAGTTAACCCACTGCTCCCCTGAACAAGGCAGTTAACCCACTGCTCCAATGATCAACGCAGTTATCCCACTGCTGCCCTGAACAAGGCAGTTAACCCACTGCTCCCCTTAACAAGGCAGTTAACCCACTGTTCCCCTGAACAAGGCAGTTAACCCACTGCTCCCCTGAACAAGGCAGTTAACCCACTGCTCCCCTGAACAAGGCAGTTAACCCACTGCTCCCCTGAACAAGGCAGTTAACTCACTGCTCCTCTGAACAAGGCAGTTTTCCCACTGCTCCCGTGAACAATGCATTTAACCCACTGCTCCCCTGAACAAGGCAGTTATCCCACTGCTCCCCTGAACAAGGCAGTTATCCCACTGCTCCCCTGAACAAGGCAGTTAACCCACTGCTCCCCTGAACAAGGCAGTTAACCCACTGCTCCCCTGAACAAGGCAGTTAACCCACTGCTCCCCTGATCAACGCAGTTATCCCACTGCTCCCCTGAACAAGGCAGTTAACCCACTGCTCCCCTGAACAAGGCAGTTAACCCACTGTTCCCCTGAACAAGGCAGTTAACCCACTGTTCCCCTGAACAAGGCAGTTAACCCACTGCTCCCCTGAACAAGGCAGTTAACCCACTGTTACCCTGAACAAGGCAGTTAACCCACTGCTCCCCTGAACAAGGCAGTTAACCCACTGTTACCCTGAACAAGGCAGTTAACCCACTGCTCCCCTGAACAAGGCAGTTATGCCACTGCTCCCCTGAACAAGGCAGTTAACCCACTGCTCCCCTGAACAATGCAGTTAACCCACTGCTCCCCTGAACAAGGCAGTTAACCAACTGCTCCCCTGATCAACGCAGTTATCGCACTACTCCCCTGAACAAGGCATTTAACCCACTGCTCCCCTGAACAAGGCAGTTAACCCACTGCTCCCCTGAACAAGGCAATTTAACCCACTGCTCCCCTGATCAACGCAGTTATCCCACTGCTCCCCTGAACAAGGCAGTTTACCCACTGCTCCCCTGAACAAGGCAGTTAACCCACTGTTCCCCTGAACAAGGCAGTTAACCCACTGCTCCCCTGAACAAGGCAGTTAACCCACTGTTACCCTGAACAAGGCAGTTAACCCACTGCTCCCCTGAACAAGGCAGTTAACCCACTGTTACCCTGAACAAGGCAGTTAACCCACTGCTCCCCTGAACAAGGCAGTTATGCCACTGCTCCCCTGAACAAGGCAGTTAACCCACTGCTCCCCTGAACAATGCAGTTAACCCACTGCTCCCCTGAACAAGGCAGTTAACCAACTTCTCCCCTGATCAACGCAGTTATCGCACTACTCCCCTGAACAAGGCATTTAACCCACTGCTCCCCTGAACAAGGCAGTTAACCCACTGCTCCCCTGAACAAGGCAGTTAACCAACTGCTCCCCTGATCAACGCAGTTATCGCACTACTCCCCTGAACAAGGCATTTAACCCACTGCTCCCCTGAACAAGGCAGTTAACCCACTGCTCCCCTGAACAAGGCAGTTAACTCACTGCTCCTCTGAACAAGGCAGTTATCCCACTGCTCCCGTGAACAATGCAGTTATCCCACTGCTCCCCTTATCAAGGCAGTTAACCCACTGCTCCCGTGAACAATGCAGTTAACCCACTGCTCCCCTGAACAAGGCAGTTAACCCACTGCTCCCCTGATCAACGCAGTTATCCCACTGTTCCCCTGAACAAGGCAGTTAACCCACTGCTCCCCTGAACAAGGCAGATAACCCACTGCTCCCCTGAACAAGGCAGTTAACCAACTGCTCCCCTGAACAAGGCAGTTAACTCACTGCTCCTCTGAACAAGGCAGTTATCCCACTGCTCCCGTGAACAATGCAGTTATCCCACTGCTCCCCTTATCAAGGCAGTTAACCCACTGCTCCCGTGAACAATGCAGTTAACCCACTGCTCCCCTGAACAAGGCAGTTAACCCACTGCTCCCCTGATCAACGCAGTTATCCCACTGTTCCCCTGAACAAGGCAGTTAACCCACTGCTCCCCTGAACAAGGCAGATAACCCACTGCTCCCCTGAACAAGGCAGTTAACCCACTGCTCCCCTGAACAAGGCAGTTATCCCACTGCTAACCTGAACAAGGCAGTTATCCCACTGCTCCCCTGAACAAGGCAGTTATCCCACTGCTCCCCTGAACAAGGCAGTTAACCCACTGCTCCCCTGAACAAGGCAGTTAACCCACTGCTCCCCTGAACAAGGCAGTTAACCCACTGCTCCCCTGATCAACGCAGTTATCCCACTGCTCCCCTGAACAAGGCAGTTAACCCACTGCTCCCCTGAACAAGGCAGTTAACCCACTGTTCCCCTGAACAAGGCAGTTAACCCACTGTTCCCCTGAACAAGGCAGTTAACCCACTGCTCCCCTGAACAAGGCAGTTAACCCACTGTTACCCTGAACAAGGCAGTTAACCCACTGCTCCCCTGAACAAGGCAGTTAACCCACTGTTACCCTGAACAAGGCAGTTAACCCACTGCTCCCCTGAACAAGGCAGTTATGCCACTGCTCCCCTGAACAAGGCAGTTAACCCACTGCTCCCCTGAACAATGCAGTTAACCCAATGCTCCCCTGAACAAGGCAGTTAACCAACTGCTCCCCTGATCAACGCAGTTATCGCACTACTCCCCTGAACAAGGCATTTAACCCACTGCTCCCCTGAACAAGGCAGTTAACCCACTGCTCCCCTGAACAAGGCAGTTAACCCACTGCTCCAATGATCAACGCAGTTATCCGACTGCTCCCCTGAACAAGGCAGTTAACCCACTGCTCCCCTTAACAAGGCAGTTAACCCTCTGTTCCCCTGAACAAGGCAGTTAACCCACTGCTCCCCTGAACAAGGCAGTTAACCCACTGCTCCCCTGAACAAGGCAGTTAACCCACTGCTCCCCTGAACAAGGCAGTTAACTCACTGCTCCTCTGAACAAGGCAGTTATCCCACTGCTCCCGTGAACAATGCATTTAACCCACTGCTGCCCTGAACAAGGCAGTTATCCCACTGCTCCCCTGAACAAGGCAGTTATCCCACTGCTCCCCTGAACAAGGCAGTTAACCCACTGCTCCCCTGAACAAGGCAGTTAACCCACTGCTCCCCTGAACAAGGCAGTTAACCCACTGCTCCCCTGATCAACGCAGTTATCCCACTGCTCCCCTGAACAAGGCAGTTAACCCACTGCTCCCCTGAACAAGGCAGTTAACCCACTGTTCCCCTGAACAAGGCAGTTAACCCACTGTTCCCCTGAACAAGGCAGTTAACCCACTGCTCCCCTGAACAAGGCAGTTAACCCACTGTTACCCTGAACAAGGCAGTTAACCCACTGCTCCCCTGAACAAGGCAGTTAACCCACTGTTACCCTGAACAAGGCAGTTAACCCACTGCTCCCCTGAACAAGGCAGTTATGCCACTGCTCCCCTGAACAAGGCAGTTAACCCACTGCTCCCCTGAACAATGCAGTTAACCCACTGCTCCCCTGAACAAGGCAGTTAACCAACTGCTCCCCTGAACAAGGCAATTTAACCCACTGCTCCCCTGATCAACGCAGTTATCCCACTGCTCCCCTGAACAAGGCAGTTTACCCACTGCTCCCCTGAACAAGGCAGTTGACCCACTGTTCCCCTGAACAAGGCAGTTAACCCACTGCTCCCCTGAACAAGGCAGTTAACCCACTGCTCCCCTGAACAAGGCAGTTAACCCACTGCTCCCCTGAACAAGGCAGTTAACTCACTGCTCCTCTGAACAAGGCAGTTATCCCACTGCTCCCGTGAACAATGCAGTTAACCCACTGCTCCCCTGAACAAGGCAGTTAACTCACTGCTCCCCTGAACAAGGCAGTTAACTCACTGCTCCTCTGAACAAGGCAGTTATCCCACTGCTCCCGTGAACAATGCAGTTATCCCACTGCTCCCCTGAACAAGGCAGTTAACCCACTGCTCCCGTGAACAATGCAGTTAACCCACTGCTCTCCTGAACAAGGCAGTTAACCCACTGCTCCCCTGATCAACGCAGTTATCCCACTGTTCCCCTGAACAAGGCAGTTAACCCACTGCTCCCCTGAACAAGGCAGATAACCCACTGCTCCCCTGAACAAGGCAGTTGACCCACTGTTCCCCTGAACAAGGCAGTTAACCCACTGCTCCCCTGAACAAGGCAGTTAACCCACTGCTCCCCTGAACAAGGCAGTTAACCCACTGCTCCCCTGAACAAGGCAGTTATCTCACTGCTCCTCTGAACAAGGCAGTTATCCCACTGCTCCCGTGAACAATGCAGTTAACCCACTGCTCCCCTGAACAAGGCAGTTAACCCACTGCTCCCCTGAACAAGGCAGTTAACTCACTGCTCCTCTGAACAAGGCAGTTATCCCACTGCTCCCGTGAACAATGCAGTTATCCCACTGCTCCCCTTATCAAGGCAGTTAACCCACTGCTCCCGTGAACAATGCAGTTAACCCACTGCTCCCCTGAACAAGGCAGTTAACCCACTGCTCCCCTGATCAACGCAGTTATCCCACTGTTCCCCTGAACAAGGCAGTTAACCCACTGCTCCCCTGAACAAGGCAGATAACCCACTGCTCCCCTGAACAAGGCAGTTAACCCACTGCTCCCCTGAACAAGGCAGTTATCCCACTGCTCCCCTGAACAAGGCAGTTATCCCAATGCTCCCATGAACAAGGCAGTTAACCCACTGCTCCCCTGAACAAGGCAGTTAACCCACTGCTCCCCTGAACAAGGCAGTTACCCCCTGTTCCCCTGAACAAGGCCGTTATCCCACTGCTCCCCTGAACCATGCAGTTAACCCACTGCTCCCCTGAACAATGCAGTTAACCCACTGCTCCCCTGAACAAGGCAGTTATCTCACTGCTCCTCTGAACAAGGCAGTTATCCCACTGCTCCCGTGAACAATGCAGTTAACCCACTGCTCCCCTGAACAAGGCAGTTAACCCACTGCTCCCCTGAACAAGGCAGTTAACTCACTGCTCCTCTGAACAAGGCAGTTATCCCACTGCTCCCGTGAACAATGCAGTTATCCCACTGCTCCCCTTATCAAGGCAGTTAACCCACTGCTCCCGTGAACAATGCAGTTAACCCACTGCTCCCCTGAACAAGGCAGTTAACCCACTGCTCCCCTGATCAACGCAGTTATCCCACTGTTCCCCTGAACAAGGCAGTTAACCCACTGCTCCCCTGAACAAGGCAGATAACCCACTGCTCCCCTGAACAAGGCAGTTAACCCACTGCTCCCCTGAACAAGGCAGTTATCCCACTGCTCCCCTGAACAAGGCAGTTATCCCACTGCTCCCCTGAACAAGGCAGTTATCCCACTGCTCCCCTGAACAAGGCAGTTAACCCACTGCTCCCCTGAACAAGGCAGTTAACCCACTGCTCCCCTGAACAAGGCAGTTAACCCACTGCTCCCCTGATCAACGCAGTTATCCCACTGCTCCCCTGAACAAGGCAGTTAACCCACTGCTCCCCTGAACAAGGCAGTTAACCCACTGTTCCCCTGAACAAGGCAGTTAACCCACTGTTCCCCTGAACAAGGCAGTTAACCCACTGCTCCCCTGAACAAGGCAGTTAACCCACTGTTACCCTGAACAAGGCAGTTAACCCACTGCTCCCCTGAACAAGGCAGTTAACCCACTGTTACCCTGAACAAGGCAGTTAACCCACTGCTCCCCTGAACAAGGCAGTTATGCCACTGCTCCCCTGAACAAGGCATTTAACCCACTGCTCCCCTGAACAAGGCAGTTAACCCACTGCTCCCCTGAACAAGGCAGTTAACCCACTGCTCCAATGATCAACGCAGTTATCCCACTGCTCCCCTGAACAAGGCAGTTAACCCACTGCTCCCCTTAACAAGGCAGTTAACCCTCTGTTCCCCTGAACAAGGCAGTTAACCCACTGCTCCCCTGAACAAGGCAGTTAACCCACTGCTCCCCTGAACAAGGCAGTTAACCCACTGCTCCCCTGAACAAGGCAGTTAACTCACTGCTCCTCTGAACAAGGCAGTTATCCCACTGCTCCCGTGAACAATGCATTTAACCCACTGCTGCCCTGAACAAGGCAGTTATCCCACTGCTCCCCTGAACAAGGCAGTTATCCCACTGCTCCCCTGAACAAGGCAGTTAACCCACTGCTCCCCTGAACAAGGCAGTTAACCCACTGCTCCCCTGAACAAGGCAGTTATCCCACTGCTCCCCTGAACAAGGCAGTTATCCCACTGCTCCCCTGAACAAGGCAGTTAACCCACTGCTCCCCTGAACAAGGCAGTTAACCCACTGTTCCCCTGAACAAGGCAGTAAACCCACTGTTCCCCTGAACAAGGCAGTTAACCCACTGCTCCCCTGAACAAGGCAGTTAACCCACTGTTACCCTGAACAAGGCAGTTAACCCACTGCTCCCCTGAACAAGGCAGTTAACCCACTGTTACCCTGAACAAGGCAGTTAACCCACTGCTCCCCTGAACAAGGCAGTTATGCCACTGCTCCCCTGAACAAGGCAGTTAACCCACTGCTCCCCTGAACAATGCAGTTAACCCACTGCTCCCCTGAACAAGGCAGTTAACCAACTGCTCCTCTGAACAAGGCAGTTATCCCACTGCTCCCGTGAACAATGCAGTTAACCCACTGCTCCCCTGAACAAGGCAGTTAACCCACTGCTCCCCTGAACAAGGCAGTTAACTCACTGCTCCTCTGAACAAGGCAGTTATCCCACTGCTCCCGTGAACAATGCAGTTAACCCACTGCTCCCCTGAACAAGGCAGTTAACCCACTGCTCCCCTGATCAACGCAGTTATCCCACTGTTCCCCTGAACAAGGCAGTTAACCCACTGCTCCCCTGAACAAGGCAGTTAACCCACTGCTCCCCTGATCAATGCAGTTATCCCACTGCTCCCCTGAACAATGCAGTTAACCCACTGCTCCCCTGTACAAGGCAGTTAACCCACTGTTCCCCTGAACAAGGCAGTTAACTCACTGCTCCTCTGAACAAGGCAGTTATCCCACTGCTCCCGTGAACAATGCAGTTATCCCACTGCTCCCCTTATCAAGGCAGTTAACCCACTGCTCCCGTGAACAATGCAGTTAACCCACTGCTCCCCTGAACAAGGCAGTTAACCCACTGCTCCCCTGATCAACGCAGTTATCCCACTGTTCCCCTGAACAAGGCAGTTAACCCACTGCTCCCCTGAACAAGGCAGATAACCCACTGCTCCCCTGAACAAGGCAGTTAACCCACTGCTCCCCTGAACAAGGCAGTTATCCCACTGCTCCCCTGAACAAGGCAGTTATCCCAATGCTCCCATGAACAAGGCAGTTAACCCACTGCTCCCCTGAACAAGGCAGTTAACCCACTGCTCCCCTGAACAAGGCAGTTACCCCCTGTTCCCCTGAACAAGGCCGTTATCCCACTGCTCCCCTGAACCATGCAGTTAACCCACTGCTCCCCTGAACAATGCAGTTAACCCACTGCTCCCCTGAACAAGGCAGTTATCTCACTGCTCCTCTGAACAAGGCAGTTATCCCACTGCTCCCGTGAACAATGCAGTTAACCCACTGCTCCCCTGAACAAGGCAGTTAACCCACTGCTCCCCTGAACAAGGCAGTTAACTCACTGCTCCTCTGAACAAGGCAGTTATCCCACTGCTCCCGTGAACAATGCAGTTATCCCACTGCTCCCCTTATCAAGGCAGTTAACCCACTGCTCCCGTGAACAATGCAGTTAACCCACTGCTCCCCTGAACAAGGCAGTTAACCCACTGCTCCCCTGATCAACGCAGTTATCCCACTGTTCCCCTGAACAAGGCAGTTAACCCACTGCTCCCCTGAACAAGGCAGATAACCCACTGCTCCCCTGAACAAGGCAGTTAACCCACTGCTCCCCTGAACAAGGCAGTTATCCCACTGCTCCCCTGAACAAGGCAGTTATCCCACTGCTCCCCTGAACAAGGCAGTTATCCCACTGCTCCCCTGAACAAGGCAGTTAACCCACTGCTCCCCTGAACAAGGCAGTTAACCCACTGCTCCCCTGAACAAGGCAGTTAACCCACTGCTCCCCTGATCAACGCAGTTATCCCACTGCTCCCCTGAACAAGGCAGTTAACCCACTGCTCCCCTGAACAAGGCAGTTAACCCACTGTTCCCCTGAACAAGGCAGTTAACCCACTGTTCCCCTGAACAAGGCAGTTAACCCACTGCTCCCCTGAACAAGGCAGTTAACCCACTGTTACCCTGAACAAGGCAGTTAACCCACTGCTCCCCTGAACAAGGCAGTTAACCCACTGTTACCCTGAACAAGGCAGTTAACCCACTGCTCCCCTGAACAAGGCAGTTATGCCACTGCTCCCCTGAACAAGGCATTTAACCCACTGCTCCCCTGAACAAGGCAGTTAACCCACTGCTCCCCTGAACAAGGCAGTTAACCCACTGCTCCAATGATCAACGCAGTTATCCCACTGCTCCCCTGAACAAGGCAGTTAACCCACTGCTCCCCTTAACAAGGCAGTTAACCCTCTGTTCCCCTGAACAAGGCAGTTAACCCACTGCTCCCCTGAACAAGGCAGTTAACCCACTGCTCCCCTGAACAAGGCAGTTAACCCACTGCTCCCCTGAACAAGGCAGTTAACTCACTGCTCCTCTGAACAAGGCAGTTATCCCACTGCTCCCGTGAACAATGCATTTAACCCACTGCTGCCCTGAACAAGGCAGTTATCCCACTGCTCCCCTGAACAAGGCAGTTATCCCACTGCTCCCCTGAACAAGGCAGTTAACCCACTGCTCCCCTGAACAAGGCAGTTAACCCACTGCTCCCCTGAACAAGGCAGTTATCCCACTGCTCCCCTGAACAAGGCAGTTATCCCACTGCTCCCCTGAACAAGGCAGTTAACCCACTGCTCCCCTGAACAAGGCAGTTAACCCACTGTTCCCCTGAACAAGGCAGTAAACCCACTGTTCCCCTGAACAAGGCAGTTAACCCACTGCTCCCCTGAACAAGGCAGTTAACCCACTGTTACCCTGAACAAGGCAGTTAACCCACTGCTCCCCTGAACAAGGCAGTTAACCCACTGTTACCCTGAACAAGGCAGTTAACCCACTGCTCCCCTGAACAAGGCAGTTATGCCACTGCTCCCCTGAACAAGGCAGTTAACCCACTGCTCCCCTGAACAATGCAGTTAACCCACTGCTCCCCTGAACAAGGCAGTTAACCAACTGCTCCTCTGAACAAGGCAGTTATCCCACTGCTCCCGTGAACAATGCAGTTAACCCACTGCTCCCCTGAACAAGGCAGTTAACCCACTGCTCCCCTGAACAAGGCAGTTAACTCACTGCTCCTCTGAACAAGGCAGTTATCCCACTGCTCCCGTGAACAATGCAGTTAACCCACTGCTCCCCTGAACAAGGCAGTTAACCCACTGCTCCCCTGATCAACGCAGTTATCCCACTGTTCCCCTGAACAAGGCAGTTAACCCACTGCTCCCCTGAACAAGGCAGTTAACCCACTGCTCCCCTGATCAATGCAGTTATCCCACTGCTCCCCTGAACAATGCAGTTAACCCACTGCTCCCCTGTACAAGGCAGTTAACCCACTGTTCCCCTGAACAAGGCAGTTAACCCACTGCTCCCCTGAACAAGGCAGTTAACCCACTGCTCCCCTGAACAAGGCAGTTAACCCACTGCTCCCCTGAACAAGGGAGTTATCCCACTGCTCCCCTGAACAAGGCAGTTATCCCACTGCTCCCCTGAACAATGCAGTTATCCCACTGCTCCCCTGAACAAGGCAGTTATCCCACTGCTCCCTTGAACAATGCAGTTATCCCACTGCTCCCCTGAACAAGGCAGTTAACCCACTGCTCCCCTGAACAAGGCAGTTAACCCACTGTTCCCCTGAACAAGGCAGTTAACCCACTGCTCCCCTGAACAAGGCAGTTAACCCACTGCTCCCCTGAACAAGGCAGTTAACCCACTGCTCCTCTGAACAAGGCAGTTATCCCACTGCTCCGCTGAACAAGGCAGTTATCCCACTGCTCCCCTGAACAAGGCAGTTATCCCACTGCTCCCCTTAACAAGGCAGTTAACCCACTGCTCCCCTGAACAAGGCAGTTAACCCACTGTTCCCCTGAACAAGGCAGTTAACCCACTGTTCCCTTGAACAAGGCAGTTAACCCACTGCTCCCCTGAACAAGGCAGTTATCCCACTGCTCCCTTGAACAATGCAGTTATCCCACTGCTCCCCTGAACAAGGCAGTTAACCCACTGCTCCCCTGAACAAGGCAGTTAACCCACTGTTCCCCTGAACAAGGCAGTTAACCCACTGCTCCCCTGAACAAGGCAGTTAACCCACTGCTCCCCTGAACAAGGCAGTTAACCCACTGCTCCTCTGAACAAGGCAGTTATCCCACTGCTCCCCTGAACAAGGCCGTTATCCCACTGCTCCCCTGAACCATGCAGTTAACCCACTGCTCCCCTGAACAATGCAGTTAACCCACTGCTCCCCTGAACAAGGCAGTTAACCCACTGCTCCCCTGATCAACGCAGTTATCCCACTGCTCCCCTGAACAAGGCAGTTAACACACTGCTCCCCTGAACAAGGCAGTTAACCCACTGTTCCCCTGAACAATGCAGTTAACCCACTTCTCCCATGAACAAGGCAGTTAACCCACTGCTCCCCTTATCAACGCAGTTATCCCACTGTTCCCCTGAACAAGGCAGTTAACCCACTGCTCCCCTGAACAAGGCAGTTAACCCACTGCTCCCCTGAACAAGGCAGTTAACCCACTGCTCCCCTGAACAAGGCAGTTATCCCACTGCTCCCCTGAACAAGGCAGTTATCCCACTGCTCCCCTGAACAAGGCAGTTAACCCACTGCACCCCTGAACAAGGCAGTTAACCCACTGCTCCCCTGAACAACGCAGTTAACCCACTGCTCCCCTGATCAATGCAGTTATCCCACTGCTCCCCTGAACAATGCAGTTAACCCACTGCTCCCCTGTACAAGGCAGTTAACCCACTGTTCCCCTGAACAAGGCAGTTAACCCACTGCTCCCCTGAACAAGGCAGTTAACCCACTGCTCCCCTGAACAAGGCAGTTAACCCACTGCTCCTCTGAACAAGGCAGTTATCCCACTGCTCCGCTGAACAAGGCAGTTATCCCACTGCTCCCCTGAACAAGGCAGTTATCCCACTGCTCCCCTGAACAAGGCAGTTATCCCACTGCTCCCCTGAACAAGGCAGTTAACCCACTGCTCCCCTGAACAAGGCAGTTAACACACTGCTCCCCTGAACAAGGCAGTTAACCCACTGCTCCCCTTAACAAGGCAGTTATCCCACTGCTCCCCTGAACAAGGCAGTTAACCCACTGCTCCCTGAACAAGGCAGTTGTGCCACTGCTCCCCTGAACAAGGCAGTTAACCGACTGCTCCCCTGAACAATGCAGTTAACCCACTGCTCCCCTGAACAAGGCAGTTAACCAACTGCTCCCCTGATCAACGAAGTTATCGCACTGCTCCCCTGAACAAGGCAGTTAACCCACTGCTCCCCTGAACAAGGCAGTTAACCCACTGCTCCCCTGAACAAGGCAGTTAACCCACTGCTCCCCTGAACAAGGCAGTTACCCCCTGTTCCCCTGAACAAGGCCGTTATCCCACTGCTCCCCTGAACCATGCAGTTAACCCACTGCTCCCCTGAACAATGCAGTTAACCCACTGCTCCCCTGAACAAGGCAGTTAACCCACTGCTCCCCTGATCAACGCAGTTATCCCACTGCTCCCCTGAACAAGGCAGTTAACACACTGCTCCCCTGAACAAGGCAGTTAACCCACTGTTCCCCTGAACAAGGCAGTTAACCCACTGCTCCCCTGAACAAGGCAGTTAACCCACTGCTCCCCTGAACAAGGAAGTTAACCCACTGCTCCCCTGAACAAGGCAGTTAACTCACTGCTCCTCTGAACAATGCAGTTATCCCACTGCTCCCCTGAACAAGGCAGTTATCCCACTGCTCCCCTGAACAAGGCAGTTAACCCACTGCTCCCCTGAACAATGCAGTTAACCCACTTCTCCCATGAACAAGGCAGTTAACCCACTGCTCCCCTTATCAACGCAGTTATCCCACTGTTCCCCTGAACAAGGCAGTTAACCCACTGCTCCCCTGAACAAGGCAGTTAACCCACTGCTCCCCTGAACAAGGCAGTTAACCCACTGCTACCCTGAACAAGGCAGTTATCCCACTGCTCCCCTGAACAAGGCAGTTAACTCACTGCTCCTCTGAACAAGGCAGTTATCCCACTGCTCCCCTGAACAAGGCAGTTAACCCACTGCTCCCCTGAACAAGGCAGTTAACCCACTGTTCCCCTGAACAAGGCAGTTAACCCACTGTTCCCCTGAACAAGGCAGTTAACCCACTGCTCCCCTGAACAAGGCAGTTAACCCACTGTTACCCTGAACAAGGCAGTTAACCCACTGCTCCCCTGAACAAGGCAGTTAACCCACTGTTACCCTGAACAAGGCAGTTAACCCACTGCTCCCCTGAACAAGGCAGTTATGCCACTGCTCCCCTGAACAAGGCAGTTAACCCACTGCTCCCCTGAACAATGCAGTTAACCCACTGCTCCCCTGAACAAGGCAGTTAACCAACTGCTCCTCTGAACAAGGCAGTTATCCCACTGCTCCCGTGAACAATGCAGTTAACCCACTGCTCCCCTGAACAAGGCAGTTAACCCACTGCTCCCCTGAACAAGGCAGTTAACTCACTGCTCCTCTGAACAAGGCAGTTATCCCACTGCTCCCGTGAACAATGCAGTTATCCCACTGCTCCCCTGAACAAGGCAGTTAACCCACTGCTCCCGTGAACAATGCAGTTAACCCACTGCTCCCCTGAACAAGGCAGTTAACCCACTGCTCCCCTGATCAACGCAGTTATCCCACTGTTCCCCTGAACAAGGCAGTTAACCCACTGCTCCCCTGAACAAGGCAGTTAACCCACTGCTCCCCTGATCAATGCAGTTATCCCACTGCTCCCCTGAACAATGCAGTTAACCCACTGCTCCCCTGTACAAGGCAGTTAACCCACTGTTCCCCTGAACAAGGCAGTTAACCCACTGCTCCCCTGAACAAGGCAGTTAACCCACTGCTCCCCTGAACAAGGCAGTTAACCCACTGCTCCCCTGAACAAGGGAGTTATCCCACTGCTCCCCTGAACAAGGCAGTTATCCCACTGCTCCCCTGAACAATGCAGTTATCCCACTGCTCCCCTGAACAAGGCAGTTATCCCACTGCTCCCTTGAACAATGCAGTTATCCCACTGCTCCCCTGAACAAGTCAGTTAACCCACTGCTCCCCTGAACAAGGCAGTTAACCCACTGTTCCCCTGAACAAGGCAGTTAACCCAATGCTCCCCTGAACAAGGCAGTTAACCCACTGCTCCCCTGAACAAGGCAGTTAACCCACTGCTCCTCTGAACAAGGCAGTTATCCCACTGCTCCGCTGAACAAGGCAGTTATCCCACTGCTCCCCTGAACAAGGCAGTTATCCCACTGCTCCCCTTAACAAGGCAGTTAACCCACTGCTCCCCTGAACAAGGCAGTTAACCCACTGTTCCCCTGAACAAGGCAGTTAACCCACTGTTCCCCTGAACAAGGCAGTTAACCCACTGCTCCCCTGAACAAGGCAGTTATCCCACTGCTCCCTTGAACAATGCAGTTATCCCACTGCTCCCCTGAACAAGGCAGTTAACCCACTGCTCCCCTGAACAAGGCAGTTAACCCACTGTTCCCCTGAACAAGGCAGTTAACCCACTGCTCCCCTGAACAAGGCAGTTAACCCACTGCTCCCCTGAACAAGGCAGTTAACCCACTGTTCCCCTGAACAAGGCAGTTAACCCACTGTTCCCCTGAACAAGGCAGTTAACCCACTGCTCCCCTGAACAAGGCAGTTAACCCACTGTTACCCTGAACAAGGCAGTTAACCCACTGCTCCCCTGAACAAGGCAGTTAACCCACTGTTACCCTGAACAAGGCAGTTAACCCACTGCTCCCCTGAACAAGGCAGTTATGCCACTGCTCCCCTGAACAAGGCAGTTAACCCACTGCTCCCCTGAACAATGCAGTTAACCCACTGCTCCCCTGAACAAGGCAGTTAACCAACTGCTCCTCTGAACAAGGCAGTTATCCCACTGCTCCCGTGAACAATGCAGTTAACCCACTGCTCCCCTGAACAAGGCAGTTAACCCACTGCTCCCCTGAACAAGGCAGTTAACTCACTGCTCCTCTGAACAAGGCAGTTATCCCACTGCTCCCGTGAACAATGCAGTTATCCCACTGCTCCCCTGAACAAGGCAGTTAACCCACTGCTCCCGTGAACAATGCAGTTAACCCACTGCTCCCCTGAACAAGGCAGTTAACCCACTGCTCCCCTGATCAATGCAGTTATCCCACTGTTCCCCTGAACAAGGCAGTTAACCCACTGCTCCCCTGAACAAGGCAGTTAACCCACTGCTCCCCTGATCAATGCAGTTATCCCACTGCTCCCCTGAACAATGCAGTTAACCCACTGCTCCCCTGTACAAGGCAGTTAACCCACTGTTCCCCTGAACAAGGCAGTTAACCCACTGCTCCCCTGAACAAGGCAGTTAACCCACTGCTCCCCTGAACAAGGCAGTTAACCCACTGCTCCCCTGAACAAGGGAGTTATCCCACTGCTCCCCTGAACAAGGCAGTTATCCCACTGCTCCCCTGAACAATGCAGTTATCCCACTGCTCCCCTGAACAAGGCAGTTATCCCACTGCTCCCTTGAACAATGCAGTTATCCCACTGCTCCCCTGAACAAGGCAGTTAACCCACTGCTCCCCTGAACAAGGCAGTTAACCCACTGTTCCCCTGAACAAGGCAGTTAACCCACTGCTCCCCTGAACAAGGCAGTTAACCCACTGCTCCCCTGAACAAGGCAGTTAACCCACTGCTCCTCTGAACAACGCAGTTATCCCACTGCTCCGCTGAACAAGGCAGTTATCCCACTGCTCCCCTGAACAAGGCAGTTATCCCACTGCTCCCCTTAACAAGGCAGTTAACCCACTGCTCCCCTGAACAAGGCAGTTAACCCACTGTTCCCCTGAACAAGGCAGTTAACCCACTGTTCCCCTGAACAAGGCAGTTAACCCA
This sequence comes from Salmo salar, assembly GCF_965601325.2. NCBI lineage: Eukaryota > Metazoa > Chordata > Actinopteri > Salmoniformes > Salmonidae > Salmo > Salmo salar. The sequence continues at coordinate 60,451,154 of NC_138301.1, forward strand.
CTGCTCCCCTGAACAAGGCAGTTATCCCACTGCTCCCTTGAACAATGCAGTTATCCCACTGCTCCCCTGAACAAGGCAGTTAACCCACTGCTCCCCTGAACAAGGCAGTTAACCCACTGTTCCCCTGAACAAGGCAGTTAACCCACTGCTCCCCTGAACAAGGCAGTTAACCCACTGCTCCCCTGAACAAGGCAGTTAACCCACTGCTCCTCTGAACAAGGCAGTTATCCCACTGCTCCCCTGAACAAGGCCGTTATCCCACTGCTCCCCTGAACCATGCAGTTAACCCACTGCTCCCCTGAACAATGCAGTTAACCCACTGCTCCCCTGAACAAGGCAGTTAACCCACTGCTCCCCTGATCAACGCAGTTATCCCACTGCTCCCCTGAACAAGGCAGTTAACACACTGCTCCCCTGAACAAGGCAGTTAACCCACTGTTCCCCTGAACAATGCAGTTAACCCACTTCTCCCATGAACAAGGCAGTTAACCCACTGCTCCCCTTATCAACGCAGTTATCCCACTGTTCCCCTGAACAAGGCAGTTAACCCACTGCTCCCCTGAACAAGGCAGTTAACCCACTGCTCCCCTGAACAAGGCAGTTAACCCACTGCTCCCCTGAACAAGGCAGTTATCCCACTGCTCCCCTGAACAAGGCAGTTATCCCACTGCTCCCCTGAACAAGGCAGTTAACCCACTGCACCCCTGAACAAGGCAGTTAACCCACTGCTCCCCTGAACAACGCAGTTAACCCACTGCTCCCCTGATCAATGCAGTTATCCCACTGCTCCCCTGAACAATGCAGTTAACCCACTGCTCCCCTGTACAAGGCAGTTAACCCACTGTTCCCCTGAACAAGGCAGTTAACCCACTGCTCCCCTGAACAAGGCAGTTAACCCACTGCTCCCCTGAACAAGGCAGTTAACCCACTGCTCCCCTGAACAAGGGAGTTATCCCACTGCTCCCCTGAACAAGGCAGTTATCCCACTGCTCCCCTGAACAAGGCAGTTATCCCACTGCTCCCCTGAACAAGGCAGTTATCCCACTGCTCCCTTGAACAATGCAGTTATCCCACTGCTCCCCTGAACAAGGCAGTTAACCCACTGCTCCCCTGAACAAGGCAGTTAACCCACTGTTCCCCTGAACAAGGCAGTTAACCCACTGCTCCCCTGAACAAGGCAGTTAACCCACTGCTCCCCTGAACAAGGCAGTTAACCCACTGCTCCTATGAACAAGGCAGTTATCCCACTGCTCCGCTGAACAAGGCAGTTATCCCACTGCTCCCCTGAACAAGGCAGTTATCCCACTGCTCCCCTGAACAAGGCAGTTATCCCACTGCTCCCCTGAACAAGGCAGTTAACCCACTGCTCCCCTGAACAAGGCAGTTAACACACTGCTCCCCTGAACAAGGCAGTTAACCCACTGCTCCCCTTAACAAGGCAGTTATCCCACTGCTCCCCTGAACAAGGCAGTTAACCCACTGCTCCCTGAACAAGGCAGTTGTGCCACTGCTCCCCTGAACAAGGCAGTTAACCGACTGCTCCCCTGAACAATGCAGTTAACCCACTGCTCCCCTGAACAAGGCAGTTAACCAACTGCTCCCCTGATCAACGAAGTTATCGCACTGCTCCCCTGAACAAGGCAGTTAACCCACTGCTCCCCTGAACAAGGCAGTTAACCCACTGCTCCCCTGAACAAGGCAGTTAACCCACTGCTCCCCTGAACAAGGCAGTTACCCCCTGTTCCCCTGAACAAGGCCGTTATCCCACTGCTCCCCTGAACCATGCAGTTAACCCACTGCTCCCCTGAACAATGCAGTTAACCCACTGCTCCCCTGAACAAGGCAGTTAACCCACTGCTCCCCTGATCAACGCAGTTATCCCACTGCTCCCCTGAACAAGGCAGTTAACACACTGCTCCCCTGAACAAGGCAGTTAACCCACTGTTCCCCTGAACAAGGCAGTTAACCCACTGCTCCCCTGAACAAGGCAGTTAACCCACTGCTCCCCTGAACAAGGAAGTTAACCCACTGCTCCCCTGAACAAGGCAGTTAACTCACTGCTCCTCTGAACAATGCAGTTATCCCACTGCTCGCCTGAACAAGGCAGTTATCCCACTGCTCCCCTGAACAAGGCAGTTAACCCACTGCTCCACTGAACAATGCAGTTAACCCACTTCTCCCATGAACAAGGCAGTTAACCCACTGCTCCCCTTATCAACGCAGTTATCCCACTGTTCCCCTGAACAAGGCAGTTAACCCACTGCTCCCCTGAACAAGGCAGTTAACCCACTGCTCCCCTGAACAAGGCAGTTAACCCACTGCTACCCTGAACAAGGCAGTTATCCCACTGCTCCCCTGAACAAGGCAGTTATCCCACTGCTCCCCTGAACAAGGCAGTTAACCCACTGCTCCCCTGAACAAGGCAGTTAACCCACTGCTCCCCTGAACAAGGCAGTTAACCCACTGCTCCCCTGATCAACGCAGTTATCCCACTGCTCCCCTGAACAAGGCAGTTAACCCACTGCTCCCCTGAACAAGGCAGTTAACCCACTGTTCCCCTGAACAAGGCAGTTAACCCACTGCTCCCCTGAACAAGGCAGTTAACCCACTGTTACCCTGAACAAGGCAGTTAACCCACTGCTCCCCTGAACAAGGCAGTTAACCCACTGTTATCCTGAACAAGGCAGTTAACCCACTGCTCCCCTGAACAAGGCAGTTATGCCACTGCTCCCCTGAACAAGGCAGTTAACCAACTGCTCCCCTTAACAATGCAGTTAAACCACTGCTCCCTTGAACAAGGCATTTAACCCACTGCTCCCCTGAACAAGGCAGTTAACCCACTGCTCCCCTGAACAAGGCAGTTAACCCACTGCTCCCCTGATCAACGCAGTTATCCCACTGCTCCCCTGAACAAGGCAGTTAACCCACTGCTCCCCTTAACAAGGCAGTTAACCCACTGTTCCCCTGAACAAGGCAGTTAACCCACTGCTCCCCTGAACAAGGCAGTTAACCCACTGCTCCCCTGAACAAGGCAGTTAACCCACTGCTCCCCTGAACAAGGCAGTTAACTCACTGCTCCTCTGAACAAGGCAGTTATCCCACTGCTCCCGTGAACAATGCATTTAACCCACTGCTCCCCTGAACAAGGCAGTTATCCCACTGCTCCCCTGAACAAGGCAGTTATCCCACTGCTCCCCTGAACAAGGCAGTTAACCCACTGCTCCCCTGAACAAGGCAGTTAACTCACTGCTCCCCAGATCAACGCAGTTATCCCACTGCTCCCCTGAACAAGGCAGTTAACCCACTGCTCCCCTGAACAAGGCAGTTAACCCACTGTTCCCCTGAACAAGGCAGTTAACCCACTGTTCCCCTGAACAAGGCAGTTAACCCACTGCTCCCCTGAACAAGGCAGTTAACCCACTGTTACCCTGAACAAGGCAGTTAACCCACTGCTCCCCTGAACAAGGCAGTTAACCCACTGTTACCCTGAACAAGGCAGTTAACCCACTGCTCCCCTGAACAAGGCAGTTATGCCACTGCTCCCCTGAACAAGGCAGTTAACCCACTGCTCCCCTGAACAATGCAGTTAACCCACTGCTCCCCTGAACAAGGCAGTTAACCAACTGCTCCACTGATCAACGCAGTTATCGCACTACTCCCCTGAACAAGGCATTTAACCCACTGCTCCCCTGAACAAGGCAGTTAACCCACTGCTCCCCTGAACAAGGCAGTTAACCCACTGCTCCCCTGATCAACGCAGTTATCCCACTTCTCCCCTGAACAAGGCAGTTAACCCACTGCTCCCCTGAACAAGGCAGTTGACCCACTGTTCCCCTGAACAAGGCAGTTAACCCACTGCTCCCCTGAACAAGGCAGTTAACCCACTGCTCCCCTGAACAAGGCAGTTAACCCACTGCTCCCCTGAACAAGGCAGTTAACTCACTGCTCCTCTGAACAAGGCAGTTATCCCACTGCTCCCCTTAACAATGCAGTTAACCCACTGCTCCCCTGAACAAGGCAGTTAACCAACTGCTCCCCTGATCAACGCAGTTATCGCACTACTCCCCTGAACAAGGCATTTAACCCACTGCTCCCCTGAACAAGGCAGTTAACCCACTGCTCCCCTGAACAAGGCAGTTAACCCACTGCTCCCCTGATCAACGCAGTTATCCCACTGCTCCCCTGAACAAGGCAGTTAACCCACTGCTCCCCTTAACAAGGCAGTTAACCCACTGTTCCCCTGAACAAGGCAGTTAACCCACTGCTCCCCTGAACAAGGCAGTTAACCCACTGCTCCCCTGAACAAGGCAGTTAACCCACTGCTCCCCTGAACAAGGCAGTTAACTCACTGCTCCTCTGAACAAGGCAGTTATCCCACTGCTCCCGTGAACAATGCATTTAACCCACTGCTCCCCTGAACAAGGCAGTTATCCCACTGCTCCCCTGAACAAGGCAGTTATCCCACTGCTCCCCTGAACAAGGCAGTTAACCCACTGCTCCCCTGAACAAGGCAGTTAACCCACTGCTCCCCTGAACAAGGCAGTTAACCCACTGCTCCCCTGAACAAGGCAGTTAACCCACTGTTCCCCTGAACAAGGCAGTTAACCCACTGTTCCCCTGAACAAGGCAGTTAACCCACTGCTCCCCTGAACAAGGCAGTTAACCCACTGTTACCCTGAACAAGGCAGTTAACCCACTGCTCCCCTGAACAAGGCAGTTAACCCACTGTTACCCTGAACAAGGCAGTTAACCCACTGCTCCCCTGAACAAGGCAGTTATGCCACTGCTCCCCTGAACAAGGCAGTTAACCCACTGCTCCCCTGAACAATGCAGTTAACCCACTGCTCCCCTGAACAAGGCAGTTAACCAACTGCTCCCCTGATCAACGCAGTTATCGCACTACTCCCCTGAACAAGGCATTTAACCCACTGCTCCCCTGAACAAGGCAGTTAACCCACTGCTCCCCTGAACAATGGAGTTAACCCACTGCTCCCCTGAACAATGCAGTTAACCCACTGCTCCCCTGAACAAGGCAGTTAACCAACTGCTCCCCTGATCAACGCAGTTATCGCACTACTCCCCTGAACAAGGCATTTAACCCACTGCTCCCCTGAACAAGGCAGTTAACCCACTGCTCCCCTGAACAAGGCAGTTAACTCACTGCTCCTCTGAACAAGGCAGTTATCCCACTGCTCCCCTGAACAAGGCAGTTATCCCACTGCTCCCCTGAACAAGGCAGTTAACCCACTGCTCCCGTGAACAATGCAGTTAACCCACTGCTCCCCTGAACAAGGCAGTTAACCCACTGCTCCCCTGATCAACGCAGTTATCCCACTTCTCCCCTGAACAAGGCAGTTAACCCACTGCTCCCCTGAACAAGGCAGTTAACCCACTGCTCCCCTGAACAAGGCAGTTAACCCACTGCTCCCCTGAACAAGGCAGTTATCCCACTGCTCCCCTGAACAAGGCAGTTATCCCACTGCTCCCCTGAACAAGGCAGTTAACCCACTGCTCCCCTGAACAAGGCAGTTAACCCACTGCTCCCCTGATCAACGCAGTTATCCCACTGCTCCCCTGAACAAGGCAGTTAACCCACTGCTCCCCTGAACAAGGCAGTTAACCCACTGCTCCCCTGAACAAGGCAGTTAACCCACTGCTACCCTGAACAAGGCAGTTAACCCACTGCTCCCCTGAACAAGACAATTAACCCACTGTTACCCTGAACAAGGCAGTTAACCCACTGCTCCCCTGAACAAGGCAGTTAACCCACTGTTACCCTGAACAAGGCAGTTAACCCACTGCTCCCCTGAAAAAGGCAGTTAACCCACTGTTACCCTGAACAAGGCAGTTAACCCACTGCTCCCCTGAACAAGGAAGTTAACCCACTGTTCCCCTGAACAAGGCAGTTAACCCACTGATCCCCTGATCAACGCAGTTATCCCACTGCTCCCCTGAACAAGGCAGTTAACCCACTGCTCCCCTGATCAACGCAGTTATCCCACTGTTACCCTGAACAAGGCAGTTAACCCACTGCTCCCCTGAACAAGGAAGTTAACCCACTGTTCCCCTGAACAAGACAGTTAACCCACTGCTCCCCTGATCAACGCAGTTAACCCACTGCTCCCCTGAACAAGGCAGTTAACTCACTGCCCCCTGAACAAGGCAGTTATCCCACTGCTCCCCTGAACAAGGCAGTTATCCCACTGCTCCCCTGAACAAGGCAGTTAACCCACTGCTCCCGTGAACAATGCAGTTAACCCACTGCTCCCCTGAACAAGGCAGTTAACCCACTGCTCCCCTGATCAACGCAGTTATCCCAATTCTCCCCTGAACAAGGCAGTTAACCCACTGCTCCCCTGAACAAGGCAGTTAACCCACTGTTCCCCTGAACAAGGCAGTTAACCCACTGCTCCCCTGAACAAGGCAGTTAACCCACTGCTCCCCTGAACAAGGCAGTTAACCCACTGCTCCCCTGAACAAGGCAGTTAACTCACTGCTCCTCTGAACAAGGCAGTTATCCCACTGCTCCCCTGAACAAGGCAGTTATCCCACTGCTCCCCCGAACAAGGCAGTTAACCCACTGCTCCCGTGAACAATGCAGTTAACCCACTGCTCCCCTGAACAAGGCAGTTAACCCACTTCTCCCCTGAACAAGGCTGTTAACCCACTGCTCCCCTGAACAAGGCAGTTAACCCACTGTTCCCCTGAACAAGGCAGTTAACCCACTGCTCCCCTGAACAAGGCAGTTAACCCACTGTTACCCTGAACAAGGCAGTTAACCCACTGCTCCCCTGATCAACGCAGTTATCCCACTGCTCCCCTGAACAAGGCAGTTAACCCACTGCTCCCCTGAACAAGGCAGTTAACCCACTGCTCCCCTGAACAAGGCAGTTAACCCACTGCTCCCCTGAACAAGGCAGTTATGCCACTGCTCCCCTGAACAAGGCAGTTAACCCACTGCTCCCCTGAACAATGCAGTTAACCCACTGCTCCCCTGAACAAGGCAGTTAACCAACTGCTCCCCTGATCAACGCAGTTATCGCACTACTCCCCTGAACAAGGCATTTAACCCACTGCTCCCCTGAACAAGGCAGTTAACCCACTGCTCCCCTGAACAAGGCAGTTAACCCACTGCTCCCATGAACAAGGCAGTTACCCCCTGTTCCCCTGAACAAGGCAGTTATCCCACTGCTCCCCTGAACAAGGCAGTTATCCCACTGCTCCCCTGAACAAGGCAGTTAACCCACTGCTCCCCTGAACAAGGCAGTTAACCCACTGCTCCCCTGATCAACGCAGTTATCCCACTGCTCCCCTGAACAAGGCAGTTAACCCACTGCTCCCCTGAACAAGGCAGTTAACCCACTGCTCCCCTGAACAAGGCAGTTAACCCACTGCTACCCTGAACAAGGCAGTTAACCCACTGCTCCCCTGAACAAGACAATTAACCCACTGTTACCCTGAACAAGGCAGTTAACCCACTGCTCCCCTGAACAAGGCAGTTAACCCACTGTTACCCTGAACAAGGCAGTTAACCCACTGCTCCCCTGAAAAAGGCAGTTAACCCACTGTTACCCTGAACAAGGCAGTTAACCCACTGCTCCCCTGAACAAGGAAGTTAACCCACTGTTCCCCTGAACAAGGCAGTTAACCCACTGATCCCCTGATCAACGCAGTTATCCCACTGCTCCCCTGAACAAGGCAGTTAACCCACTGCTCCCCTGATCAACGCAGTTATCCCACTGTTACCCTGAACAAGGCAGTTAACCCACTGCTCCCCTGAACAAGGAAGTTAACCCACTGTTCCCCTGAACAAGACAGTTAACCCACTGCTCCCCTGATCAACGCAGTTAACCCACTGCTCCCCTGAACAAGGCAGTTAACTCACTGCCCCCTGAACAAGGCAGTTATCCCACTGCTCCCCTGAACAAGGCAGTTATCCCACTGCTCCCCTGAACAAGGCAGTTATCCCACTGCTCCCCTGAACAAGGCAGTTAACCCACTGCTCCCGTGAACAATGCAGTTAACCCACTGCTCCCCTGAACAAGGCAGTTAACCCACTGCTCCCCTGATCAACGCAGTTATCCCACTTCTCCCCTGAACAAGGCAGTTAACCCACTGCTCCCCTGAACAAGGCAGTTAACCCACTGTTCCCCTGAACAAGGCAGTTAACCCACTGCTCCCCTGAACAAGGCAGTTAACCCACTGCTCCTCTGAACAAGGCAGTTATCCCACTGCTCCCCTGAACAAGGCAGTTATCCCACTGCTCCCCCGAACAAGGCAGTTAACCCACTGCTCCCGTGAACAATGCAGTTAACCCACTGCTCCCCTGAACAAGGCAGTTAACCCACTTCTCCCCTGAACAAGGCTGTTAACCCACTGCTCCCCTGAACAAGGCAGTTAACCCACTGTTCCCCTGAACAAGGCAGTTAACCCACTGCTCCCCTGAACAAGGCAGTTAACCCACTGTTACCCTGAACAAGGCAGTTAACCCACTGCTCCCCTGATCAACGCAGTTATCCCACTGCTCCCCTGAACAAGGCAGTTAACCCACTGCTCCCCTGAACAAGGCAGTTAACCCACTGCTCCCCTGAACAAGGCAGTTAACCCACTGCTCCCCTGAACAAGGCAGTTATGCCACTGCTCCCCTGAACAAGGCAGTTAACCCACTGCTCCCCTGAACAATGCAGTTAACCCACTGCTCCCCTGAACAAGGCAGTTAACCAACTGCTCCCCTGATCAACGCAGTTATCGCACTACTCCCCTGAACAAGGCATTTAACCCACTGCTCCCCTGAACAAGGCAGTTAACCCACTGCTCCCCTGAACAAGGCAGTTAACCCACTGCTCCCATGAACAAGGCAGTTACCCCCTGTTCCCCTGAACAAGGCAGTTATCCCACTGCTCCCCTGAACAAGGCAGTTAACCCACTGCTCCCCTGAACAATGCAGTTAACCCACTGCTCCCCTGAACAAGGCAGTTAACCCACTGCTCCCCTGATCAACGCAGTTATCCCACTGCTCCCCTGAACAAGGCAGTTAACCCACTGCTCCCCTGAACAAGGCAGTTAACCCACTGTTCCCCTGAACAAGGCAGTTAACCCACTGCTCCCCTGAACAAGGCAGTTACCCCCTGTTCCCCTGAACAAGGCAGTTATCCCACTGCTCCCCTGAACAAGGCAGTTAACCCACTGCTCCCCTGAACAATGCAGTTAACCCACTGCTCCCCTGAACAAGGCAGTTAACCCACTGCTCCCCTGATCAACGCAGTTATCCCACTGCTCCCCTGAACAAGGCAGTTAACCCACTGCTCCCCTGAACAAGGCAGTTAACCCACTGTTCCCCTGAACAAGGCAGTTAACCCACTGCTCCCCTGAACAAGGCAGTTAACCCACTGCTCCCCTGAACAAGGCAGTTAACTCACTGCTCCTCTGAACAAGGCAGTTATCCCACTGCTCCCCTGATCAACGCAGTTATCCCACTGTTACCCTGAACAAGGCAGTTATCCCACTGCTCCCCTGAACAAGGCAGTTAACCCACTGCTCCCGTGAACAATGCAGTTAACCCACTGCTCCCCTGAACAAGGCAGTTAACCCACTGCTCCCCTGATCAACGCAGTTATCCCACTTCTCCCCTGAACAAGGCAGTTAACCCACTGCTCCCCTGAACAAGGCAGTTAACCCACTGCTCCCCTCAACAAGGCAGTTAACCCACTGCTCCCCTGAACAAGGCAGTTATCCCACTGCTCCCCTGAACAAGGCAGTTATCCCACTGCTCCCCTGAACAAGGCAGTTAACCCACTGCTCCCCTGAACAAGGCAGTTAACCCACTGCTCCCCTGATCAATGCAGTTTTCCCACTGCTCCCCTGAACAAGGCAGTTAACCCACTGCTCCCCTGAACAAGGCAGTTAACCCACTGCTCCCCTGAACAAGGCAGTTAACCCACGGTTCCCCTGAACAAGGCAGTTAACCCACTGCTCCCCTGAACAAGGCAATTAACCCACTGTTACCCTGAACAAGGCAGTTAACCCACTGCTCCCCTGAACAAGGCAGTTAACCCACTGTTACCCTGAACAAGGCAGTTAACCCACTGCTCCCCTGAAAAAGGCAGTTAACCCACTGTTACCCTGAACAAGGCAGTTAACCCACTGCTCCCCTGAACAAGGAAGTTAACCCACTGTTCCCCTGAACAAGGCAGTTAACCCACTGATCCCTTGATCAACGCAGTTATCCCACTGCTCCCCTGAACAAGGCAGTTAACCCACTGCTCCCCTGATCAACGCAGTTATCCCACTGTTACCCTGAACAAGGCAGTTAACCCACTGCTCCCCTGAACAAGGAAGTTAACCCACTGTTCCCCTGAACAAGACAGTTAACCCACTGCTCCCCTGATCAACGCAGTTAACCCACTGCTCCCCTGAACAAGGCAGTTAACTCACTGCTCCTCTGAACAAGGCAGTTATCCCACTGCTCCCCTGAACAAGGCAGTTATCCCACTGCTCCCCTGAACAAGGCAGTTAACCCACTGCTCCCGTGAACAATGCAGTTAACCCACTGCTCCCCTGAACAAGGCAGTTAACCCACTGCTCCCCTGATCAACGCAGTTATCCCACTTCTCCCCTGAACAAGGCAGTTAACCCACTGCTCCCCTGAACAAGGCAGTTAACCCACTGTTCCCCTGAACAAGGCAGTTAACCCACTGCTCCCCTGAACAAGGCAGTTAACCCACTGCTCCCCTGAACAAGGCAGTTAACCCACTGCTCCCCTGAACAAGGCAGTTAACTCACTGCTCCTCTGAACAAGGCAGTTATCCCACTGCTCCCCTGAACAAGGCAGTTATCCCACTGCTCCCCCGAACAAGGCAGTTAACCCACTGCTCCCGTGAACAATGCAGTTAACCCACTGCTCCCCTGAACAAGGCAGTTAACCCACTTCTCCCCTGAACAAGGCAGTTAACCCACTGCTCCCCTGAACAAGGCAGTTAATCCACTGTTCCCCTGAACAAGGCAGTTAACCCACTGCTCCCCTGAAGAAGGCAGTTAACCCACTGTTACCCTCAACAAGGCAGTTAACCCACTGCTCCCCTGATCAACGCAGTTATCCCACTGCTCCCCTGAACAAGGCAGTTAACCCACTGCTCCCCTGAACAAGGCAGTTAACCCACTGCTCCCCTGAACAAGGGATTTAACCCACTGCTCCCCTGAACAAGGCAGTTATGCCACTGCTCCCCTGAACAAGGCAGTTAACCCACTGCTCCCCTGAACAATGCAGTTAACCCACTGCTCCCCTGAACAAGGCAGTTAACCAACTGCTCCCCTGATCAACGCAGTTATCGCACTACTCCCCTGAACAAGGCATTTAACCCACTGCTCCCCTGAACAAGGCAGTTAACCCACTGCTCCCCTGAACAAGGCAGTTAACCCACTGCTCCCATGAACAAGGCAGTTACCCCCTGTTCCCCTGAACAAGGCAGTTATCCCACTGCTCCCCTGAACAAGGCAGTTAACCCACTGCTCCCCTGAACAATGCAGTTAACCCACTGCTCCCCTGAACAAGGCAGTTAACCCACTGCTCCGCTGATCAACGCAGTTATCCCACTGCTCCCCTGAACAAGGCAGTTAACCCACTGCTCCCCTGAACAAGGCAGTTAACCCACTGCTCCCCTGAACAAGGCAGTTAACCCACTGCTCCCCTGAACAAGGCAGTTAACACACTGCTCCTCTGAACAAGGCAGTTATCCCACTGCTCCCCTGAACAAGGCAGTTAACCCACTGCTCCCCTGAACAAGGCAGTTAACCCACTGCTCCCCTGATCAACGCAGTTATCCCACTTCTCCCCTGAACAAGGCAGTTAACCCACTGCTCCCCTGAACAAGGCAGTTAACCCACTGCTCCGCTGAACAAGGCAGTTAACCCACTGCTCCCCTGAACAAGGCAGTTATCCCACTGCTCCCCTGAACAAGGCAGTTATCCCACTGCTCCCCTGAACAAGGCAGTTAACCCACTGCACCCTGAACAAGGCAGTTAACCCACTGCTCCCCTGATCAACGCAGTTATCCCACTGCTCCCCTGAACAAGGCAGTTAACCTACTGCTCCCCTGAACAAGGCAGTTAACCCACTGCTCCCCTGAACAAGGCAGTTAACCCACGGTTCCCCTGAACAAGGCAGTTAACCCACTGCTCCCCTGAACAAGGCAATTAACCCACTGTTACCCTGAACAAGGCAGCTAACCCACTGCTCCCCTGAACAAGGCAGTTAACCCAAATTTACCCTGAACAAGGCAGTTAACCCACTGCTCCCCTGAAAATGGCAGTTAACCCACTGTTACCCTGAACAAGGCAGTTAACCCACTGCTCCCCTGAACAAGGAAGTTAACCCACTGTTCCCCTGAACAAGGCAGTTAACCCACTGATCCCCTGATCAACGCAGTTATCCCACTGCTCCCCTGAACAAGGCAGTTAACCCACTGCTCCCCTGATCAACGCAGTTATCCCACTGTTACCCTGAACAAGGCAGTTAACCCACTGCTCCCCTGAACAAGGAAGTTAACCCACTGTTCCCCTGAACAAGACAGTTAACCCACTGCTCCCCTGATCAACGCAGTTAACCCACTGCTCCCCTGAACAAGGCAGTTAACTCACTGCTCCTCTGAACAAGGCAGTTATCCCACTGCTCCCCTGAACAAGGCAGTTATCCCACTGCTCCCCTGAACAAGGCAGTTAACCCACTGCTCCCGTGAACAATGCAGTTAACCCACTGCTCCCCTGAACAAGGCAGTTAACCCACTGCTCCCCTGATCAACGCAGTTATCCCACTTCTCCCCTGAACAAGGCAGTTAACCCACTGCTCCCCTGAACAAGGCAATTAACCCACTGCTCCCCTGAACAAGGCAGTTAACCCACTGCTCCCCTGAACAAGGCAGTTATCCCACTGCTCCCCTGAACAAGGCAGTTATCCCACTGCTCCCCTGAACAAGGCAGTTAACCCACTGCTCCCCTGAACAAGGCAGTTAACCCACTGCTCCCCTGATCAACGCAGTTATCCCACTGCTCCCCTGAACAAGGCAGTTAACCCACTGCTCCCCTGAACAAGGCAGTTAACCAGCTGCTCCCCTGAACAAGGCAGTTAACCCACGGTTCCCCTGAACAAGGCAGTTAACCCACTGCTCCCCTGAACAAGGCAATTAACCCACTGCCCCCCTGAACAAGGCAGTTAACCCACTGCTCCCCTGAACAAGGCAGTTAACCCACTGCTCCCCTGAACAAGGCAGTTAACTCACTGCTCCTCTGAACAAGGTAGTTATCCCAATGCTCCCCTAAACAAGGCAGTTATCCCACTGCTCCCCTGAACAAGGCAGTTAACCCACTACTCCCGTGAACAATGCAGTTAACCCACTGCTCCCCTGAACAAGGCAGTTAACCCACTGCTCCCCTGATCAACGCAGTTATCCCACTTCTCCCCTGAACAAGGCAGTTAAGCCACTGCTCCCCTGAACAAGGCAGTTAACCCACAGCTCCCCTGAACAAGGCAGTTAACCCACTGCTCCCCTGAACAAGGCAGTTAACCCACTGCTCCCCTGAACAAGGCAGTTAACCCACTGTTCCCCTGAATAAGGCAGTTAACCCACTGCTCCCCTGAACAAGGCAATTAACCCACTGTTACCCTGAACAAGGCAGTTAACCCACTGCTCAACTGAAAAAGGCAGTTAACCCACTGTTACCCTGAACAAGGCAGTTAACCCACTGCTCCCCTGAACAAGGAAGTTAACCCACGGTTCCCCTGAACAAGGCAGTTAACCCACTGATCCCCTGATCAACGCAGTTATCCCACTGCTCCCCTGAACAAGGCAGTTAACCCACTGCTCCCCTGATCAACGCAGTTATCCCACTGTTACCCTGAACAAGGCAGTTAACCCACTGCTCCCCTGAACAAGGAAGTTAACCCACTGTTCCCCTGAACAAGACAGTTAACCCACTGCTCCCCTGATCAACGCAGTTAACCCACTGCTCCCCTGAACAAGGCAGTTAACTCACTGCTCCTCTGAACAAGGCAGTTATCCCACTGCTCCCCTGAACAAGGCAGTTATCCCACTGCTCCCCTGAACAAGGCAGTTAACCCACTGCTCCCGTGAACAATGCAGTTAACCCACTGCTCCCCTGAACAAGGCAGTTAACCCACTGCTCCCCTGATCAACGCAGTTATCCCACTGCTCCCCTGAACAAGGCAGTTAACCCACTGTTACCCTGAACAAGGCAGTTAACCCACTGCTCCCCTGAACAAGGCAGTTATGCCACTGCTCCCCTGAACAAGGCAGTTAACCCACTGCTCCCTTGAACAATGCAGTTAACCCACTGCTCCCCTGAACAAGGCAGTTAACTCACTGCTCCCCTGAACAAGGCAGTTATGCCACTGCTCCCCTGAACAAGGCAGTTAACCCACTGCTCCCCTGAACAATGCAGTTAACCCACTGCTCCCCTGAACAAGGCAGTTAACCAACTGCTCCCCTGATCAACGCAGTTATCGCACTACTCCCCTGAACAAGGCATTTAACCCACTGCTCCCCTGAACAAGGCAGTTAACCAACTGCTCCCCTGAACAAGGCAGTTAACCCACTGCTCCCATGAACAAGGCAGTTACCCCCTGTTCCCCTGAACAAGGCAGTTATCCCACTGCTCCCCTGAACAAGGCAGTTAACCCACTGCTCCCCTGAACAATGCAGTTAACCCACTGCTCCCCTGAACAAGGCAGTTAACCCACTGCTCCCCTGATCAACGCAGTTATCCCACTGCTCCCCTGAACAAGGCAGTTAACCCACTGCTCCCCTGAACAAGGCAGTTAACCCACTGTTCCCCTGAACAAGGCAGTTAACCCACTGCTCCCCTGAACAAGGCATGTTACCCCCTGTTCCCCTGAACAAGGCAGTTATCCCACTGCTCCCCTGAACAAGGCAGTTAACCCACTGCTCCCCTGAACAATGCAGTTAACCCACTGCTCCCCTGAACAAGGCAGTTAACCCACTGCTCCCCTGATCAACGCAGTTATCCCACTGCTCCCCTGAACAAGGCAGTTAACCCACTGCTCCCCTGAACAAGGCAGTTAACCCACTGTTCCCCTGAACAAGGCAGTTAACCCACTGCTCCCCTGAACAAGGCAGTTAACCCACTGCTCCCCTGAACAAGGCAGTTAACTCACTGCTCCTCTGAACAAGGCAGTTATCCCACTGCTTCCCTGATCAACGCAGTTATCCCACTGTTACCCTGAACAAGGCAGTTATCCCACTGCTCCCCTGAACAAGGCAGTTAACCCACTGCTCCCGTGAACAATGCAGTTAACCCACTGCTCCCCTGAACAAGGCAGTTAACCCACTGCTCCCCTGATCAACGCAGTTATCCCACTTCTCCCCTGAACAAGGCAGTTAACCCACTGCTCCCCTGAACAAGGCAGTTAACCCACTGCTCCCCTCAACAAGGCAGTTAACCCACTGCTCCCCTGAACAAGGCAGTTATCCCACTGCTCCCCTGAACAAGGCAGTTATCCCACTGCTCCCCTGAACAAGGCAGTTAACCCACTGCTCCCCTGAACAAGGCAGTTAACCCACTGCTCCCCTGATCAATGCAGTTTTCCCACTGCTCCCCTGAACAAGGCAGTTAACCCACTGCTCCCCTGAACAAGGCAGTTAACCCACTGCTCCCCTGAACAAGGCAGTTAACCCACGGTTCCCCTGAACAAGGCAGTTAACCCACTGCTCCCCTGAACAAGGCAATTAACCCACTGTTACCCTGAACAAGGCAGTTAACCCACTGCTCCCCTGAACAAGGCAGTTAACCCACTGTTACCCTGAACAAGGCAGTTAACCCACTGCTCCCCTGAAAAAGGCAGTTAACCCACTGTTACCCTGAACAAGGCAGTTAACCCACTGCTCCCCTGAACAAGGAAGTTAACCCACTGTTCCCCTGAACAAGGCAGTTAACCCACTGATCCCTTGATCAACGCAGTTATCCCACTGCTCCCCCGAACAAGGCAGTTAACCCACTGCTCCCCTGATCAACGCAGTTATCCCACTGTTACCCTGAACAAGGCAGTTAACCCACTGCTCCCCTGAACAAGGAAGTTAACCCACTGTTCCCCTGAACAAGACAGTTAACCCACTGCTCCCCTGATCAACGCAGTTAACCCACTGCTCCCCTGAACAAGGCAGTTAACTCACTGCTCCTCTGAACAAGGCAGTTATCCCACTGCTCCCCTGAACAAGGCAGTTATCCCACTGCTCCCCTGAACAAGGCAGTTAACCCACTGCTCCCGTGAACAATGCAGTTAACCCACTGCTCCCCTGAACAAGGCAGTTAACCCACTGCTCCCCTGATCAACGCAGTTATCCCACTTCTCCCCTGAACAAGGCAGTTAACCCACTGCTCCCCTGAACAAGGCAGTTAACCCACTGTTCCCCTGAACAAGGCAGTTAACCCACTGCTCCCCTGAACAAGGCAGTTAACCCACTGCTCCCCTGAACAAGGCAGTTAACCCACTGCTCCCCTGAACAAGGCAGTTAACTCACTGCTCCTCTGAACAAGGCAGTTATCCCACTGCTCCCCTGAACAAGGCAGTTATCCCACTGCTCCCCCGAACAAGGCAGTTAACCCACTGCTCCCGTGAACAATGCAGTTAACCCACTGCTCCCCTGAACAAGGCAGTTAACCCACTTCTCCCCTGAACAAGGCAGTTAACCCACTGCTCCCCTGAACAAGGCAGTTAATCCACTGTTCCCCTGAACAAGGCAGTTAACCCACTGCTCCCCTGAAGAAGGCAGTTAACCCACTGTTACCCTCAACAAGGCAGTTAACCCACTGCTCCCCTGATCAACGCAGTTATCCCACTGCTCCCCTGAACAAGGCAGTTAACCCACTGCTCCCCTGAACAAGGCAGTTAACCCACTGCTCCCCTGAACAAGGGATTTAACCCACTGCTCCCCTGAACAAGGCAGTTATGCCACTGCTCCCCTGAACAAGGCAGTTAACCCACTGCTCCCCTGAACAATGCAGTTAACCCACTGCTCCCCTGAACAAGGCAGTTAACCAACTGCTCCTCTGATCAACGCAGTTATCGCACTACTCCCCTGAACAAGGCATTTAACCCACTGCTCCCCTGAACAAGGCAGTTAACCCACTGCTCCCCTGAACAAGGCAGTTAACCCACTGCTCCCATGAACAAGGCAGTTACCCCCTGTTCCCCTGAACAAGGCAGTTATCCCACTGCTCCCCTGAACAAGGCAGTTAACCCACTGCTCCCCTGAACAATGCAGTTAACCCACTGCTCCCCTGAACAAGGCAGTTAACCCACTGCTCCGCTGATCAACGCAGTTATCCCACTGCTCCCCTGAACAAGGCAGTTAACCCACTGCTCCCCTGAACAAGGCAGTTAACCCACTGCTCCCCTGAACAAGGCAGTTAACCCACTGCTCCCCTGAACAAGGCAGTTAACACACTGCTCCTCTGAACAAGGCAGTTATCCCACTGCTCCCCTGAACAAGGCAGTTAACCCACTGCTCCCCTGAACAAGGCAGTTAACCCACTGCTCCCCTGATCAACGCAGTTATCCCACTTCTCCCCTGAACAAGGCAGTTAACCCACTGCTCCCCTGAACAAGGCAGTTAACCCACTGCTCCGCTGAACAAGGCAGTTAACCCACTGCTCCCCTGAACAAGGCAGTTATCCCACTGCTCCCCTGAACAAGGCAGTTATCCCACTGCTCCCCTGAACAAGGCAGTTAACCCACTGCACCCTGAACAAGGCAGTTAACCCACTGCTCCCCTGATAAACGCAGTTATCCCACTGCTCCCCTGAACAAGGCAGTTAACCTACTGCTCCCCTGAACAAGGCAGTTAACCCACTGCTCCCCTGAACAAGGCAGTTAACCCACGGTTCCCCTGAACAAGGCAGTTAACCCACTGCTCCCCTGAACAAGGCAATTAACCCACTGTTACCCTGAACAAGGCAGCTAACCCACTGCTCCCCTGAACAAGGCAGTTAACCCAAATTTACCCTGAACAAGGCAGTTAACCCACTGCTCCCCTGAAAAAGGCAGTTAACCCACTGTTACCCTGAACAAGGCAGTTAACCCACTGCTCCCCTGAACAAGGAAGTTAACCCACTGTTCCCCTGAACAAGGCAGTTAACCCACTGATCCCCTGATCAACGCAGTTATCCCACTGCTCCCCTGAACAAGGCAGTTAACCCACTGCTCCCCTGATCAACGCAGTTATCCCACTGTTACCCTGAACAAGGCAGTTAACCCACTGCTCCCCTGAACAAGGAAGTTAACCCACTGTTCCCCTGAACAAGACAGTTAACCCACTGCTCCCCTGATCAACGCAGTTAACCCACTGCTCCCCTGAACAAGGCAGTTAACTCACTGCTCCTCTGAACAAGGCAGTTATCCCACTGCTCCCCTGAACAAGGCAGTTATCCCACTGCTCCCCTGAACAAGGCAGTTAACCCACTGCTCCCGTGAACAATGCAGTTAACCCACTGCTCCCCTGAACAAGGCAGTTAACCCACTGCTCCCCTGATCAACGCAGTTATCCCACTTCTCCCCTGAACAAGGCAGTTATCCCACTGCTCCCCTGAACAAGGCAGTTATCCCACTGCTCCCCCGAACAAGGCAGTTAACCCACTGCTCCCGTGAACAATGCAGTTAACCCACTGCTCCCCTGAACAAGGCAGTTAACCCACTTCTCCCCTGAACAAGGCAGTTAACCCACTGCTCCCCTGAACAAGGCAGTTAATCCACTGTTCCCCTGAACAAGGCAGTTAACCCACTGCTCCCCTGAAGAAGGCAGTTAACCCACTGTTACCCTCAACAAGGCAGTTAACCCACTGCTCCCCTGATCAACGCAGTTATCCCACTGCTCCCCTGAACAAGGCAGTTAACCCACTGCTCCCCTGAACAAGGCAGTTAACCCACTGCTCCCCTGAACAAGGGATTTAACCCACTGCTCCCCTGAACAAGGCAGTTATGCCACTGCTCCCCTGAACAAGGCAGTTAACCCACTGCTCCCCTGAACAATGCAGTTAACCCACTGCTCCCCTGAACAAGGCAGTTAACCAACTGCTCCCCTGATCAACGCAGTTATCGCACTACTCCCCTGAACAAGGCATTTAACCCACTGCTCCCCTGAACAAGGCAGTTAACCCACTGCTCCCCTGAACAAGGCAGTTAACCCACTGCTCCCATGAACAAGGCAGTTACCCCCTGTTCCCCTGAACAAGGCAGTTATCCCACTGCTCCCCTGAACAAGGCAGTTAACCCACTGCTCCCCTGAACAATGCAGTTAACCCACTGCTCCCCTGAACAAGGCAGTTAACCCACTGCTCCGCTGATCAACGCAGTTATCCCACTGCTCCCCTGAACAAGGCAGTTAACCCACTGCTCCCCTGAACAAGGCAGTTAACCCACTGCTCCCCTGAACAAGGCAGTTAACCCACTGCTCCCCTGAACAAGGCAGTTAACACACTGCTCCTCTGAACAAGGCAGTTATCCCACTGCTCCCCTGAACAAGGCAGTTAACCCACTGCTCCCCTGAACAAGGCAGTTAACCCACTGCTCCCCTGATCAACGCAGTTATCCCACTTCTCCCCTGAACAAGGCAGTTAACCCACTGCTCCCCTGAACAAGGCAGTTAACCCACTGCTCCGCTGAACAAGGCAGTTAACCCACTGCTCCCCTGAACAAGGCAGTTATCCCACTGCTCCCCTGAACAAGGCAGTTATCCCACTGCTCCCCTGAACAAGGCAGTTAACCCACTGCACCCTGAACAAGGCAGTTAACCCACTGCTCCCCTGATAAACGCAGTTATCCCACTGCTCCCCTGAACAAGGCAGTTAACCTACTGCTCCCCTGAACAAGGCAGTTAACCCACTGCTCCCCTGAACAAGGCAGTTAACCCACGGTTCCCCTGAACAAGGCAGTTAACCCACTGCTCCCCTGAACAAGGCAATTAACCCACTGTTACCCTGAACAAGGCAGCTAACCCACTGCTCCCCTGAACAAGGCAGTTAACCCAAATTTACCCTGAACAAGGCAGTTAACCCACTGCTCCCCTGAAAAAGGCAGTTAACCCACTGTTACCCTGAACAAGGCAGTTAACCCACTGCTCCCCTGAACAAGGAAGTTAACCCACTGTTCCCCTGAACAAGGCAGTTAACCCACTGATCCCCTGATCAACGCAGTTATCCCACTGCTCCCCTGAACAAGGCAGTTAACCCACTGCTCCCCTGATCAACGCAGTTATCCCACTGTTACCCTGAACAAGGCAGTTAACCCACTGCTCCCCTGAACAAGGAAGTTAACCCACTGTTCCCCTGAACAAGACAGTTAACCCACTGCTCCCCTGATCAACGCAGTTAACCCACTGCTCCCCTGAACAAGGCAGTTAACTCACTGCTCCTCTGAACAAGGCAGTTATCCCACTGCTCCCCTGAACAAGGCAGTTATCCCACTGCTCCCCTGAACAAGGCAGTTAACCCACTGCTCCCGTGAACAATGCAGTTAACCCACTGCTCCCCTGAACAAGGCAGTTAACCCACTGCTCCCCTGATCAACGCAGTTATCCCACTTCTCCCCTGAACAAGGCAGTTATCCCACTGCTCCCCTGAACAAGGCAGTTAACCCACTGCTCCCCTGAACAAGGCAGTTAACCCACTGCTCCCCTGATCAACGCAGTTATCCCACTGCTCCCCTGAACAAGGCAGTTAACCCACTGCTCCCCTGAACAAGGCAGTTAACCAGCTGCTCCCCTGAACAAGGCAGTTAACCCACGGTTCCCCTGAACAAGGCAGTTAACCCACTGCTCCCCTGAACAAGGCAATTAACCCACTGCCCCCCTGAACAAGGCAGTTAACCCACTGCTCCCCTGAACAAGGCAGTTAACCCACTGTTACCCTGAACAAGGCAGTTAACCCACTGCTCCCCTGAACAAGGAAGTTAACCCACTGTTCCCCTGAACAAGGCAGTTAACCCACTGATCCCCTGATCAACGCAGTTATCCCACTGCTCCCCTGAACAAGGCAGTTAACCCACTGCTCCCCTGATCAACGCAGTTATCCCACTGTTACCCTGAACAAGGCAGTTAACCCACTGCTCCCCTGAACAAGGAAGTTAACCCACTGTTCCCCTGAACAAGACAGTTAACCCACTGCTCCCCTGATCAACGCAGTTAACCCACTGCTCCCCTGAACAAGGCAGTTAACTCACTGCTCCTCTGAACAAGGCAGTTATCCCACTGCTCCCCTGAACAAGGCAGTTATCCCACTGCTCCCCTGAACAAGGCAGTTAACCCACTGCTCCCGTGAACAATGCAGTTAACCCACTGCTCCCCTGAACAAGGCAGTTAACCCACTGCTCCCCTGATCAACGCAGTTATCCCACTTCTCCCCTGAACAAGGCAGTTAACCCACTGCTCCCCTGAACAAGGCAATTAACCCACTGCTCCCCTGAACAAGGCAGTTAACCCACTGCTCCCCTGAACAAGGCAGTTATCCCACTGCTCCCCTGAACAAGGCAGTTATCCCACTGCTCCCCTGAACAAGGCAGTTAACCCACTGCTCCCCTGAACAAGGCAGTTAACCCACTGCTCCCCTGATCAACGCAGTTATCCCACTGCTCCCCTGAACAAGGCAGTTAACCCACTGCTCCCCTGAACAAGGCAGTTAACCAGCTGCTCCCCTGAACAAGGCAGTTAACCCACGGTTCCCCTGAACAAGGCAGTTAACCCACTGCTCCCCTGAACAAGGCAATTAACCCACTGCCCCCCTGAACAAGGCAGTTAACCCACTGCTCCCCTGAACAAGGCAGTTAACCCACTGCTCCCCTGAACAAGGCAGTTAACTCACTGCTCCTCTGAACAAGGTAGTTATCCCAATGCTCCCCTAAACAAGGCAGTTATCCCACTGCTCCCCTGAACAAGGCAGTTAACCCACTACTCCCGTGAACAATGCAGTTAACCCACTGCTCCCCTGAACAAGGCAGTTAACCCACTGCTCCCCTGATCAACGCAGTTATCCCACTTCTCCCCTGAACAAGGCAGTTAAGCCACTGCTCCCCTGAACAAGGCAGTTAACCCACAGCTCCCCTGAACAAGGCAGTTAACCCACTGCTCCCCTGAACAAGGCAGTTAACCCACTGCTCCCCTGAACAAGGCAGTTAACCCACTGTTCCCCTGAATAAGGCAGTTAACCCACTGCTCCCCTGAACAAGGCAATTAACCCACTGTTACCCTGAACAAGGCAGTTAACCCACTGCTCCCCTGAAAAAGGCAGTTAACCCACTGTTACCCTGAACAAGGCAGTTAACCCACTGCTCCCCTGAACAAGGAAGTTAACCCACGGTTCCCCTGAACAAGGCAGTTAACCCACTGATCCCCTGATCAACGCAGTTATCCCACTGCTCCCCTGAACAAGGCAGTTAACCCACTGCTCCCCTGATCAACGCAGTTATCCCACTGTTACCCTGAACAAGGCAGTTAACCCACTGCTCCCCTGAACAAGGAAGTTAACCCACTGTTCCCCTGAACAAGACAGTTAACCCACTGCTCCCCTGATCAACGCAGTTAACCCACTGCTCCCCTGAACAAGGCAGTTAACTCACTGCTCCTCTGAACAAGGCAGTTATCCCACTGCTCCCCTGAACAAGGCAGTTATCCCACTGCTCCCCTGAACAAGGCAGTTAACCCACTGCTCCCGTGAACAATGCAGTTAACCCACTGCTCCCCTGAACAAGGCAGTTAACCCACTGCTCCCCTGATCAACGCAGTTATCCCACTGCTCCCCTGAACAAGGCAGTTAACCCACTGTTACCCTGAACAAGGCAGTTAACCCACTGCTCCCCTGAACAAGGCAGTTATGCCACTGCTCCCCTGAACAAGGCAGTTAACCCACTGCTCCCCTGAACAATGCAGTTAACCCACTGCTCCCCTGAACAAGGCAGTTAACTCACTGCTCCCCTGAACAAGGCAGTTATGCCACTGCTCCCCTGAACAAGGCAGTTAACCCACTGCTCCCCTGAACAATGCAGTTAACCCACTGCTCCCCTGAACAAGGCAGTTAACCAACTGCTCCCCTGATCAACGCAGTTATCGCACTACTCCCCTGAACAAGGCATTTAACCCACTGCTCCCCTGAACAAGGCAGTTAACCCACTGCTCCCCTGAACAAGGCAGTTAACCCACTGCTCCCATGAACAAGGCAGTTACCCCCTGTTCCCCTGAACAAGGCAGTTATCCCACTGCTCCCCTGAACAAGGCAGTTAACCCACTGCTCCCCTGAACAATGCAGTTAACCCACTGCTCCCCTGAACAAGGCAGTTAACCCACTGCTCCATTGATCAACGCAGTTATCCCACTGCTCCCCTGAACAAGGCAGTTAACCCACTGCTCCCCTGAACAAGGCAGTTAACCCACTGTTCCCCTGAACAAGGCAGTTAACCCACTGCTCCCCTGAACAAGGCATGTTACCCCCTGTTCCCCTGAACAAGGCAGTTATCCCACTGCTCCCCTGAACAAGGCAGTTAACCCACTGCTCCCCTGAACAATGCAGTTAACCCACTGCTCCCCTGAACAAGGCAGTTAACCCACTGCTCCCCTGATCAACGCAGTTATCCCACTGCTCCCCTGAACAAGGCAGTTAACCCACTGCTCCCCTGAACAAGGCAGTTAACCCACTGTTCCCCTGAACAAGGCAGTTAACCCACTGCTCCCCTGAACAAGGCAGTTAACCCACTGCTCCCCTGAACAAGGCAGTTAACTCACTGCTCCTCTGAACAAGGCAGTTATCCCACTGCTCCCCTGATCAACGCAGTTATCCCACTGTTACCCTGAACAAGGCAGTTATCCCACTGCTCCCCTGAACAAGGCAGTTAACCCACTGCTCCCGTGAACAATGCAGTTAACCCACTGCTCCCCTGAACAAGGCAGTTAACCCACTGCTCCCCTGATCAACGCAGTTATCCCACTTCTCCCCTGAACAAGGCAGTTAACCCACTGCTCCCCTGAACAAGGCAGTTAACCCACTGCTCCCCTCAACAAGGCAGTTAACCCACTGCTCCCCTGAACAAGGCAG
Organism: Salmo salar; assembly: GCF_965601325.2. Taxonomy (NCBI): domain Eukaryota; kingdom Metazoa; phylum Chordata; class Actinopteri; order Salmoniformes; family Salmonidae; genus Salmo; species Salmo salar. The sequence goes on from NC_138301.1 coordinate 60,475,259, forward strand.
TTATCCCACTGCTCCCCTGAACAAGGCAGTTATCCCACTGCTCCCCTGAACAAGGCAGTTAACCCACTGCTCCCCTGAACAAGGCAGTTAACCCACTGCTCCCCTGATCAATGCAGTTTTCCCACTGCTCCCCTGAACAAGGCAGTTAACCCACTGCTCCCCTGAACAAGGCAGTTAACCCACTGCTCCCCTGAACAAGGCAGTTAACCCACGGTTCCCCTGAACAAGGCAGTTAACCCACTGCTCCCCTGAACAAGGCAATTAACCCACTGTTACCCTGAACAAGGCAGTTAACCCACTGCTCCCCTGAACAAGGCAGTTAACCCACTGTTACCCTGAACAAGGCAGTTAACCCACTGCTCCCCTGAAAAAGGCAGTTAACCCACTGTTACCCTGAACAAGGCAGTTAACCCACTGCTCCCCTGAACAAGGAAGTTAACCCACTGTTCCCCTGAACAAGGCAGTTAACCCACTGATCCCTTGATCAACGCAGTTATCCCACTGCTCCCCTGAACAAGGCAGTTAACCCACTGCTCCCCTGATCAACGCAGTTATCCCACTGTTACCCTGAACAAGGCAGTTAACCCACTGCTCCCCTGAACAAGGAAGTTAACCCACTGTTCCCCTGAACAAGACAGTTAACCCACTGCTCCCCTGATCAACGCAGTTAACCCACTGCTCCCCTGAACAAGGCAGTTAACTCACTGCTCCTCTGAACAAGGCAGTTATCCCACTGCTCCCCTGAACAAGGCAGTTATCCCACTGCTCCCCTGAACAAGGCAGTTAACCCACTGCTCCCGTGAACAATGCAGTTAACCCACTGCTCCCCTGAACAAGGCAGTTAACCCACTGCTCCCCTGATCAACGCAGTTATCCCACTTCTCCCCTGAACAAGGCAGTTAACCCACTGCTCCCCTGAACAAGGCAGTTAACCCACTGTTCCCCTGAACAAGGCAGTTAACCCACTGCTCCCCTGAACAAGGCAGTTAACCCACTGCTCCCCTGAACAAGGCAGTTAACCCACTGCTCCCCTGAACAAGGCAGTTAACTCACTGCTCCTCTGAACAAGGCAGTTATCCCACTGCTCCCCTGAACAAGGCAGTTATCCCACTGCTCCCCCGAACAAGGCAGTTAACCCACTGCTCCCGTGAACAATGCAGTTAACCCACTGCTCCCCTGAACAAGGCAGTTAACCCACTTCTCCCCTGAACAAGGCAGTTAACCCACTGCTCCCCTGAACAAGGCAGTTAATCCACTGTTCCCCTGAACAAGGCAGTTAACCCACTGCTCCCCTGAAGAAGGCAGTTAACCCACTGTTACCCTCAACAAGGCAGTTAACCCACTGCTCCCCTGATCAACGCAGTTATCCCACTGCTCCCCTGAACAAGGCAGTTAACCCACTGCTCCCCTGAACAAGGCAGTTAACCCACTGCTCCCCTGAACAAGGGATTTAACCCACTGCTCCCCTGAACAAGGCAGTTATGCCACTGCTCCCCTGAACAAGGCAGTTAACCCACTGCTCCCCTGAACAATGCAGTTAACCCACTGCTCCCCTGAACAAGGCAGTTAACCAACTGCTCCCCTGATCAACGCAGTTATCGCACTACTCCCCTGAACAAGGCATTTAACCCACTGCTCCCCTGAACAAGGCAGTTAACCCACTGCTCCCCTGAACAAGGCAGTTAACCCACTGCTCCCATGAACAAGGCAGTTACCCCCTGTTCCCCTGAACAAGGCAGTTATCCCACTGCTCCCCTGAACAAGGCAGTTAACCCACTGCTCCCCTGAACAATGCAGTTAACCCACTGCTCCCCTGAACAAGGCAGTTAACCCACTGCTCCGCTGATCAACGCAGTTATCCCACTGCTCCCCTGAACAAGGCAGTTAACCCACTGCTCCCCTGAACAAGGCAGTTAACCCACTGCTCCCCTGAACAAGGCAGTTAACCCACTGCTCCCCTGAACAAGGCAGTTAACACACTGCTCCTCTGAACAAGGCAGTTATCCCACTGCTCCCCTGAACAAGGCAGTTAACCCACTGCTCCCCTGAACAAGGCAGTTAACCCACTGCTCCCCTGATCAACGCAGTTATCCCACTTCTCCCCTGAACAAGGCAGTTAACCCACTGCTCCCCTGAACAAGGCAGTTAACCCACTGCTCCGCTGAACAAGGCAGTTAACCCACTGCTCCCCTGAACAAGGCAGTTATCCCACTGCTCCCCTGAACAAGGCAGTTATCCCACTGCTCCCCTGAACAAGGCAGTTAACCCACTGCACCCTGAACAAGGCAGTTAACCCACTGCTCCCCTGATCAACGCAGTTATCCCACTGCTCCCCTGAACAAGGCAGTTAACCTACTGCTCCCCTGAACAAGGCAGTTAACCCACTGCTCCCCTGAACAAGGCAGTTAACCCACGGTTCCCCTGAACAAGGCAGTTAACCCACTGCTCCCCTGAACAAGGCAATTAACCCACTGTTACCCTGAACAAGGCAGCTAACCCACTGCTCCCCTGAACAAGGCAGTTAACCCAAATTTACCCTGAACAAGGCAGTTAACCCACTGCTCCCCTGAAAAAGGCAGTTAACCCACTGTTACCCTGAACAAGGCAGTTAACCCACTGCTCCCCTGAACAAGGAAGTTAACCCACTGTTCCCCTGAACAAGGCAGTTAACCCACTGATCCCCTGATCAACGCAGTTATCCCACTGCTCCCCTGAACAAGGCAGTTAACCCACTGCTCCCCTGATCAACGCAGTTATCCCACTGTTACCCTGAACAAGGCAGTTAACCCACTGCTCCCCTGAACAAGGAAGTTAACCCACTGTTCCCCTGAACAAGACAGTTAACCCACTGCTCCCCTGATCAACGCAGTTAACCCACTGCTCCCCTGAACAAGGCAGTTAACTCACTGCTCCTCTGAACAAGGCAGTTATCCCACTGCTCCCCTGAACAAGGCAGTTATCCCACTGCTCCCCTGAACAAGGCAGTTAACCCACTGCTCCCGTGAACAATGCAGTTAACCCACTGCTCCCCTGAACAAGGCAGTTAACCCACTGCTCCCCTGATCAACGCAGTTATCCCACTTCTCCCCTGAACAAGGCAGTTATCCCACTGCTCCCCTGAACAAGGCAGTTAACCCACTGCTCCCCTGAACAAGGCAGTTAACCCACTGCTCCCCTGATCAACGCAGTTATCCCACTGCTCCCCTGAACAAGGCAGTTAACCCACTGCTCCCCTGAACAAGGCAGTTAACCAGCTGCTCCCCTGAACAAGGCAGTTAACCCACGGTTCCCCTGAACAAGGCAGTTAACCCACTGCTCCCCTGAACAAGGCAATTAACCCACTGCCCCCCTGAACAAGGCAGTTAACCCACTGCTCCCCTGAACAAGGCAGTTAACCCACTGCTCCCCTGAACAAGGCAGTTAACTCACTGCTCCTCTGAACAAGGTAGTTATCCCAATGCTCCCCTAAACAAGGCAGTTATCCCACTGCTCCCCTGAACAAGGCAGTTAACCCACTACTCCCGTGAACAATGCAGTTAACCCACTGCTCCCCTGAACAAGGCAGTTAACCCACTGCTCCCCTGATCAACGCAGTTATCCCACTTCTCCCCTGAACAAGGCAGTTAAGCCACTGCTCCCCTGAACAAGGCAGTTAACCCACAGCTCCCCTGAACAAGGCAGTTAACCCACTGCTCCCCTGAACAAGGCAGTTAACCCACTGCTCCCCTGAACAAGGCAGTTAACCCACTGCTCCCCTGAACAAGGCAGTTAACCCACTGTTCCCCTGAATAAGGCAGTTAACCCACTGCTCCCCTGAACAAGGCAATTAACCCACTGTTACCCTGAACAAGGCAGTTAACCCACTGCTCCCCTGAAAAAGGCAGTTAACCCACTGTTACCCTGAACAAGGCAGTTAACCCACTGCTCCCCTGAACAAGGAAGTTAACCCACGGTTCCCCTGAACAAGGCAGTTAACCCACTGATCCCCTGATCAACGCAGTTATCCCACTGCTCCCCTGAACAAGGCAGTTATCCCACTGCTCCCCTGAACAAGGCAGTTATCCCACTGCTCCCCTGAACAAGGCAGTTAACCCACTGCTCCCCTGAACAAGGCAGTTAACCCACTGCTCCCCTGATCAACGCAGTTATCCCACTGCTCCCCTGAACAAGGCAGTTAACCCACTGCTCCCCTGAACAAGGCAGTTAACCAGCTGCTCCCCTGAACAAGGCAGTTAACCCACGGTTCCCCTGAACAAGGCAGTTAACCCACTGCTCCCCTGAACAAGGCAATTAACCCACTGCCCCCCTGAACAAGGCAGTTAACCCACTGCTCCCCTGAACAAGGCAGTTAACCCACTGCTCCCCTGAACAAGGCAGTTAACTCACTGCTCCTCTGAACAAGGTAGTTATCCCAATGCTCCCCTAAACAAGGCAGTTATCCCACTGCTCCCCTGAACAAGGCAGTTAACCCACTACTCCCGTGAACAATGCAGTTAACCCACTGCTCCCCTGAACAAGGCAGTTAACCCACTGCTCCCCTGATCAACGCAGTTATCCCACTTCTCCCCTGAACAAGGCAGTTAAGCCACTGCTCCCCTGAACAAGGCAGTTAACCCACAGCTCCCCTGAACAAGGCAGTTAACCCACTGCTCCCCTGAACAAGGCAGTTAACCCACTGCTCCCCTGAACAAGGCAGTTAACCCACTGCTCCCCTGAACAAGGCAGTTAACCCACTGTTCCCCTGAATAAGGCAGTTAACCCACTGCTCCCCTGAACAAGGCAATTAACCCACTGTTACCCTGAACAAGGCAGTTAACCCACTGCTCCCCTGAAAAAGGCAGTTAACCCACTGTTACCCTGAACAAGGCAGTTAACCCACTGCTCCCCTGAACAAGGAAGTTAACCCACGGTTCCCCTGAACAAGGCAGTTAACCCACTGATCCCCTGATCAACGCAGTTATCCCACTGCTCCCCTGAACAAGGCAGTTAACCCACTGCTCCCCTGATCAACGCAGTTATCCCACTGTTACCCTGAACAAGGCAGTTAACCCACTGCTCCCCTGAACAAGGAAGTTAACCCACTGTTCCCCTGAACAAGACAGTTAACCCACTGCTCCCCTGATCAACGCAGTTAACCCACTGCTCCCCTGAACAAGGCAGTTAACTCACTGCTCCTCTGAACAAGGCAGTTATCCCACTGCTCCCCTGAACAAGGCAGTTATCCCACTGCTCCCCTGAACAAGGCAGTTAACCCACTGCTCCCGTGAACAATGCAGTTAACCCACTGCTCCCCTGAACAAGGCAGTTAACCCACTGCTCCCCTGATCAACGCAGTTATCCCACTGCTCCCCTGAACAAGGCAGTTAACCCACTGTTACCCTGAACAAGGCAGTTAACCCACTGCTCCCCTGAACAAGGCAGTTATGCCACTGCTCCCCTGAACAAGGCAGTTAACCCACTGCTCCCCTGAACAATGCAGTTAACCCACTGCTCCCCTGAACAAGGCAGTTAACCAACTGCTCCCCTGATCAACGCAGTTATCGCACTACTCCCCTGAACAAGGCATTTAACCCACTGCTCCCCTGAACAAGGCAGTTAACCCACTGCTCCCCTGAACAAGGCAGTTAACCCACTGCTCCCCTGATCAACGCAGTTATCCCACTTCTCCCCTGAACAAGGCAGTTAACCCACTGCTCCCCTGAACAAGGCAGTTGACCCACTGTTCCCCTGAACAAGGCAGTTAACCCACTGCTCCCCTGATCAACGCAGTTATCCCACTGTTCCCCTGAACAAGGCAGTTAACCCACTGCTCCCCTGAACAAGGCAGATAACCCACTGCTCCCCTGAACAAGGCAGTTAACCCACTGCTCCCCTGAACAAGGCAGTTATCCCACTGCTCCCCTGAACAAGGCAGTTATCCCACTGCTCCCATGAACAAGGCAGTTAACCCACTGCTCCCCTGAACAAGGCAGTTAACCCACTGCTCCCCTGAACAAGGCAGTTAACCCACTGCTCCCCTGATCAACGCAGTTATCCCACTGCTCCCCTGAACAAGGCAGTTAACCCACTTCTCCCCTTGAACAAGGCAGTTAACCCACTGCTCCCCTGAACAAGGAAGTTAACCCACTGTTCCCCTGAACAAGGCAGTTAACCCACTGCTCCCCTGAACAAGGCAGTTAACCCACTGCTCCCCTTAACAAGGCAGCTATCCCACTGCTCCCCTTAACAAGGCAGCTATCCCACTGCTCCCCTGAACAAGGCAGTTAACCAACTGCTCCCCTGATCAACGCAGTTATCCCACTGCTCCCCTGAACAAGGCAGTTAACCCACTGCTCCCCTGAACAACGCAGTTAACCCACTGCACCCCTGAACAAGGCAGTTAACCCACTGCTCCCCTGAACAACGCAGTTAACCCACTGCTCCCCTGAACAAGGCAGTTAACCCACTGCTCCCCTGATCAATGCAGTTATCCCACTGCTCCCCTGAACAATGCAGTTAACCCACTGCTCCCCTGTACAAGGCAGTTAACCCACTGTTCCCCTGAACAAGGCAGTTAACCCACTGCTCCCCTGAACAAGGCAGTTAACCCACTGCTCCCCTGAACAAGGCAGTTAACCCACTGCTCCCCTGAACAAGGGAGTTATCCCACTGCTCCCCTGAACAAGGCAGTTATCCCACTGCTCCCCTGAACAAGGCAGTTATCCCACTGCTCCCCTGAACAAGGCAGTTATCCCACTGCTCCCCTGAACAATGCAGTTATCCCACTGCTCCCCTGAACAAGGCAGTTAACCCACTGCTCCCCTGAACAAGGCAGTTAACCCACTGTTCCCCTGAACAAGGCAGTTAACCCACTGCTCCCCTGAACAAGGCAGTTAACCCACTGCTCCCCTGAACAAGGCAGTTAACCCACTGCTCCTCTGAACAAGGCAGTTATCCCACTGCTCCGCTGAACAAGGCAGTTATCCCACTGCTCCCCTGAACAAGGCAGTTATCCCACTGCTCCCCTGAACAAGGCAGTTATCCCACTGCTCCCCTGAACAAGGCAGTTAACCCACTGCTCCCCTGAACAAGGCCGTTAACCCACTTCTCCCCTGAACAAGGCAGTTAACCCACTGCTCCCCTGAACAAGGCAGTTAACCCACTGCTCCCCTGATCAACGCAGTTATCCCACTGCTCCCCTGAACAAGGCAGTTAACCCACTGCTCCCCTGAACAAGGCAGTTAACCAGCTGCTCCCCTGAACAAGGCAGTTAACCCACGGTTCCCCTGAACAAGGCAGTTAACCCACTGCTCCCCTGAACAAGGCAATTAACCCACTGCCCCCCTGAACAAGGCAGTTAACCCACTGCTCCCCTGAACAAGGCAGTTAACCCACTGCTCCCCTGAACAAGGCAGTTAACTCACTGCTCCTCTGAACAAGGTAGTTATCCCAATGCTCCCCTAAACAAGGCAGTTATCCCACTGCTCCCCTGAACAAGGCAGTTAACCCACTACTCCCGTGAACAATGCAGTTAACCCACTGCTCCCCTGAACAAGGCAGTTAACCCACTGCTCCCCTGATCAACGCAGTTATCCCACTTCTCCCCTGAACAAGGCAGTTAAGCCACTGCTCCCCTGAACAAGGCAGTTAACCCACAGCTCCCCTGAACAAGGCAGTTAACCCACTGCTCCCCTGAACAAGGCAGTTAACCCACTGCTCCCCTGAACAAGGCAGTTAACCCACTGCTCCCCTGAACAAGGCAGTTAACCCACTGTTCCCCTGAATAAGGCAGTTAACCCACTGCTCCCCTGAACAAGGCAATTAACCCACTGTTACCCTGAACAAGGCAGTTAACCCACTGCTCCCCTGAAAAAGGCAGTTAACCCACTGTTACCCTGAACAAGGCAGTTAACCCACTGCTCCCCTGAACAAGGAAGTTAACCCACGGTTCCCCTGAACAAGGCAGTTAACCCACTGATCCCCTGATCAACGCAGTTATCCCACTGCTCCCCTGAACAAGGCAGTTAACCCACTGCTCCCCTGATCAACGCAGTTATCCCACTGTTACCCTGAACAAGGCAGTTAACCCACTGCTCCCCTGAACAAGGAAGTTAACCCACTGTTCCCCTGAACAAGACAGTTAACCCACTGCTCCCCTGATCAACGCAGTTAACCCACTGCTCCCCTGAACAAGGCAGTTAACTCACTGCTCCTCTGAACAAGGCAGTTATCCCACTGCTCCCCTGAACAAGGCAGTTATCCCACTGCTCCCCTGAACAAGGCAGTTAACCCACTGCTCCCGTGAACAATGCAGTTAACCCACTGCTCCCCTGAACAAGGCAGTTAACCCACTGCTCCCCTGATCAACGCAGTTATCCCACTGCTCCCCTGAACAAGGCAGTTAACCCACTGTTACCCTGAACAAGGCAGTTAACCCACTGCTCCCCTGAACAAGGCAGTTATGCCACTGCTCCCCTGAACAAGGCAGTTAACCCACTGCTCCCCTGAACAATGCAGTTAACCCACTGCTCCCCTGAACAAGGCAGTTAACCAACTGCTCCCCTGATCAACGCAGTTATCGCACTACTCCCCTGAACAAGGCATTTAACCCACTGCTCCCCTGAACAAGGCAGTTAACCCACTGCTCCCCTGAACAAGGCAGTTAACCCACTGCTCCCCTGATCAACGCAGTTATCCCACTTCTCCCCTGAACAAGGCAGTTAACCCACTGCTCCCCTGAACAAGGCAGTTGACCCACTGTTCCCCTGAACAAGGCAGTTAACCCACTGCTCCCCTGATCAACGCAGTTATCCCACTGTTCCCCTGAACAAGGCAGTTAACCCACTGCTCCCCTGAACAAGGCAGATAACCCACTGCTCCCCTGAACAAGGCAGTTAACCCACTGCTCCCCTGAACAAGGCAGTTATCCCACTGCTCCCCTGAACAAGGCAGTTATCCCACTGCTCCCATGAACAAGGCAGTTAACCCACTGCTCCCCTGAACAAGGCAGTTAACCCACTGCTCCCCTGAACAAGGCAGTTAACCCACTGCTCCCCTGATCAACGCAGTTATCCCACTGCTCCCCTGAACAAGGCAGTTAACCCACTTCTCCCCTTGAACAAGGCAGTTAACCCACTGCTCCCCTGAACAAGGAAGTTAACCCACTGTTCCCCTGAACAAGGCAGTTAACCCACTGCTCCCCTGAACAAGGCATTTAACCCACTGCTCCCCTTAACAAGGCAGCTATCCCACTGCTCCCCTTAACAAGGCAGCTATCCCACTGCTCCCCTGAACAAGGCAGTTAACCAACTGCTCCCCTGATCAACGCAGTTATCCCACTGCTCCCCTGAACAAGGCAGTTAACCCACTGCTCCCCTGAACAACGCAGTTAACCCACTGCACCCCTGAACAAGGCAGTTAACCCACTGCTCCCCTGAACAACGCAGTTAACCCACTGCTCCCCTGAACAAGGCAGTTAACCCACTGCTCCCCTGATCAATGCAGTTATCCCACTGCTCCCCTGAACAATGCAGTTAACCCACTGCTCCCCTGTACAAGGCAGTTAACCCACTGTTCCCCTGAACAAGGCAGTTAACCCACTGCTCCCCTGAACAAGGCAGTTAACCCACTGCTCCCCTGAACAAGGCAGTTAACCCACTGCTCCCCTGAACAAGGGAGTTATCCCACTGCTCCCCTGAACAAGGCAGTTATCCCACTGCTCCCCTGAACAAGGCAGTTATCCCACTGCTCCCCTGAACAAGGCAGTTATCCCACTGCTCCCCTGAACAATGCAGTTATCCCACTGCTCCCCTGAACAAGGCAGTTAACCCACTGCTCCCCTGAACAAGGCAGTTAACCCACTGTTCCCCTGAACAAGGCAGTTAACCCACTGCTCCCCTGAACAAGGCAGTTAACCCACTGCTCCCCTGAACAAGGCAGTTAACCCACTGCTCCTCTGAACAAGGCAGTTATCCCACTGCTCCGCTGAACAAGGCAGTTATCCCACTGCTCCCCTGAACAAGGCAGTTATCCCACTGCTCCCCTGAACAAGGCAGTTATCCCACTGCTCCCCTGAACAAGGCAGTTAACCCACTGCTCCCCTGAACAAGGCCGTTAACCCACTTCTCCCCTGAACAAGGCAGTTAACCCACTGCTCCCCTTAACAAGGCAGTTATCCCACTGCTCCCCTAAACAAGGCAGTTAACCCACTGCTCCCTGAACAAGGCAGTTGTGCCACTGCTCCCCTGAACAAGGCAGTTAACCCACTGCTCCCCTGAACAATGCAGTTAACCCACTGCTCCCCTGAACAAGGCAGTTAACCAACTGCTCCCCTGATCAACGAAGTTATCGCACTGCTCCCCTGAACAAGGCAGTTAACCCACTGCTCCCCTGAACAAGGCAGTTAACCCACTGCTCCCCTGAACAAGGCAGTTAACCCACTGCTCCCCTGAACAAGGCAGTTACCCCCTGTTCCCCTGAACAAGGCCGTTATCCCACTGCTCCCCTGAACCATGCAGTTAACCCACTGCTCCACTGAACAATGCAGTTAACCCACTGCTCCCCTGAACAAGGCAGTTAACCCACTGCTCCCCTGATCAACGCAGTTATCCCACTGCTCCCCTGAACAAGGCAGTTAACCCACTGCTCCCCTGAACAAGGCAGTTAACCCACTGTTCCCCTGAACAAGGCAGTTAACCCACTGCTCCCCTGAACAAGGCAGTTAACCCACTGCTCCCCTGAACAAGGAAGTTAACCCACTGCTCCCCTGAACAAGGCAGTTAACTCACTGCTCCTCTGAACAAGGCAGTTATCCCACTGCTCCCCTGAACAAGGCAGTTATCCCACTGCTCCCCTGAACAAGGCAGTTAACCCACTGCTCCCCTGAACAAGGCAGTTAACCCACTGCTCCCCTGAACAAGGCAGTTAACCCACTGCTCCCCTGATCAACGCAGTTATCCCACTGCTCCCCTGAACAAGGCAGTTAACCCACTGCTCCCCTGAACAAGGCAGTTAACCCACTGTTCCCCTGAACAAGGCAGTTAACCCACTGTTCCCCTGAACAAGGCAGTTAACCCACTGCTCCCCTGAACAAGGCAGTTAACCCACTGTTACCCTGAACAAGGCAGTTAACCCACTGCTCCCCTGAACAAGGCAGTTAACCCACTGTTACCCTAAACAAGGCAGTTAACCCATTGCTCCCCTGAACAAGGCAGTTATGCCACTGCTCCCCTGAACAAGACAGTTAACCCACTGCTCCCCTGAACAATGCAGTTAACCCACTGCTCCCCTGAACAAGGCAGTTAACCAACTGCTCCCCTGATCAACGCAGTTATCGCACTACTCCCCTGAACAAGGCATTTAACCCACTGCTCCCCTGAACAAGGCAGTTAACCCACTGCTCCCCTGAACAAGGCAGTTAACCCACTGCTCCCCTGATCAACGCAGTTATCCCACTGCTCCCCTGAACAAGGCAGTTAACCCACTGCTCCCCTGAACAAGGCAGTTAACCCACTGCTCCCCTGAACAAGGCAGTTAACCCACTGCTCCCCTGAACAAGGCAGTTAACCCACTGCTCCCCTGAACAAGACAGTTAACTCACTGATCCTCTGAACAAGGCAGTTATCCCACTGCTCCCGTGAACAATGCAGTTAACCCACTGCTCCCCTGAACAAGGCAGTTAACCCACTGCTCCCCTGAACAAGGCAGTTAACCCACTGCTCCCCTGAACAAGGCAGTTAACCCACTGCTCCCCTGATCAACGCAGTTATCCCACTGCTCCCCTGAACAAGGCAGTTAACCCACTGCTCCCCTGAACAAGGCAGTTAACCCACTGTTCCCCTGAACAAGGCAGTTAACCCACTGTTCCCCTGAACAAGGCAGTTAACCCACTGCTCCCCTGAACAAGGCAGTTAACCCACTGTTACCCTGAACAAGGCAGTTAACCCACTGCTCCCCTGAACAAGGCAGTTAACCCACTGTTACCCTGAACAAGGCAGTTAACCCACTGCTCCCCTGAACAAGGCAGTTATGCCACTGCTCCCCTGAACAAGGCAGTTAACCCACTGCTCCCCTGAACAATGCAGTTAACCCACTGCTCCCCTGAACAAGGCAGTTAACCAACTGCTCCCCTGATCAACGCAGTTATCGCACTACTCCCCTGAACAAGGCATTTAACCCACTGCTCCCCTGAACAAGGCAGTTAACCCACTGCTCCCCTGAACAAGGCAGTTAACCCACTGCTCCCCTGATCAACGCAGTTATCCCACTGCTCCCCTGAACAAGGCAGTTAACCCACTGCTCCCCTGAACAAGGCAGTTAACCCACTGTTCCCCTGAACAAGGCAGTTAACCCACTGCTCCCCTGAACAAGGCAGTTAACCCACTGCTCCCCTGAACAAGGCAGTTAACCCACTGCTCCCCTGAACAAGGCAGTTAACTCACTGCTCCTCTGAACAAGGCAGTTATCCCACTGCTCCCGTGAACAATGCAGTTAACCCACTGCTCCCCTGAACAAGGCAGTTAACCCACTGCTCCCCTGAACAAGGCAGTTAACTCACTGCTCCTCTGAACAAGGCAGTTATCCCACTGCTCCCGTGAACAATGCAGTTATCCCACTGCTCCCGTGAACAATGCAGTTAACCCACTGCTCCCCTGAACAAGGCAGTTAACCCACTGCTCCCCTGATCAACGCAGTTATCCCACTGTTCCCCTGAACAAGGCAGTTAACCCACTGTTCCCCTGAACAAGGCAGTTAACCCACTGCTCCCCTGAACAAGGCAGTTAACCCACTGCTCCCCTGATCAACGCAGTTATCCCACTGCTCCCCTGAACAAGGCAGTTAACCCACTGCTCCCCTGAACAAGGCAGTTAACCCACTGTTCCCCTGAACAAGGCAGTTAACCCACTGCTCCCCTGAACAAGGCAGTTAACCCACTGCTCCCCTGAACAAGGCAGTTAACCCACTGCTCCCCTGAACAAGGCAGTTAACTCACTGCTCCTCTGAACAAGGCAGTTATCCCACTGCTCCCGTGAACAATGCAGTTAACCCACTGCTCCCCTGAACAAGGCAGTTAACCCACTGCTCCCCTGAACAAGGCAGTTAACTCACTGCTCCTCTGAACAAGGCAGTTATCCCACTGCTCCCGTTAACAATGCAGTTATCCCACTGCTCCCCTGAACAAGGCAGTTAACCCACTGCTCCCGTGAACAATGCAGTTAACCCACTGCTCCCCTGAACAAGGCAGTTAACCCACTGCTCCCCTGATCAACGCAGTTATCCCACTGTTCCCCTGAACAAGGCAGTTAACCCACTGCTTCCCTGAACAAGGCAGTTAACCCACTGCTCCCCTGAACAAGGCAGTTAACCCACTGCTCCCCTGAACAAGGCAGTTATCCCACTGCTCCCCTGAACAAGGCAGTTAACCCACTGCTCCCCTGAACAAGGCAGTTAACCCACTGCTCCCCTGAACAAGGCAGTTAACCCACTGCTCCCCTGATCAACGCAGTTATCCCACTGCTCCCCTGAACAAGGCAGTTAACCCACTGCTCCCCTTGAACAAGGCAGTTAACCCACTGCTCCCCTGAACAAGGAAGTTAACCCACTGTTCCCCTGAACAAGGCAGTTAACCCACTGCTCCCCTGAACAAGGCAGTTAACCCACTGCTCCCTTGAACAAGGCAGTTAACCCACTGCTCCCCTTAACAAGGCAGTTATCCCACTGCTCCCCTGAACAAGGCAGTTAACCAACTGCTCCCCTGATCAACGCAGTTATCCAACTGCTCCCCTGATCAACGCAGTTATCCCACTGCTCCCCTGAACAAGGCAGTTAACCCACTGCTCCCCTGAACAAGGCAGTTAACCAACTGCTCCCCTGAACAAGGTAGTTAACCCACTGCTCCCCTGAACAAGGCAGTTAACCCACTGCACCCCTGAACAAGGCAGTTAACCCACTGCTCCCCTGAACAAGGCAGTTAACCCACTGCTCCCCTGAACAAGGCAGTTAACTCACTGCTCCTCTGAACAAGGCAGTTATCCCACTGCTCCCGTGAACAATGCAGTTAACCCACTGCTCCCCTGAACAAGGCAGTTAACCCACTGCTCCCCTGAACAAGGCAGTTAACTCACTGCTCCTCTGAACAAGGCAGTTATCCCACTGCTCCCGTTAACAATGCAGTTATCCCACTGCTCCCCTGAACAAGGCAGTTAACCCACTGCTCCCGTGAACAATGCAGTTAACCCACTGCTCCCCTGAACAAGGCAGTTAACCCACTGCTCCCCTGATCAACGCAGTTATCCCACTGTTCCCCTGAACAAGGCAGTTAACCCACTGCTTCCCTGAACAAGGCAGTTAACCCACTGCTCCCCTGAACAAGGCAGTTAACCCACTGCTCCCCTGAACAAGGCAGTTATCCCACTGCTCCCCTGAACAAGGCAGTTAACCCACTGCCCCCCTGAACAAGGCAGTTAACCCACTGCTCCCCTGAACAAGGCAGTTAACCCACTGCTCCCCTGATCAACGCAGTTATCCCACTGCTCCCCTGAACAAGGCAGTTAACCCACTGCTCCCCTTGAACAAGGCAGTTAACCCACTGCTCCCCTGAACAAGGAAGTTAACCCACTGTTCACCTGAACAAGGCAGTTAACCCACTGCTCCCCTGAACAAGGCAGTTAACCCACTGCTCCCTTGAACAAGGCAGTTAACCCACTGCTCCCCTTAACAAGGCAGTTATCCCATGCTCCCCTGAACAAGGCAGTTAACCAACTGCTCCCCTGATCAACGCAGTTATCCAACTGCTACCCTGATCAACGCAGTTATCCCACTGCTCCCCTGAACAAGGCAGTTAACCCACTGCTCCCCTGAACAAGGCAGTTAACCAACTGCTCCCCTCAACAAGGTAGTTAACCCACTGCTCCCCTGAACAAGGCAGTTAACCCACTGCACCCCTGAACAAGGCAGTTAACCCACAGCTCCCCTGAACAACGCAGTTAACCCACTGCTCCCCTGAACAAGGCAGTTAACCCACTGCTCCCCTGATCAATGCAGTTATCCCACTGCTCCCCTGAACAATGCAGTTAACCCACTGCTCACCTGTACAAGGCAGTTAACCCACTGTTCCCCTGAACAAGGCAGTTAACCCACTGCTCCCCTGAACAAGGCAGTTAACCCACTGCTCCCCTGAACAAGGCAGTTAACCCACTGCTCCCCTGAACAAGGGAGTTATCCCACTGCTCCCCTGAACAAGGCAGTTATCCCACTGCTCCCCTGAACAAGGCAGTTATCCCACTGCTCCCCTGAACAAGGCAGTTATCCCACTGCTCCCGTGAACAATGCAGTTATCCCACTGCTCCCCTGAACAAGGCAGTTAACCCACTGCTCCCCTGAACAAGGCAGTTAACCCACTGTTCCCCTGAACAAGGCAGTTAACCCACTGCTCCCCTGAACAAGGCAGTTAACCCACTGCTCCCCTGAACAAGGCAGTTAACCCACTGCTCCTCTGAACAAGGCAGTTATCCCACTGCTCCCCTGAACAAGGCAGTTATCCCACTGCTCCCCTGAACAAGGGAGTTATCCCACTGCTCCTCTGAACAAGGCAGTTATCCCACTGCTCCCCTGAACAAGGCAGTTAACCCACTGCTCCCCTGAACAAGGCAGTTAACCCACTGCACCCCTGAACAAGGCAGTTAACCCACTGCTCCCCTGAACAACGCAGTTAACCCACTGCTCCCCTGAACAAGGCAGTTAACCCACTGCTCCCCTGATCAATGCAGTTATCCCACTGCTCCCCTGAACAATGCAGTTAACCCACTGCTCACCTGTACAAGGCAGTTAACCCACTGTTCCCCTGAACAAGGCAGTTAACCCACTGCTCCCCTGAACAAGGCAGTTAACCCACTGCTCCTCTGAACAAGGCAGTTATCCCACTGCTCCCCTGAATAAGGCAGTTATCCCACTGCTCCCCTGAACAAGGCAGTTATCCCACTGCTCCTCTGAACAAGGCAGTTATCCCACTGCTCCCCTGAACAAGGCAGTTAACCCACTGCTCCCCTGAACAAGGCCGTTAACCCACTTCTCCCCTGAACAAGGCAGTTAACCCACTGCTCCCCTGATCAACGCAGTTATCCCACTGCTCCCCTGAACAAGGCAGTTAACCCACTGCTCCCCTGAACAAGGCAGTTAACCCACTGCTCCCCTGAACAAGGCAGTTAACCCACTGTTCCCCTGAACAAGGCAGTTAACCCACTGCTCCCTGATCAAGGCAGTTAACCCACTGTTACCCTGAACAAGGCAGTTAACCCACTGCTCCCCTGAACAAGGCAGTTAACCCACTGCTCCCCTGAACAAGGCAGTTAACCAACTGCTCCCCTGAACAAGGTAGTTAACCCACTGCTCCCCTGAACAAGGCAGTTATCCCACTGCTCCCCTGAACAAGGC
Source organism: Salmo salar (assembly GCF_965601325.2). NCBI lineage: Eukaryota > Metazoa > Chordata > Actinopteri > Salmoniformes > Salmonidae > Salmo > Salmo salar. Next base: position 60,491,669 of record NC_138301.1, read on the forward strand.
AGTTAACCCACTGCTCCCGTGAACAATGCAGTTAACCCACTGCTCCCCTGAACAAGGCAGTTAACCCACTGCTCCCCTGATCAATGCAGTTATCCCACATCTCCCCTGAACAAGGCAGTTAACCCACTGCTCCCCTGAACAAGGCAGTTAACCCACTGCTCCCCTGAACAAGGCAGTTAACCCACTGCTCCCCTGATCAACGCAGTTATCCCACTGCTCCCCTGAACAAGGCAGTTAACTCACTGCTCCCCTGAACAAAGCAGTTAACCCACTGCCCCCCTGAACAAGGCAGTTAACCCACTGCTCCCCTGAACAAGGCAGTTAACCCACTGCTCCCCTGAACAAGGCAATTAACCCACTGCTCCCCTGAACAAGGCAGTTAACCCACTGCTCCCCTGAACAAGGCAGTTAACCCACTGCTCCTCTGAACAAGGCAGTTATCCCACTGCTCCCCTGAACAAGGCAGTTATCCCACTGCTCCCCTGAACAAGGCAGTTATCCCACTGCTCCCCTGAACAAGGCAGTTATCCCACTGCTCCCCTGAACAAGGCAGTTATCCCACTGCTCCCCTGAACAAGGCAGTTATCCCACTGCTCCCCTGAACAAGGCAGTTAACCCACTGCTCCCCTGAACAAGGCAGTTAACCCACTGCTCCCCTGAACAAGGCAGTTAACCCACTGTTCCCCTGAACAAGGCAGTTAACCCACTGCTCCCTGATCAAGGCAGTTAACCCACTGTTACCCTGAACAAGGCAGTTAACCCACTGCTCCCCTGAACAAGGCAGTTAACCCACTGCTCCCCTGAACAAGGCAGTTAACCAACTGCTCCCCTGAACAAGGTAGTTAACCCACTGCTCCCCTGAACAAGGCAGTTAACTCACTGCATCTTTGAAAACGGCAGTTCTCCCACTGCTCCCCTGAACAAGGCAGTTATCCCACTGCTCCCCTGAACAAGGCAGTTAACCCACTGCTCCGTGAACAATGCAGTTAACCCACTGCTCCCCTGAACAAGGCAGTTAACCCACTGCTCCCCTGATCAATGCAGTTATCCCACTTCTCCCCTGAACAAGGCAGTTAACCCACTGCTCCCCTGAACAAGGCAGTTAACCCACTGCTCCCCTGAACAAGGCAGTTAACCCACTGCTCCCCTGAACAAGGCAGTTAACCCACTGCTCCCCTGAACAACGCAGTTAACCCACTGCTCCCCTGAACAAGGCAGTTAACCACTGCTCCCCTGATCAACGCAGTTATCCCACTGCTCCCCTGAACAAGGCAGTTAACCTATTGCTCGCCTGAACAAGGCAATTAACAAACTGTTCCCCTGAACAAGGCAGTTAACCCACTGCTCCACTGAACAAGGCAGTTAACCCACTGCTCCCCTGAACAAGGCAGTTAACCCACTGCTCCCCTGAACAAGGCAGGTAACTCACTGCTCCTCTGAACAAGGCAGTTATCCCACTGCTCCCCTGAACAAGGCAGTTATCCCCTTGCTCCCCTGAACAAGGCAGTTATCCCACTGCTCCCCTGAACAAGGCAGTAATCCCACTGCTCCCCTGAACAAGGCAGTTAACCCACTGCTCCCCTGATCAACGCAGTTATCCCACTGCTCCCCTGAACAAGGCAGTTAACCCACTGCTCCCCTGAACAAGGCAGTTAACCCACTGCTCCCCTGAACAAGGCAGTTAACCAACTGCTCCCCTGAACAAGGCAGTTAACCCACTGCTCCCCTGAACAAGGCAGTTAACCCACTGCTCCCCTGAACAACGCAGTTAACCCACTGCTCCCCTGAACAAGGCAGTTAACCACTGCTCCCCTGATCAACGCAGTTATCCTACTGCTCCCCTGAACAAGGCAGTTAACCCACTGCTCCCCTGAACAAGGCAGTTAACCCACTGCTCCCCTGAACAAGGCCGTTAACCCACTTCTCCCCTGAACAAGGCAGTTAACCCACTGCTCCCCTGATCAACGCAGTTATCCCACTGCTCCCCTGAACAAGGCAGTTAACCCACTGCTCCCCTGAACAAGGCAGTTAACCCACTGTTACCCTGAACAAGGCAGTTAACCCACTGCTCCCCTGAACAAGGCAGTTAACCCACTGTTACCCTGAACAAGGCAGTTAACCCACTGCTCCCCTGAACAAGGAAGTTAACCCACTGTTCCCCTGAACAAGGCAGTTAACCCACTGCTTCCCTGATCAATGCAGTTATCCCACTGCTCCCCTGAAATAGGCAGTTAACCCACTGCTCCCCTGAACAAGGCAGTAATCCCACTGCTCCCCTGAACAAGGCAGTTAACCCACTGCTCCCCTTAACAAGGCAGTTATCCCACTTCTCCCCTGAACAAGGCAGTTAACCCACTGCTCCCCTGAACAAGGCAGTTATGCCACTGCTCCCCTGAACAAGGCAGTTAACCCACTGCTCCCCTGAACAAGGCAGTTAACCCACTGCTCCCCTGAACAAGGCAGTTATGCCACTGCTCCCCTGAACAAGGCAGTTATCCCACTGCTCCCCTGAACAAGGCAGTTATCCCACTGCTCCCCTGAACAAGGCAGTTAACCCACTGCTCCCGTGAACAATGCAGTTAACCCACTGCTCCCCTGAACAAGGCAGTTAACCCACTGCTCCCCTGATCAACGCAGTTATCCCACTTCTCCCCTGAACAAGGCTGTTAACCCACTGCTCCCCTGAACAAGGCAGTTAACCCACTGCTCCCCTGAACAAGGCAGTTAACTCACTGCTCCTCTGAACAAGGCAGTTTTCCCACTGCTCCCCTGAACAAGGCAGTTATCCCACTGCTCCCCTGAACAAGGCAGTTATCCCACTGCTCCCCTGAACAAGGCCGTTAACCCACTTCTCCCCTGAACAAGGCAGTTAACCCACTGCTCCCCTGATCAACGCAGTTATCCCACTGCTCCCCTGAACAAGGCAGTTAACCCACTGCTCCCCTGAACAAGGCAGTTAACCCACTGTTACCCTGAACAAGGCAGTTAACCCACTGCTCCCCTGAACAAGGCAGTTAACCCACTGTTACCCTGAACAAGGCAGTTAACCCACTGCTCCCCTGAACAAGGAAGTTAACCCACTGTTCCCCTGAACAAGGCAGTTAACCCACTGCTTCCCTGATCAATGCAGTTATCCCACTGCTCCCCTGAAATAGGCAGTTAACCCACTGCTCCCCTGAACAAGGCAGTAATCCCACTGCTCCCCTGAACAAGGCAGTTAACCCACTGCTCCCCTTAACAAGGCAGTTATCCCACTTCTCCCCTGAACAAGGCAGTTAACCCACTGCTCCCCTGAACAAGGCAGTTATGCCACTGCTCCCCTGAACAAGGCAGTTAACCCACTGCTCCCCTGAACAAGGCAGTTAACCCACTGCTCCCCTGAACAAGGCAGTTATGCCACTGCTCCCCTGAACAAGGCAGTTATCCCACTGCTCCCCTGAACAAGGCAGTTATCCCACTGCTCCCCTGAACAAGGCAGTTAACCCACTGCTCCCGTGAACAATGCAGTTAACCCACTGCTCCCCTGAACAAGGCAGTTAACCCACTGCTCCCCTGATCAACGCAGTTATCCCACTTCTCCCCTGAACAAGGCTGTTAACCCACTGCTCCCCTGAACAAGGCAGTTAACCCACTGCTCCCCTGAACAAGGCAGTTAACTCACTGCTCCTCTGAACAAGGCAGTTTTCCCACTGCTCCCCTGAACAAGGCAGTTATCCCACTGCTCCCCTGAACAAGGCAGTTAACCCTCTGCTCCCGTGAACAATGCAGTTAACCCACTGCTCCCCTGAACAAGGCAGTTCACCCACTGCTCCCCTGATCAACGCAGTTATCCCACTTCTCCCCTGAACAAGGCAGTTCACCCACTGCTCCCCTGAACAAGGCAGTTAACCCACTGCTCCCCTGAACAAGGCAGTTAACTCACTGCTCCCCTGAACAAGGCAGTTATCCCACTGCTACCCTGAACAAGGCAGTTATCCCACTGCTCCTTTGAACAAGGCAGTTAACCCACTGCTCCCCTGAACAAGGCAGTTAACCCACTGCTCCCCTGAACAAGGCAATTAACCCACTGCTCCCCTGATCAACGCAGTTATCCATCTGCTCCCCTGAACAAGGCAGTTAACCCACTGCTCCCCTGAACAAGGCAGTTAACCCACTGCTCCCCTGAACAAGGCAGTTAACCCACTGTTACCCTGAACAAGGCAGTTAACCCACTGCTCCCCTGAACAAGGCAGTTAACCCACTGTTACCCTGAACAAGGCAGTTAACCCACTGCTCCCCTGAACAAGGAAGTTAACCATCTGCTCCCCTGAACAAGGCAGTTAACCCACTGCTCCCCTGATCAACGCAGTTATCCCACTGCTCCCCTGAACAAGGCAGTTAACCCACTGCTTCCCTGATCAATGCAGTTATCCCACTGCTCCCCTGAAATAGGCAGTTAACCCACTGCTCCCCTGAACAAGGCAGTTAACCCACTGCTCCCCTGAACAAGGCAGTTAACCCACTGCTCCCCTTAACAAGGCAGTTACCCCCTGTTCCCCTGAACAAGGCCGTTATCCCACTGCTCCCCTGAACAAGGCAGTTAACCCACTGTTACCCTGAACAAGGCAGTTAACCCACTGTTCCCCTGAACAAGGCAGTTAACCCACTGCCCCCCTGAACAAGGCAGTTAACCCACTGCTCCCCTGAACAAGGCAGTTAACCCACTGCTCCCCTGAACAAGGCAGTTAACTCACTGCTCCTCTGAACAAGGCAGTTATCCCACTGCTCCCCTGAACAAGGCAGTTATCCCCTTGCTCCCCTAAACAAGGCAGTTATCCCACTGCTCCCCTGAACAAGGCAGTAATCCCACTGCTCCCCTGAACAAGGCAGTTATCCCACTGCTCCCCTGAACAAGGCAGTTAACCCACTGCTCCCGTGAACAATGCAGTTAACCCACTGCTCCCCTGAACAAGGCAGTTAACCCACTGCTCCCCTGATCAACGCAGTTATCCCACTTCTCCCCTGAATAAGGCAGTTAACCCACTGCTCCCCTGAACAAGGCAGTTAACCCACTGCTCCCCTGAACAAGGAAGTTAACCCACTATTCCCCTGAACAAGGCAGTTAACCCACTGCTCCCCTGAACAAGGCAGTTAACCCACTGCTCCCCTGAACAAGGCAGTTAACCCACTGCTCCCCTTAACAAGGCAGTTATCCCACTGCTCCCCTGAACAAGGCAGTTAACCAACTGCTCCCCTGATCAACGCAGTTATCCAACTGCTCCCCTGATCAACGCAGTTATCCCACTGCTCCCCTGAACAAGGCAGTTAACCCACACTCCCCTGAACAAGGCAGTTAACCCACTGCTCCCCTGAACAAGGCAGTTAACCAACTGCTCCCCTGAACAAGGTAGTTAACCCACTGCTCCCCTGAACAAGGCAGTTAACCCACTGCTCCCCTGAACAAGGCAGTTAACCCACTGCTCCCCTGAACAACGCAGTTAACCCACTGCTCCCCTGAACAAGGCAGTTAACCACTGCTCCCCTGATCAACGCAGTTATCCCACTGCTCCCCTGAACAAGGCAGTTAACCCATTGCTCCCCTGAACAAGGCAATTAACAAACTGTTCCCCTGAACAAGGCAGTTAACCCACTGCTCCACTGAACAAGGCAGTTAACCCACTGCTCCCCTGAACAAGGCAGTTAACCCACTGCTCCCCTGAACAAGGCAGGTAACTCACTGCTCCTCTGAACAAGGCAGTTATCCCACTGCTCCCCTGAACAAGGCAGTTATCCCCTTGCTCCCCTGAACAAGGCAGTTATCCCACTGCTCCACTGAACAAGGCAGTAATCCCACTGCTCCCCTGAACAAGGCAGTTAACCCACTGCTCCCCTGATCAACGCAGTTATCCCACTGCTCCCCTGAACAAGGCAGTTAACCCACTGCTCCCCTGAACAAGGCAGTTAACCCACTGCTCCCCTGAACAAGGCAGTTAACCAACTGCTCCCCTGAACAAGGCAGTTAACCCACTGCTCCCCTGAACAAGGCAGTTAACCCACTGCTCCCCTGAACAACGCAGTTAACCCACTGCTCCCCTGAACAAGGCAGTTATCCCACTGCTCCCCTGATCAACGCAGTTATCCCACTGCTCCCCTGAACAAGGCAGTTAACCCACTGCTCCCCTGAACAAGGCAGTTAACCCACTGCTCCCCTGAACAAGGCCGTTAACCCACTTCTCCCCTGAACAAGGCAGTTAACCCACTGCTCCCCTGATCAACGCAGTTATCCCACTGCTCCCCTGAACAAGGCAGTTAACCCACTGCTCCCCTGAACAAGGCAGTTAACCCACTGTTACCCTGAACAAGGCAGTTAACCCACTGCTCCCCTGAACAAGGCAGTTAACCCACTGTTACCCTGAACAAGGCAGTTAACCCACTGCTCCCCTGAACAAGGAAGTTAACCCACTGTTCCCCTGAACAAGGCAGTTAACCCACTGCTTCCCTGATCAATGCAGTTATCCCACTGCTCCCCTGAAATAGGCAGTTAACCCACTGCTCCCCTGAACAAGGCAGTTAACCCACTGCTCCCCTGAACAAGGCAGTTATGCCACTGCTCCCCTGAACAAGGCAGTTAACCCACTGCTCCCCTGAACAAGGCAGTTAACCCACTGCTCCCCTGAACAAGGCAGTTATGCCACTGCTCCCCTGAACAAGGCAGTTATCCCACTGCTCCCCTGAACAAGGCAGTTATCCCACTGCTCCCCTGAACAAGGCAGTTAACCCACTGCTCCCGTGAACAATGCAGTTAACCCACTGCTCCCCTGAACAAGGCAGTTAACCCACTGCTCCCCTGATCAACGCAGTTATCCCACTTCTCCCCTGAACAAGGCAGTTAACCCACTGCTCCCCTGAACAAGGCAGTTAACTCACTGCTCCTCTGAACAAGGCAGTTTTCCCACTGCTCCCCTGAACAAGGCAGTTATCCCACTGCTCCCCTGAACAAGGCAGTTAACCCTCTGCTCCCGTGAACAATGCAGTTAACCCACTGCTCCCCTGAACAAGGCAGTTCACCCACTGCTCCCCTGATCAACGCAGTTATCCCACTTCTCCCCTGAACAAGGCAGTTCACCCACTGCTCCCCTGAACAAGGCAGTTAACCCACTGCTCCCCTGAACAAGGCAGTTAACCCACTGCTCCCCTGAACAAGGCAGTTATCCCACTGCTACCCTGAACAAGGCAGTTATCCCACTGCTCCTTTGAACAAGGCAGTTAACCCACTGCTCCCCTGAACAAGGCAGTTAACCCACTGCTCCCCTGAACAAGGCAGTTAACCCACTGCTCCCCTGATCAACGCAGTTATCCATCTGCTCCCCTGAACAAGGCAGTTAACCCACTGCTCCCCTGAACAAGGCAGTTAACCCACTGTTACCCTGAACAAGGCAGTTAACCCACTGCTCCCCTGAACAAGGCAGTTAACCCACTGTTACCCTGAACAAGGCAGTTAACCCACTGCTCCCCTGAACAAGGAAGTTAACCATCTGCTCCCCTGAACAAGGCAGTTAACCCACTGCTCCCCTGATCAACGCAGTTATCCCACTGCTCCCCTGAACAAGGCAGTTAACCCACTGCTTCCCTGATCAATGCAGTTATCCCACTGCTCCCCTGAACAAGGTAGTTAACCCACTGCTCCCCTGAACAAGGCAGTTAACCCACTGCTCCCCTTAACAAGGCAGTTACCCCCTGTTCCCCTGAACAAGGACGTTATCCCACTGCTCCCCTGAACAAGGCAGTTAACCCACTGTTACCCTGAACAAGGCAGTTAACCCACTGTTCCCCTGAACAAGGCAGTTAACCCACTGCCCCCCTGAACAAGGCAGTTAACCCACTGCTCACCTGAACAAGGCAGTTAACCCACTGCTCCCCTGAACAAGGCAGTTAACTCACTGCTCCTCTGAACAAGGCAGTTATCCCACTGCTCCCCTGAACAAGGCAGTTATCCCACTGCTCCCCTGAACAAGGCAGTTAACCCTCTGCTCCCGTGAACAATGCAGTTAACCCACTGCTCCCCTGAACAAGGCAGTTCACCCACTGCTCCCCTGATCAACGCAGTTATCCCACTGTTCCCCTGAACAAGGCAGTTAACCCACTGCCCCCCTGAACAAGGCAGTTAACCCACTGCTCCCCTGAACAAGGCAGTTAACCCACTGCTCCCCTGAACAAGGCAATTAACCCACTGCTCCCCTGAACAAGGCAGTTAACCCACTGCTCCCCTGAACAAGGCAGTTAACCCACTGCTCCTCTGAACAAGGCAGTTATCCCACTGCTCCCCTGAACAAGGCAGTTATCCCACTGCTCCCCTGAACAAGGCAGTTATCCCACTGCTCCCCTGAACAAGGCAGTTATCCCACTGCTCCCCTGAACAAGGCAGTTAACCCACTGCTCCCCTGAACAAGGACGTTAACCCACTTCTCCCCTGAACAAGGCAGTTAACCCACTGCTCCCCTGATCAACGCAGTTATCCCACTGCTCCCCTGAACAAGGCAGTTAACCCACTGCTCCCCTGAACAAGGCAGTTAACCCACTGCTCCCCTGAACAAGGCAGTTAACCCACTGTTCCCCTGAACAAGGCAGTTAACCCACTGCTCCCTGATCAAGGCAGTTAACCCACTGTTACCCTGAACAAGGCAGTTAACCCACTGCTCCCCTGAACAAGGCAGTTAACCCACTGCTCCCCTGAACAAGGCAGTTAACCAACTGCTCCCCTGAACAAGGTAGTTAACCCACTGCTCCCCTGAACAAGGCAGTTAACTCACTGCATCTTTGAAAACGGCAGTTCTCCCACTGCTCCCCTGAAAAAGGCAGTTATCCCACTGCTCCCCTGAACAAGGCAGTTAACCCACTGCTCCGTGAACAATGCAGTTAACCCACTGCTCCCCTGAACAAGGCAGTTAACCCACTGCTCCCCTGATCAATGCAGTTATCCCATTTCTCCCCTGAACAAGGCAGTTAACCCACTGCTCCCCTGAACAAGGCAGTTAACCCACTGCTCCCCTGAACAAGGCAGTTAACCCACTGCTCCCCTGATCAACGCAGTTATCCCACTGCTCCCCTGAACAAGGCAGTTAACTCACTGCTCCCCTGAACAAAGCAGTTAACCCACTGTTCCCCTGAACAAGGCAGTTAACCCACTGCCCCCCTGAACAAGGCAGTTAACTCACTGCTCCTCTGAACAAGGCAGTTATCCCACTGCTCCCCTGAACAAGGCAGTTAACTCACTGCTCCTCTGAACAAGGCAGTTATCCCACTGCTCCCCTGAACAAGGCAGTTATCCCACTGCTCCCCTGAACAAGGCAGTTAACCCACTGCTCCCCTGATCAACGCAGTTATCCCACTTCTCCCCTGAATAAGGCAGTTAACCCACTGCTCCCCTGATCAACGCAGTTATCCCACTTCTCCCCTGAATAAGGCAGTTAACCCACTGCTCCCCTGAACAAGGCAGTTAAACCACTGCTCCCCTGAACAAGGAAGTTAACCCACTATTCCCCTGAACAAGGCAGTTAACCCACTGCTCCCCTGAACAAGGCAGTTAACCCACTGCTCCCCTGAACAAGGCAGTTAACCCACTGCTCCCCTTAACAAGGCAGTTATCCCACTGCTCCCCTGAACAAGGCAGTTAACCAACTGCTCCCCTGATCAACGCAGTTATCCAACTGCTCCCCTGATCAACGCAGTTATCCCACTGCTCCCCTGAACAAGGCAGTTAACCCACTGCTCCCCTGAACAAGGCAGTTAACCCACTGCTCCCCTGAACAAGGCAGTTAACCAACTGCTCCCCTGAACAAGGTAGTTAACCCACTGCTCCCCTGAACAAGGCAGTTAACCCACTGCTCCCCTGAACAAGGCAGTTAACCCACTGCTCCCCTGAACAACGCAGTTAACCCACTGCTCCCCTGAACAAGGCAGTTAACCACTGCTCCCCTGATCAACGCAGTTATCCCACTGCTCCCCTGAACAAGGCAGTTAACCCATTGCTCCCCTGAACAAGGCAATTAACAAACTGTTCCCCTGAACAAGGCAGTTAACCCACTGCTCCACTGAACAAGGCAGTTAACCCACTGCTCCCCTGAACAAGGCAGTTAACCCACTGCTCCCCTGAACAAGGCAGGTAACTCACTGCTCCTCTGAACAAGGCAGTTATCCCACTGCTCCCCTGAACAAGGCAGTTATCCCCTTGCTCCCCTAAACAAGGCAGTTATCCCACTGCTCCCCTGAACAAGGCAGTAATCCCACTGCTCCCCTGAACAAGGCAGTTAACCCACTGCTCCCTTGAACAAGGCCGTTAACCCACTTCTCCCCTGAACAAGGCAGTTAACCCACTGCTCCCCTGATCAACGCAGTTATCCCACTGCTCCCCTGAACAAGGCAGTTAACCCACTGCTCCCCTGAACAAGGCAGTTAACCCACTGCTCCCCTGAACAAGGCAGTTAACCAACTGCTCCCCTGAACAAGGTAGTTAACCCACTGCTCCCCTGAACAAGGCAGTTAACCCACTGCTCCCCTGAACAAGGCAGTTAACCCACTGCTCCCCTGAACAACGCAGTTAACCCACTGCTCCCCTGAACAAGGCAGTTAACCACTGCTCCCCTGATCAACGCAGTTATCCCACTGCTCCCCTGAACAAGGCAGTTAACCCACTGCTCCCCTGATCAACGCAGTTATCCCACTGCTCCCCTGAACAAGGCAGTTAACCCACTGCTCCCCTGATCAACGCAGTTATCCCACTGCTCCCCTGAAATAGGCAGTTAACCCACTGCTCCCCTGAACAAGGCAGTTAACCCACTGCTCCCCTGAACAAGGCAGTTAACCCACTGCTCCCCTTAACAAGGCAGTTATCCCACTTCTCCCCTGAACAAGGCAGTTAACCCACTGCTCCCCTGAACAAGGCAGTTATGCCACTGCTCCCCTGAACAAGGCAGTTAACCCACTGCTCCCCTGAACAAGGCAGTTAACCCACTGCTCCCCTGAACAAGGCAGTTATGCCACTGCTCCCCTGAACAAGGCAGTTATCCCACTGCTCCCCTGAACAAGGCAGTTATCCTACTGCTCCCCTGAACAAGGCAGTTAACCCACTGCTCCCGTGAACAATGCAGTTAACCCACTGCTCCCTGAACAAGGCAGTTAACCCACTGCTCCCCTGATCAACGCAGTTATCCCACTTCTCCCCTGAACAAGGCAGTTAACCCACTGCTCCCCTGAACAAGGCAGTTAACCCACTGCTCCCCTGAACAAGGCAGTTAACTCACTGCTCCTCTGAACAAGGCAGTTTTCCCACTGCTCCCCTGAACAAGGCAGTTATCCCACTGCTCCCCTGAACAAGGCAGTTAACCCTCTGCTCCCGTGAACAATGCAGTTAACCCACTGCTCCCCTGAACAAGGCAGTTCACCCACTGCTCCCCTGATCAACGCAGTTATCCCACTTCTCCCCTGAACAAGGCAGTTCACCCACTGCTCCCCTGAACAAGGCAGTTAACCCACTGCTCCCCTGAACAAGGCAGTTAACCCACTGCTCCCCTGAACAATGCAGTTATCCCACTGCTACCCTGAACAAGGCAGTTATCCCACTGCTCCTTTGAACAAGGCAGTTAACCCACTGCTCCCCTGAACAAGGCAGTTAACCCACTGCTCCCCTGAACAAGGCAGTTAACCCACTTGCTCCCCTGATCAACGCAGTTATCCATCTGCTCCCCTGAACAAGGCAGTTAACCCACTGCTCCCCTGAACAAGGCAGTTAACCCACTGCTCCCCTGAACAAGGCAGTTAACCCACTGTTACCCTGAACAAGGCAGTTAACCCACTGCTCCCCTGAACAAGGCAGTTAACCCACTGTTACCCTGAACAAGGCAGTTAACCCACTGCTCCCCTGAACAAGGAAGTTAACCATCTGCTCCCCTGAACAAGGCAGTTAACCCACTGCTCCCCTGATCAACGCAGTTATCCCACTGCTCCCCTGAACAAGGCAGTTAACCCACTGCTTCCCTGATCAATGCAGTTATCCCACTGCTCCCCTGAAATAGGCAGTTAACCCACTGCTCCGCTGAACAAGGCAGTTAACCCACTGCTCCCCTGAACAAGGCAGTTAACCCACTGCTCCCCTGAACAAGGCAGTTAACTCACTGCTCCTCTGAACAAGGCAGTTTTCCCACTGCTCCCCTGAACAAGGCAGTTATCCCACTGCTCCCCTGAACAAGGCAGTTAACCCTCTGCTCCCGTGAACAATGCAGTTAACCCACTGCTCCCCTGAACAAGGCAGTTCACCCACTGCTCCCCTGATCAACGCAGTTATCCCACTTCTCCCCTGAACAAGGCAGTTCACCCACTGCTCCCCTGAACAAGGCAGTTAACCCACTGCTCCCCTGAACAAGGCAGTTAACCCACTGCTCCCCTGAACAATGCAGTTATCCCACTGCTACCCTGAACAAGGCAGTTATCCCACTGCTCCTTTGAACAAGGCAGTTAACCCACTGCTCCCCTGAACAAGGCAGTTAACCCACTGCTCCCCTGAACAAGGCAGTTAACCCACTTGCTCCCCTGATCAACGCAGTTATCCATCTGCTCCCCTGAACAAGGCAGTTAACCCACTGCTCCCCTGAACAAGGCAGTTAACCCACTGCTCCCCTGAACAAGGCAGTTAACCCACTGTTACCCTGAACAAGGCAGTTAACCCACTGCTCCCCTGAACAAGGCAGTTAACCCACTGTTACCCTGAACAAGGCAGTTAACCCACTGCTCCCCTGAACAAGGAAGTTAACCATCTGCTCCCCTGAACAAGGCAGTTAACCCACTGCTCCCCTGATCAACGCAGTTATCCCACTGCTCCCCTGAACAAGGCAGTTAACCCACTGCTTCCCTGATCAATGCAGTTATCCCACTGCTCCCCTGAAATAGGCAGTTAACCCACTGCTCCGCTGAACAAGGCAGTTAACCCACTGCTCCCCTGAACAAGGCAGTTAACCCACTGCTCCCCTTAACAAGGCAGTTACCCCCTGTTCCCCTGAACAAGGCCGTTATCCCACTGCTCCCCTGAACAAGGCAGTTAACCCACTGTTACCCTGAACAAGGCAGTTAACCCACTGTTCCCCTGAACAAGGCAGTTAACCCACTGCCCCCCTGAACAAGGCAGTTAACCCACTGCCCCCCTGAACAAGGCAGTTAACCCACTGCTCCCCTGAACAAGGCAGTTAACTCACTGCTCCTCTGACCAAGGCAGTTATCCCACTGCTCCCCTGAACAAGGCAGTTATCCCACTGCTCCCCTGAACAAGGCAGTTAACCAACTGCTCCCCTGAACAAGGTAGTTAACCCACTGCTCCCCTGAACAAGGCAGTTAACTCACTGCATCTTTGAAAACGGCAGTTCACCCACTGCTCCCCTGAACAAGGCAGTTATCCCACTGCTCCCCTGAACAAGGCAGTTAACCCACTGCTCCCCTGAACAAGGCAGTTAACCCACTGCTCCCCTGATCAACGCAGTTATCCCACTGCTCCCCTGAACAAGGCAGTTAACTCACTGCTCCCCTGAACAAAGCAGTTAACCCACTGTTCCCCTGAACAAGGCAGTTAACCCACTGCCCCCCTGAACAAGGCAGTTAACCCACTGCTCCCCTGAACAAGGCAGTTAACCCACTGCTCCCCTGAACAAGGCAGTTAACTCACTGCTCCTCTGAACAAGGCAGTTATCCCACTGCTCCCCTGAACAAGGCAGTTAACCCACTGCTCCCCTGAACAAGGCAGTTAACCCACTGCTCCACTGAACAAGGCAGTTAACCCACTGCTCCCCTTAACAAGGCAGTTATCCCACTGCTCCCCTGAACAAGGCAGTTAACCAACTGCTCCCCTGATCAACGCAGTTATCCAACTGCTCCCCTGATCAACGCAGTTATCCCACTGCTCCCCTGAACAAGGCAGTTATCCCACTGCTCCCCTGAACAAGGCAGTTAACCAACTGCTCCCCTGAACAAGGTAGTTAACCCACTGCTCCCCTGAACAAGGCAGTTAACTCACTGCATCTTTGAAAACGGCAGTTCACCCACTGCTCCCCTGAACAAGGCAGTTATCCCACTGCTCCCCTGAACAAGGCAGTTAACCCACTGCTCCCCTGAACAAGGCAGTTAACCCACTGCTCCCCTGATCAACGCAGTTATCCCACTGCTCCCCTGAACAAGGCAGTTAACTCACTGCTCCCCTGAACAAAGCAGTTAACCCACTGTTCCCCTGAACAAGGCAGTTAACCCACTGCCCCCCTGAACAAGGCAGTTAACCCACTGCTCCCCTGAACAAGGCAGTTAACCCACTGCTCCCCTGAACAAGGCAGTTAACTCACTGCTCCTCTGAACAAGGCAGTTATCCCACTGCTCCCCTGAACAAGGCAGTTAACCCACTGCTCCCCTGAACAAGGCAGTTAACCCACTGCTCCACTGAACAAGGCAGTTAACCCACTGCTCCCCTTAACAAGGCAGTTATCCCACTGCTCCCCTGAACAAGGCAGTTAACCAACTGCTCCCCTGATCAACGCAGTTATCCAACTGCTCCCCTGATCAACGCAGTTATCCCACTGCTCCCCTGAACAAGGCAGTTAACCCACTGCTCCCCTGAACAAGGCAGTTAACCCACTGCTCCCCTGAACAAGGCAGTTAACCAACTGCTCCCCTGAACAAGGTAGTTAACCCACTGCTCCCCTGAACAAGGCAGTTAACCCACTGCTCCCCTGAACAAGGCAGTTAACCCACTGCTCCCCTGAACAACGCAGTTAACCCACTGCTCCCCTGAACAAGGCAGTTAACCACTGCTCCCCTGATCAATGCAGTTATCCCACTGCTCCCCTGAACAAGGCAGTTAACCCATTGCTCCCCTGAACAAGGCAGTTAACAAACTGTTCCCCTGAACAAGGCAGTTAACCCACTGCTCCACTGAACAAGGCAGTTAACCCACTGCTCCCCTGAACAAGGCAGTTAACCCACTGCTCCTCTGAACAAGGCAGTTATCCCACTGCTCCCCTGAACAAGGCAGTTATCCCACTGCTCCCTTGAACAAGGCAGTTATCCCACTGCTCCCCTGAACAAGGCAGTAATCCCACTGCTCCCCTGAACAAGGCAGTTAACCCACTGCTCCCTTGAACAAGGCCGTTAACCCACTTCTCCCCTGAACAAGGCAGTTAACCCACTGCTCCCCTGATCAACGCAGTTATCCCACTGCTCCCCTGAACAAGGCAGTTAACCCACTGCTCCCCTGAACAAGGCAGTTAACCCACTGCTCCCCTGATCAACGCAGTTATCCATCTGCTCCCCTGAACAAGGCAGTTAACCCACTGCTCCCCTGAACAAGGCAGTTAACCCACTGCTCCCCTGAACAAGGCAGTTAACCCACTGTTACCCTGAACAAGGCAATTAACCCACTGCTCCCCTGAACAAGGCAGTTAACCCACTGTTACCCTGAACAAGGCAGTTAACCCACTGCTCCCCTGAACAAGGAAGTTAACCATCTGCTCCCCTGAACAAGGCAGTTAACCCACTGCTCCCCTGATCAACGCAGTTATCCCACTGCTCCCCTGAACATGGCAGTTAACCCACTGCTTCCCTGATCAATGCAGTTATCCCACTGCTCCCCTGAAATAGGCAGTTAACCCACTGCTCCCCTGAACAAGGCAGTTAACCCACTGCTCCCCTGAACAAGGCAGTTAACCCACTGCTCCCCTTAACAAGGCAGTTACCCCCTGTTCCCCTGAACAAGGCCGTTATCCCACTGCTCCCCTGAACAAGGCAGTTAACCCACTGTTACCCTGAAAAAGGCAGTTAACCCACTGTTCCCCTGAACAAGGCAGTTAACCCACTGCCCCCCTGAACAAGGCAGTTAACCCACTGCTCCCCTGAACAAGGCAGTTAACCCACTGCTCCCCTGAACAAGGCAGTTAACTCACTGCTCCTCTGAACAAGGCAGTTATCCCACTGCTCCCCTGAACAAGGCAGTTATCCCACTGCTCCCCTGAACAAGGCAGTTAACCCTCTGCTCCCCTGAACAAGGCAGTTATCCCACTGCTCCCCTGAACAAGGCAGTTAACCCACTGCTCCCCTGAACAAGGCAGTTAACTCACTGCTCCTCTGAACAATGCAGTTATCCCACTGCTCCCCTGAACAAGGCAGTTATCCCACTGCTCCCCTGAACAAGGCAGTTAACCCACTGCTCCCGTGAACAATGCAGTTAACCCACTGCTCCCCTGATCAACGCAGTTATCCCACTTCTCCCCTGAACAAGGCAGTTAACCCACTGCTCCCCTGAACAAGGCAGTTAACCCACTGCTCCCCTGAACAAGGAAGTTAACCCACTATTCCCCTGAACAAGGCAGTTAACCCACTGCTCCCCTGAACAAGGCAGTTAACCCACTGCTCCCCTGAACAAGGCAGTTAACCCACTGCTCCCCTTAACAAGGCAGTTATCCCACTGCTCCCCTGAACAAGGCAGTTAACCAACTGCTCCCCTGATCAACGCAGTTATCCAACTGCTCCCCTGATCAACGCAGTTATCCCACTGCTCCCCTGAACAAGGCAGTTAACCCACTGCTCCCCTGAACAAGGCAGTTAAACCACTGCTCCCCTGAACAAGGCAGTTAACCAACTGCTCCCCTGAACAAGGTAGTTAACCCACTGCTCCCCTGAACAAGGCAGTTAACCCACTGCTCCCCTGAACAAGGCAGTTAACCCACTGCTCCCCTGAACAACGCAGTTAACCCACTGCTCCCCTGAACAAGGCAGTTAACCACTGCTCCCCTGATCAACGCAGTTATCCCACTGCTCCCCTGAACAAGGCAGTTAACCCATTGCTCCCCTGAACAAGGCAGTTAACAAACTGTTCCCCTGAACAAGACAGTTAACCCACTGCTCCACTGAACAAGGCAGTTAACCCACTGCTCCCCTGAACAAGGCAGTTAACCCACTGCTCCCCTGAACAAGGCAGGTAACTCACTGCTCCTCTGAACAAGGCAGTTATCCCACTGCTCCCCTGAACAAGGCAGTTATCCCACTGCTCCCCTGAACAAGGCAGTTATCCCACTGCTCCCCTGAACAAGGCAGTAATCCCACTGCTCCCCTGAACAAGGCAGTTAACCCACTGCTCCCTTGAACAAGGCCGTTAACCCACTTCTCCCCTGAACAAGGCAGTTAACGCACTGCTCCCCTGATCAACGCAGTTATCCCACTGCTCCCCTGAACAAGGCAGTTAACCCACTGCTCCCCTGAACAAGGCAGTTAACCCACTGCTCCCCTGAACAAGGCAGTTAACCCACTGCTCCCCTGAACAAGGCAGTTAACCCACTGCTCCCCTTAACAAGGCAGTTATCCCACTGCTCCCCTGAACAAGGCAGTTAACCAACTGCTCCCCTGATCAACGCAGTTATCCAACTGCTCCCCTGATCAACGCAGTTATCCCACTGCTCCCCTGAACAAGGCAGTTAACCCACTGCTCCCCTGAACAAGGCAGTTAACCCACTGCTCCCCTGAACAAGGCAGTTAACCCACTGCTCCCGTGAACAATGCAGTTAACCCACTGCTCCCCTGAACAAGGCAGTTAACCCACTGCTCCCCTGATCAACGCAGTTATCCCACTTCTCCCCTGAACAAGGCATTAAACCACTGCTCCCCTGAACAAGGCAGTTAACCCACTGCTCCCCTGAACAAGGAAGTTAACCCACTATTCCCCTGAACAAGGCAGTTAACCCACTGCTCCCGTTGAACAAGGCAGTTAACCCACTGCTCCCCTGAACAAGGCAGTTAACCCACTGCTCCCCTTAACAAGGCAGTTATCCCACTTCTCCCCTGAACAAGGCAGTTAACCAACTGCTCCCCTGATCAACGCAGTTATCCAACTGCTCCCCTGATCAACGCAGTTATCCAACTGCTCCCCTGATCAACGCAGTTATCCCACTGCTCCCCTGAACAAGGCAGTTAACCCACTGCTCCCCTGAACAAGGCAGTTAACCCACTGCTCCCCTGAACAAGGCAGTTAACCCACTGCTCCCCTGATCAACGCAGTTATCCCACTTCTCCCCTGAACAAGGCAGTTAAACCACTGCTCCCCTGAACAAGGCAGTTAACCCACTGCTCCCCTGAACAAGGAAGTTAACCCACTATTCCCCTGAACAAGGCAGTTAACCCACTGCTCCCCTGAACAAGGCAGTTATCCCACTGCTCCCCTGAACAAGGCAGTTAACCCACTGCTCCCCTGAACAAGGCAGT
This sequence comes from Salmo salar, assembly GCF_965601325.2. Classification (NCBI taxonomy): domain Eukaryota; kingdom Metazoa; phylum Chordata; class Actinopteri; order Salmoniformes; family Salmonidae; genus Salmo; species Salmo salar. Next base: position 60,509,927 of record NC_138301.1, read on the forward strand.
TAACCCACTGCTCCCCTGAACAAGGCAGTTAACCCACTGCTCCCCTGAACAAGGCAGTTAACCCACTGCTCCCGTGAACAATGCAGTTAACCCACTGCTCCCCTGAACAAGGCAGTTAACCCACTGCTCCCCTGATCAACGCAGTTATCCCACTTCTCCCCTGAACAAGGCATTAAACCACTGCTCCCCTGAACAAGGCAGTTAACCCACTGCTCCCCTGAACAAGGAAGTTAACCCACTATTCCCCTGAACAAGGCAGTTAACCCACTGCTCCCCTGAACAAGGCAGTTAACCCACTGCTCCCCTGAACAAGGCAGTTAACCCACTGCTCCCCTTAACAAGGCAGTTATCCCACTGCTCCCCTGAACAAGGCAGTTAACCAACTGCTCCCCTGATCAACGCAGTTATCTAACTGCTCCCCTGATCAACGCAGTTATCCAACTGCTCCCCTGATCAACGCAGTTATCCCACTGCTCCCCTGAACAAGGCAGTTAACCCACTGTTCCCCTGAACAAGGCAGTTAACCCACTGCTCCCCTGAACAAGGCAGTTAACCCACTGCTCCCCTGATCAACGCAGTTATCCCACTTCTCCCCTGAACAAGGCAGTTAAACCACTGCTCCCCTGAACAAGGCAGTTAACCCACTGCTCCCCTGAACAAGGAAGTTAACCCACTATTCCCCTGAACAAGGCAGTTAACCCACTGCTCCCCTTAACAAGGCAGTTATCCCACTGCTCCCCTGAACAAGGCAGTTAACCCACTGCTCCCCTGAACAAGGCAGTTAACCAACTGCTCCCCTGAACAAGGTAGTTAACCCACTGCTCCCCTGAACAAGGCAGTTAACCCACTGCTCCCCTGAACAAGGCAGTTAACCCACTGCTCCCCTGAACAACGCAGTTAACCCACTGCTCCCCTGAACAAGGCAGTTAACCACTGCTCCCCTGATCAACGCAGTTATCCCACTGCTCCCCTGAACAAGGCAGTTAACAAACTGTTCCCCTGAACAAGGCAGTTAACCCACTGCTCCACTGAACAAGGCAGTTAACCCACTGCTCCCCTGAACAAGGCAGTTAACCCACTGCTCCCCTGAACAAGGCAGGTAACTCACTGCTCCTCTGAACAAGGCAGTTATCCCACTGCTCCCCTGAACAAGGCAGTTATCCCACTGCTCCCCTGAACAAGGCAGTTATCCCACTGCTCCCCTGAACAAGGCAGTAATCCCACTGCTCCCCTGAACAAGGCAGTTAACCCACTGCTCCCTTGAACAAGGCCGTTAACCCACTTCTCCCCTGAACAAGGCAGTTAACCCACTGCTCCCCTGATCAACGCAGTTATCCCACTGCTCCCCTGAACAAGGCAGTTAACCCACTGCTCCCCTGAACAAGGCAGTTAACCCACTGCTCCCCTGAACAAGGCAGTTAACCCACTGTTCCCCTGAACAAGGCAGTTAACCCACTGCTCCCCTGAACAAGGCAGTTAACCCACTGTTACCCTGAACAAGGCAGTTAACCCACTGCTCCCCTGAACAAGGCAGTTAACCCACTGTTACCCTGAACAAGGCAGTTAACCCACTGCTCCCCTGAACAAGGAAGTTAACCCACTGTTCCCCTGAACAAGGCAGTTAACCCACTGCTTCCCTGATCAATGCAGTTATCCCACTGCTCCCCTGAAATAGGCAGTTAACCCACTGCTCCCCTGAACAAGGCAGTTAACCCACTGCTCCCCTGAACAAGGCAGTTAACCCACTGCTCCCCTTAACAAGGCAGTTATCCCACTTCTCCCCTGAACAAGGCAGTTAACCCACTGCTCCCCTGAACAAGGCAGTTATGCCACTGCTCCCCTGAACAAGGCAGTTAACCCACTGCTCCCCTGAACAAGGCAGTTATGCCACTGCTCCCCTGAACAAGGCAGTTATCCCACTGCTCCCCTGAACAAGGCAGTTATCCCACTGCTCCCCTGAACAAGGCAGTTAACCCACTGCTCCCGTGAACAATGCAGTTAACCCACTGCTCCCCTGAACAAGGCAGTTAACCCACTGCTCCCCTGATCAATGCAGTTATCCCACTTCTCCCCTGAACAAGGCAGTTAACCCACTGCTCCCCTGAACAAGGCAGTTAACCCACTGCTCCCCTGAACAAGGCAGTTAACCCACTGCTCCCCTGAACAAGGCACTTACCCCCTGTTCCCCTGAACAAGGCCGTTATCCCACTGCTCCCCTGAACAAGGCAGTTAACCCACTGTTACCCTGATCAAGGCAGTTAACCCACTGTTCCCCTGAACAAGGCAGTTAACCCACTGCCCCCCTGAACAAGGCAGTTAACCCACTGCTCCCCTGAACAAGGCAGTTAACCCACTGCTCCCCTGAACAAGGCAGTTAACCCACTGCTCCCCTGAACAAGGCAGTTAACCCACTGCTCCCCTGAACAACGCAGTTAACCCACTGCTCCCCTGAACAAGGCAGTTAACCACTGCTCCCCTGATCAACGCAGTTATCCCACTGCTCCCCTGAACAAGGCAGTTAACCCATTGCTCCCCTGAAAAAGGCAGTTAACAAACTGTTCCCCTGAACAAGGCAGTTAACCCACTGCTCCACTGAACAAGGCAGTTAACCCACTGCTCCCCTGAACAAGGCAGTTAACCCACTGCTCCCCTGAACAAGGCAGGTAACTCACTGCTCCTCTGAACAAGGCAGTTATCCCACTGCTCCCCTGAACAAGGCAGTTATCCCACTGCTCCCCTGAACAAGGCAGTTATCCCACTGCTCCCCTGAACAAGGCAGTAATCCCACTGCTCCCCTGAACAAGGCAGTTAACCCACTGCTCCCTTGAACAAGGCCGTTAACCCACTTCTCCCCTGAACAAGGCAGTTAACCCACTGCTCCCCTTAACAAGGCAGTTATCCCACTGCTCCCCTGAACAAGGCAGTTAACCAACTGCTCCCCTGATCAACGCAGTTATCCAACTGCTCCCCTGATCAACGCAGTTATCCCACTGCTCCCCTGAACAAGGCAGTTAACCCACTGCTCCCCTGAACAAGGCAGTTAACCCACTGCTCCCCTGAACAAGGCAGTTAACCCACTGCTCCCGTGAACAATGCAGTTAACCCACTGCTCCCCTGAACAAGGCAGTTAACCCACTGCTCCCCTGATCAACGCAGTTATCCCACTTCTCCCCTGAACAAGGCATTAAACCACTGCTCCCCTGAACAAGGCAGTTAACCCACTGCTCCCCTGAACAAGGAAGTTAACCCACTATTCCCCTGAACAAGGCAGTTAACCCACTGCTCCCCTGAACAAGGCAGTTAACCCACTGCTCCCCTGAACAAGGCAGTTAACCCACTGCTCCCCTTAACAAGGCAGTTATCCCACTTCTCCCCTGAACAAGGCAGTTAACCAACTGCTCCCCTGATCAACGCAGTTATCCAACTGCTCCCCTGATCAACGCAGTTATCCAACTGCTCCCCTGATCAACGCAGTTATCCCACTGCTCCCCTGAACAAGGCAGTTAACCCACTGCTCCCCTGAACAAGGCAGTTAACCCACTGCTCCCCTGAACAAGGCAGTTAACCCACTGCTCCCCTGATCAACGCAGTTATCCCACTTCTCCCCTGAACAAGGCAGTTAAACCACTGCTCCCCTGAACAAGGCAGTTAACCCACTGCTCCCCTGAACAAGGAAGTTAACCCACTATTCCCCTGAACAAGGCAGTTAACCCACTGCTCCCCTGAACAAGGCAGTTATCCCACTGCTCCCCTGAACAAGGCAGTTAACCCACTGCTCCCCTGAACAAGGCAGTTAACCCACTGCTCCCCTGAACAAGGCAGTTAACCCACTGCTCCCCTGAACAAGGCAGTTAACCCACTGCTCCCGTGAACAATGCAGTTAACCCACTGCTCCCCTGAACAAGGCAGTTAACCCACTGCTCCCCTGATCAACGCAGTTATCCCACTTCTCCCCTGAACAAGGCATTAAACCACTGCTCCCCTGAACAAGGCAGTTAACCCACTGCTCCCCTGAACAAGGAAGTTAACCCACTATTCCCCTGAACAAGGCAGTTAACCCACTGCTCCCCTGAACAAGGCAGTTAACCCACTGCTCCCCTGAACAAGGCAGTTAACCCACTGCTCCCCTTAACAAGGCAGTTATCCCACTGCTCCCCTGAACAAGGCAGTTAACCAACTGCTCCCCTGATCAACGCAGTTATCCAACTGCTCCCCTGATCAACGCAGTTATCCAACTGCTCCCCTGATCAACGCAGTTATCCCACTGCTCCCCTGAACAAGGCAGTTAACCCACTGCTCCCCTGAACAAGGCAGTTAACCCACTGCTCCCCTGAACAAGGCAGTTAACCCACTGCTCCCCTGATCAACGCAGTTATCCCACTTCAGCCCTGAACAAGGCAGTTAAACCACTGCTCCCCTGAACAAGGCAGTTAACCCACTGCTCCCCTGAACAAGGAAGTTAACCCACTATTCCCCTGAACAAGGCAGTTAACCCACTGCTCCCCTGAACAAGGCAGTTAACCCACTGCTCCCCTGATCAACGCAGTTATCCCACTTCTCCCCTGAACAAGGCATTAAACCACTGCTCCCCTGAACAAGGCAGTTAACCCACTGCTCCCCTGAACAAGGAAGTTAACCCACTATTCCCCTGAACAAGGCAGTTAACCCACTGCTCCCCTGAACAAGGCAGTTAACCCACTGCTCCCCTGAACAAGGCAGTTAACCCACTGCTCCCCTGAACAAGGCAGTTAACCCACTGCTCCCCTGAACAAGGCAGTTAACCCACTGCTCCCCTGAACAACGCAGTTAACCCACTGCTCCCCTGAACAAGGCAGTTAACCACTGCTCCCCTGATCAACGCAGTTATCCCACTGCTCCCCTGAACAAGGCAGTTAACAAACTGTTCCCCTGAACAAGGCAGTTAACCCACTGCTCCACTGAACAAGGCAGTTAACCCACTGCTCCCCTGAACAAGGCAGTTAACCCACTGCTCCCCTGAACAAGGCAGGTAACTCACTGCTCCTCTGAACAAGGCAGTTATCCCACTGCTCCCCTGAACAAGGCAGTTATCCCACTGCTCCCCTGAACAAGGCAGTTATCCCACTGCTCCCCTGAACAAGGCAGTAATCCCACTGCTCCCCTGAACAAGGCAGTTAACCCACTGCTCCCTTGAACAAGGCCGTTAACCCACTTCTCCCCTGAACAAGGCAGTTAACCCACTGCTCCCCTGATCAACGCAGTTATCCCACTGCTCCCCTGAACAAGGCAGTTAACCCACTGCTCCCCTGAACAAGGCAGTTAACCCACTGCTCCCCTGAACAAGGCAGTTAACCAACTGCTCCCCTGAATAAGGTAGTTAACCCACTGCTCCCCTGAACAAGGCAGTTAACCCACTGCTCCCCTGAACAAGGCAGTTAACCCACTGCTCCCCTGAACAACGCAGTTAACCCACTGCTCACCTGAACAAGGCAGTTAACCAATGCTCCCCTGATCAACGCAGTTATCCCACTGCTCCCCTGAACATTGCAGTTAACCCACTGCTCCCCTGAACAAGGCAGTTAACCCACTGCTCCCCTGAACAAGGCCGTTAACCCACTTCTCCACTGAACAACGCAGTTAACCCACTGCTCCCCTGATCAACGCAGTTATCCCACTGCTCCCCTGAACAAGGCAGTTAACCCACTGCTCCCCTGAACAAGGCAGTTAACCCACTGCTCCCCTGAACAAGGCAGTTAACCCACTGTTCCCCTGAACAAGGCAGTTAACCCACTGCTCCCCTGAACAAGGCAGTTAACCCACTGTTACCCTGAACAAGGCAGTTAACCCACTGCTCCCCTGAACAAGGCAGTTAACCCACTGTTACCCTGAACAAGGCAGTTAACCCACTGCTCCCCTGAACAAGGAAGTTAACCCACTGTTCCCCTGAACAAGGCAGTTAACCCACTGCTTCCCTGATCAATGCAGTTATCCCACTGCTCCCCTGAAATAGGCAGTTAACCCACTGCTCCCCTGAACAAGGCAGTTAACCCACTGCTCCCCTGAACAAGGCAGTTAACCCACTGCTCCCCTTAACAAGGCAGTTATCCCACTTCTCCCCTGAACAAGGCAGTTAACCCACTGCTCCCCTGAACAAGGCAGTTTTGCCACTGCTCCCCTGAACAAGGCAGTTAACCCACTGCTCCCCTGAACAAGGCAGTTAACCCACTGCTCCCCTGAACAAGGCAGTTATGCCACTGCTCCCCTGAACAAGGCAGTTATCCCACTGCTCCCCTGAACAAGGCAGTTATCCCACTGCTCCCCTGAACAAGGCAGTTAACCCACTGCTCCCGTGAACAATGCAGTTAACCCACTGCTCCCCTGAACAAGGCAGTTAACCCACTGCTCCCCTGATCAATGCAGTTATCCCACTTCTCCCCTGAACAAGGCAGTTAACCCACTGCTCCCCTGAACAAGGCAGTTAACCCACTGCTCCCCTGAACAAGGCAGTTAACCCACTGCTCCCCTGAACAAGGCACTTACCCCCTGTTCCCCTGAACAAGGCCGTTATCCCACTGCTCCCCTGAACAAGGCAGTTAACCCACTGTTACCCTGATCAAGGCAGTTAACCCACTGTTCCCCTGAACAAGGCAGTTAACCCACTGCCCCCCTGAACAAGGCAGTTAACCCACTGCTCCCCTGAACAAGGCAGTTAACCCACTGCTCCCCTGAACAAGGCAGTTAACTCACTGCTCCTCTGAACAAGGCAGTTATCCCACTGCTCCCCTGAACAAGGCAGTTATCCCACTGCTCCCCTGAACAAGGCAGTTAACCCTCTGCTCCCGTGAACAATGCAGTTAACCCACTGCTCCCCTGAACAAGGCAGTTCACCCACTGCTCCCCTGATCAACGCAGTTATCCTACTTCTCCCCTGAACAAGGCAGTTCACCCACTGATCCCCTGCACAAGGCAGTTAACCCACTGCTCCCCTGAACAAGGCAGTTATGCCACTGCTCCCCTGAACAAGGCAGTTAACCCACTGCTCCCCTGAACAATGCAGTTAACCCACTGCTCCCCTGAACAAGGCAGTTAACTCACTGCTCCTCTGAACAAGGCAGTTATCCCACTGCTCCCCTGAACAAGGCCGTTATCCCACTGCTACCCTGAACAAGGCAGTTAACCCACTGCTCCCCTGAACAAGGCAGTTAACCCACTGCTCCCCTGAACAAGGCAGTTAACCCACTGCTCCCCTTATCAACGTAGTTATCCCACTGCTCCCCTGAACAAGGCAGTTAACCCACTGCTCCCCTGAACAAGGCAGTTAACCCACTGCTCCCCTGAACAAGGCAGTTAACCCACTGTTCCCCTGAACAAGGCAGTTAACCCACTGCTCCCCTGAACAAGGCAGTTAACCCACTGTTAATCTGAACAAGGCAGTTAACCCACTGCTCCCATGATCAACACAGTTATCCCACTGCTCCCCTGAACAAGGCAGTTAACCCACTGCTCCCCTAATCAACGCAGTTATCCCACTCCTCCACTGAAAAAGGCAGTTAACCCACTGCTCCCATGATCAACGCAGTTATCCCACTTCTCCCCTGAACAATGCAGTTAACCCACTGCTCCCCTGAACAAGGCAGTTAACCTACTGCTCCCCTGAACAAGGCAGTTAACCCACTGCTCCCCTGAACAAGGCAGTTAACCCACTGCTCCCGTGAAAAATGCAGTTAACCCACTGCTCCCCTAAAAAAGGCAGTTAACCCACTGCTCCCCTGATCAACGCAGTTATCCCACTTCTCCCCTGAACAAGGCAGTTAACCCACTGCTCCCCTGAACAAGGCAGTTAACCCACTGCTCCCCTGAACAAGGCAGTTAACCCACTGCTCCCCTGAACAAGGCAGTTATCCCACTGCTCCCCTGAACAAGGCAGTTAACCCACTGCTCCCCTGAAAAATGCAGTTAACCCACTGCTCCCCTAATCAATGCAGTTATCCCACTCCTCCCCTGAAAAAGGCAGTTAACCCACTGCTCCCCTTATCAACGCAGTTATCCCACTTCTCCCCTGAACAAGGCAGTTAACCCACTGCTCCCCTGAACAAGGCAGTTAACCCACTGCTCACCTGAACAAGGCAGTTAACCCACTGCTCCCCTGAACAAGGCAGTTATCCCACTGCTCCCCTGAAAAAGGCAGTTATCCCACTGCTCCCCTGAACAAGGCAGTTAACCCACTGCTCCCCTGAACAAGGCAGTTAACCCACTGCTCCCCTGAACAAGGCAGTTAACCCACTGCTCCCCTGATCAACGCAGTTATCCATCTGCTCCCCTGAACAAGGCAGTTAACCCACTGCTCCCCTGAACAAGGCAGTTAACCCACTGCTCCCCTGAACAAGGCAGTTAACCCACTGTTACCCTGAACAAGGCAGTTAACCCACTGCTCCCCTGAACAAGGCAGTTAACCCACTGTTACCCTGAACAAGGCAGTTAACCCACTGCTCCCCTGAACAAGGAAGTTAACCATCTGCTCCCCTGAACAAGGCAGTTAACCCACTGCTCCCCTGATCAACGCAGTTATCCCACTGCTCCCCTGAACAAGGCAGTTAACCCACTGCTTCCCTGATCAATGCAGTTATCCCACTGCTCCCCTGAAATAGGCAGTTAACCCACTGCTCCCCTGAACAAGGCAGTTAACCCACTGCTCCCCTGAACAAGGCAGTTAACCCACTGCTCCCCTTAACAAGGCAGTTACCCCCTGTTCCCCTGAACAAGGCCGTTATCCCACTGCTCCCCTGAACAAGGCAGTTAACCCACTGTTACCCTGAACAAGGCAGTTAACCCACTGTTCCCCTGAACAAGGCAGTTAACCCACTGCCCCCCTGAACAAGGCAGTTAACCCACTGCTCCCCTGAACAAGGCAGTTAACCCACTGCTCCTCTGAACAAGGCAGTTAACTCACTGCTCCTCTGAACAAGGCAGTTATCCCACTGCTCCCCTGAACAAGGCAGTTATCCCACTGCTCCCCTGAACAAGGCAGTTAACCCACTGCTCCCCTGAACAAGGCAGTTAACCCACTGCTCCCCTGATCAACGCAGTTATCCCACTTCTCCCCTGAACAAGGCAGTTAACCCACTGCTCCCCTGAACAAGGCAGTTAACCCACTGCTCCCCTGAACAAGGAAGTTAACCCACTATTCCCCTGAACAAGGCAGTTAACCCACTGCTCCCCTGAACAAGGCAGTTAACCCACTGCTCCCCTGAACAATGCAGTTAACCCACTGCTCCCCTTAACAAGGCAGTTATCCCACTGCTCCCCTGAACAAGGCAGTTAACCAACTGCTCCCCTGATCAACGCAGTTATCCAACTGCTCCCCTGATCAACGCAGTTATCCCACTGCTCCCCTGAACAAGGCAGTTAACCCACTGCTCCCCTGAACAAGGCAGTTAACCCACTGCTCCCCTGAACAAGGCAGTTAACCAACTGCTCCCCTGAACAAGGTAGTTAACCCACTGCTCCCCTGAACAAGGCAGTTAACCCACTGCTCCCCTGAACAAGGCAGTTAACCCACTGCTCCCCTGAACAACGCAGTTAACCCACTGCTCCCCTGAACAAGGCAGTTAACCACTGCTCCCCTGATCAACGCAGTTATCCCACTGCTCCCCTGAACAAGGCAGTTAACCCATTGCTCCCCTGAACAAGGCAGTTAACAAACTGTTCCCCTGAACAAGGCAGTTAACCCACTGCTCCACTGAACAAGGCAGTTAACCCACTGCTCCCCTGAACAAGGCAGTTAACCCACTGCTCCCCTGAACAAGGCAGGTAACTCACTGCTCCTCTGAACAAGGCAGTTATCCCACTGCTCCCCTGAACAAGGCAGTTATCCCACTGCTCCCCTGAACAAGGCAGTTATCCCACTGCTCCCCTGAACAAGGCAGTAATCCCACTGCTCCCCTGAACAAGGCAGTTAACCCACTGCTCCCTTGAACAAGGCCGTTAACCCACTTCTCCCCTGAACAAGGCAGTTAACCCACTGCTCCCCTGAACAACGCAGTTATCCCACTGCTCCCCTGAACAAGGCAGTTAACCCACTGCTCCCCTGAACAAGGCAGTTAACCCACTGCTCCCCTGAACAAGGCAGTTAACCAACTGCTCCCCTGAATAAGGTAGTTAACCCACTGCTCCCCTGAACAAGGCAGTTAACCCACTGCTCCCCTGAACAAGGCAGTTAACCCACTGCTCAATTGAACAAGGCAGTTAACCCACTGCTCCCCTTAACAAGGCAGTTATCCCACTGCTCCCCTGAACAAGGCAGTTAACCAACTGCTCCCCTGATCAACGCAGTTATCCAACTGCTCCCCTGATCAACGCAGTTATCCCACTGCTCCCCTGAACAAGGCAGTTAACCCACTGCTCCCCTGAACAAGGCAGTTAACCCACTGCTCCCCTGAACAAGGCAGTTAACCCACTGCTCCCGTGAACAATGCAGTTAACCCACTGCTCCCCTGAACAAGGCAGTTAACCCACTGCTCCCCTGATCAACGCAGTTATCCCACTTCTCCCCTGAACAAGGCATTAAACCACTGCTCCCCTGAACAAGGCAGTTAACCCACTGCTCCCCTGAACAAGGAAGTTAACCCACTATTCCCCTGAACAAGGCAGTTAACCCACTGCTCCCCTGAACAAGGCAGTTAACCCACTGCTCCCCTGAACAAGGCAGTTAACCCACTGCTCCCCTTAACAAGGCAGTTATCCCACTGCTCCCCTGAACAAGGCAGTTAACCAACTGCTCCCCTGATCAACGCAGTTATCCAACTGCTCCCCTGATCAACGCAGTTATCCAACTGCTCACCTGATCAACGCAGTTATCCCACTGCTCCCCTGAACAAGGCAGTTAACCCACTGCTCCCCTGAACAAGGCAGTTAACCCACTGCTCCCCTGAACAAGGCAGTTAACCCACTGCTCCCCTGATCAACGCAGTTATCCCACTTCTCCCCTGAACAAGGCAGTTAAACCACTGCTCCCCTGAACAAGGCAGTTAACCCACTGCTCCCCTGAACAAGGAAGTTAACCCACTATTCCCCTGAACAAGGCAGTTAACCCACTGCTCCCCTGAACAAGGCAGTTAACCCACTGCTCCCCTGAACAAGGCAGTTAACTCACTGCTCCTCTGAACAAGGCAGTTATCCCACTGCTCCCCTGAACAAGGCAGTTATCCCACTGCTCCCCTGAACAAGGCAGTTAACCCTCTGCTTCCGTGAACAATGCAGTTAACCCACTACTCCCCTGAACAAGGCAGTTCACCCACTGCTCCCCTGATCAACGCAGTTATCCCACTTCTCCCCTGAACAAGGCATTTCACCCACTGCTCCCCTGAACAAGGCAGTTAACCCACTGCTCCCCTGAACAAGGCAGTTAACCCACTGCTCCCCTGAACAAGGCAGTTATCCCACTGCTACCCTGAACAAGGCAGTTATCCCACTGCTCCTTTGAACAAGGCAGTTAACCCACTGCTCCCCTGAACAAGGCAGTTAACCCACTGCTCCCCTGAACAAGGCAGTTAACCCACTGCTCCCTGATCAACGCATTTATCCATCTGCTCCCCTGAACAAGGCAGTTAACCCACTGCTCCCCTGAACAAGGCAGTTAACCCACTGCTCCCCTGAACAAGGCAGTTAACCCACTGTTATCCTGAACAAGGCAGTTAACCCACTGCTCCCCTGAACAAGGCAGTTAACCCACTGTTACCCTGAACAAGGCAGTTAACCCACTGCTCCCCTGAACAAGGAAGTTAACCCACTGCTCCCCTGAACAAGGCAGTTAACCCACTGCTCCCCTGATCAACGCAGTTATCCCACTGCTCCCCTGAACAAGGCAGTTAACTCACTGCTCCCCTGAACAAAGCAGTTAACCCACTGTTCCCCTGAACAAGGCAGTTAACCCACTGCCCCCCTGAACAAGGCAGTTAACCCACTGCTCCCCTGAACAAGGCAGTTAACCCACTGCTCCCCTGAACAAGGCAGTTAACCCACTGCTCCCCTGAACAAGGCAGTTAACCCACTGCCCCCCTGAACAAGGCAGTTAACCCACTGCTCCTCTGAACAAGGCAGTTAACCCACTGCTCCCCTGAACAAGGCAGTTAACTCACTGCTCCTCTGAACAATGCAGTTATCCCACTGCTCCCCTGAACAAGGCAATTATCCCACTGCTCCCCTGAACAAGGCAGTTAACCCACTGCTCCCGTGAACAATGCAGTTAACCCACTGCTCCCCTGAACAAGGCAGTTAACCCACTGCTCCCCTGATCAACGCAGTTATCCCACTTCTCCCCTGAACAAGGCAGTTAACCCACTGCTCCCCTGAACAAGGCAGTTAACCCACTGCTCCCCTGAACAAGGAAGTTAACCCACTATTCCCCTGAACAAGGCAGTTAACCCACTGCTCCCCTGAACAAGGCAGTTAACCCACTGCTCCCCTGAACAATGCAGTTAACCCACTGCTCCCCTTAACAAGGCAGTTATCCCACTGCTCCCCTGAACAAGGCAGTTAACCAACTGCTCCCCTGATCAACGCAGTTATCCAACTGCTCCCCTGATCAACGCAGTTATCCCACTGCTCCCCTGAACAAGGCAGTTAACCCACTGCTCCCCTGAACAAGGCAGTTAACCCACTGCTCCCCTGAACAAGGCAGTTAACCAACTGCTCCCCTGAACAAGGTAGTTAACCCACTGCTCCCCTGAACAAGGCAGTTAACCCACTGCTCCCCTGAACAAGGCAGTTAACCCACTGCTCCCCTGAACAACGCAGTTAACCCACTGCTCCCCTGAACAAGGCAGTTAACCACTGCTCCCCTGATCAACGCAGTTATCCCACTGCTCCCCTGAACAAGGCAGTTAACCCATTGCTCCCCTGAACAAGGCAGTTAACAAACTGTTCCCCTGAACAAGGCAGTTAACCCACTGCTCCACTGAACAAGGCAGTTAACCCACTGCTCCCCTGAACAAGGCAGTTAACCCACTGCTCCCCTGAACAAGGCAGGTAACTCACTGCTCCTCTGAACAAGGCAGTTATCCCACTGCTCCCCTGAACAAGGCAGTTATCCCACTGCTCCCCTGAACAAGGCAGTTATCCCACTGCTCCCCTGAACAAGGCAGTAATCCCACTGCTCCCCTGAACAAGGCAGTTAACCCACTGCTCCCTTGAACAAGGCCGTTAACCCACTTCTCCCCTGAACAAGGCAGTTAACCCACTGCTCCCCTGAACAACGCAGTTATCCCACTGCTCCCCTGAACAAGGCAGTTAACCCACTGCTCCCCTGAACAAGGCAGTTAACCCACTGCTCCCCTGAACAAGGCAGTTAACCAACTGCTCCCCTGAATAAGGTAGTTAACCCACTGCTCCCCTGAACAAGGCAGTTAACCCACTGCTCCCCTGAACAAGGCAGTTAACCCACTGCTCAATTGAACAAGGCAGTTAACCCACTGCTCCCCTTAACAAGGCAGTTATCCCACTGCTCCCCTGAACAAGGCAGTTAACCAACTGCTCCCCTGATCAACGCAGTTATCCAACTGCTCCCCTGATCAACGCAGTTATCCCACTGCTCCCCTGAACAAGGCAGTTAACCCACTGCTCCCCTGAACAAGGCAGTTAACCCACTGCTCCCCTGAACAAGGCAGTTAACCCACTGCTCCCGTGAACAATGCAGTTAACCCACTGCTCCCCTGAACAAGGCAGTTAACCCACTGCTCCCCTGATCAACGCAGTTATCCCACTTCTCCCCTGAACAAGGCATTAAACCACTGCTCCCCTGAACAAGGCAGTTAACCCACTGCTCCCCTGAACAAGGAAGTTAACCCACTATTCCCCTGAACAAGGCAGTTAACCCACTGCTCCCCTGAACAAGGCAGTTAACCCACTGCTCCCCTGAACAAGGCAGTTAACCCACTGCTCCCCTTAACAAGGCAGTTATCCCACTGCTCCCCTGAACAAGGCAGTTAACCAACTGCTCCCCTGATCAACGCAGTTATCCAACTGCTCCCCTGATCAACGCAGTTATCCAACTGCTCACCTGATCAACGCAGTTATCCCACTGCTCCCCTGAACAAGGCAGTTAACCCACTGCTCCCCTGAACAAGGCAGTTAACCCACTGCTCCCCTGAACAAGGCAGTTAACCCACTGCTCCCCTGATCAACGCAGTTATCCCACTTCTCCCCTGAACAAGGCAGTTAAACCACTGCTCCCCTGAACAAGGCAGTTAACCCACTGCTCCCCTGAACAAGGAAGTTAACCCACTATTCCCCTGAACAAGGCAGTTAACCCACTGCTCCCCTGAACAAGGCAGTTAACCCACTGCTCCCCTGAACAAGGCAGTTAACTCACTGCTCCTCTGAACAAGGCAGTTATCCCACTGCTCCCCTGAACAAGGCAGTTATCCCACTGCTCCCCTGAACAAGGCAGTTAACCCTCTGCTTCCGTGAACAATGCAGTTAACCCACTGCTCCCCTGAACAAGGCAGTTCACCCACTGCTCCCCTGATCAACGCAGTTATCCCACTTCTCCCCTGAACAAGGCATTTCACCCACTGCTCCCCTGAACAAGGCAGTTAACCCACTGCTCCCCTGATCAACGCAGTTATCCCACTTCTCCCCTGAACAAGGCATTTCACCCACTGCTCCCCTGAACAAGGCAGTTAACCCACTGCTCCCCTGAACAAGGCAGTTAACCCACTGTTATCCTGAACAAGGCAGTTAACCCACTGCTCCCCTGAACAAGGCAGTTAACCCACTGCTCCCTGATCAACGCATTTATCCATCTGCTCCCCTGAACAAGGCAGTTAACCCACTGCTCCCCTGAACAAGGCAGTTAACCCACTGCTCCCCTGAACAAGGCAGTTAACCCACTGTTATCCTGAACAAGGCAGTTAACCCACTGCTCCCCTGAACAAGGCAGTTAACCCACTGTTACCCTGAACAAGGCAGTTAACCCACTGCTCCCCTGAACAAGGAAGTTAACCCACTGCTCCCCTGAACAAGGCAGTTAACCCACTGCTCCCCTGATCAACGCAGTTATCCCACTGCTCCCCTGAACAAGGCAGTTAACTCACTGCTCCCCTGAACAAAGCAGTTAACCCACTGTTCCCCTGAACAAGGCAGTTAACCCACTGCCCCCCTGAACAAGGCAGTTAACCCACTGCTCCCCTGAACAAGGCAGTTAACCCACTGCTCCCCTGAACAAGGCAGTTAACCCACTGCTCCCCTGAACAAGGCAGTTAACCCACTGCCCCCCTGAACAAGGCAGTTAACCCACTGCTCCTCTGAACAAGGCAGTTAACCCACTGCTCCCCTGAACAAGGCAGTTAACTCACTGCTCCTCTGAACAATGCAGTTATCCCACTGCTCCCCTGAACAAGGCAATTATCCCACTGCTCCCCTGAACAAGGCAGTTAACCCACTGCTCCCGTGAACAATGCAGTTAACCCACTGCTCCCCTGAACAAGGCAGTTAACCCACTGCTCCCCTGATCAACGCAGTTATCCCACTTCTCCCCTGAACAAGGCAGTTAACCCACTGCTCCCCTGAACAAGGCAGTTAACCCACTGCTCCCCTGAACAAGGAAGTTAACCCACTATTCCCCTGAACAAGGCAGTTAACCCACTGCTCCCCTGAACAAGGCAGTTAACCCACTGCTCCCCTGAACAATGCAGTTAACCCACTGCTCCCCTTAACAAGGCAGTTATCCCACTGCTCCCCTGAACAAGGCAGTTAACCAACTGCTCCCCTGATCAACGCAGTTATCCAACTGCTCCCCTGATCAACGCAGTTATCCCACTGCTCCCCTGAACAAGGCAGTTAACCCACTGCTCCCCTGAACAAGGCAGTTAACCCACTGCTCCCCTGAACAAGGCAGTTAACCAACTGCTCCCCTGAACAAGGTAGTTAACCCACTGCTCCCCTGAACAAGGCAGTTAACCCACTGCTCCCCTGAACAAGGCAGTTAACCCACTGCTCCCCTGAACAACGCAGTTAACCCACTGCTCCCCTGAACAAGGCAGTTAACCACTGCTCCCCTGATCAACGCAGTTATCCCACTGCTCCCCTGAACAAGGCAGTTAACCCATTGCTCCCCTGAACAAGGCAGTTAACAAACTTTTCCCCTGAACAAGGCATTTAACCCACTGCTCCACTGAACAAGGCAGTTAACCCACTGCTCCCCTGAACAAGGCAGTTAACCCACTGCTCCCCTGAACAAGGCAGGTAACTCACTGCTCCTCTGAACAAGGCAGTTATCCCACTGCTCCCCTGAACAAGGCAGTTATCCCACTGCTCCCCTGAACAAGGCAGTTATCCCACTGCTCCCCTGAACAAGGCAGTAATCCCACTGCTCCCCTGAACAAGGCAGTTAACCCACTGCTCCCTTGAACAAGGCCGTTAACCCACTTCTCCCCTGAACAAGGCAGTTAACCCACTGCTCCCCTGAACAACGCAGTTATCCCACTGCTCCCCTGAACAAGGCAGTTAACCCACTGCTCCCCTGAACAAGGCAGTTAACCCACTGCTCCCCTGAACAAGGCAGTTAACCAACTGCTCCCCTGAATAAGGTAGTTAACCCACTGCTCCCCTGAACAAGGCAGTTAACCCACTGCTCCCCTGAACAAGGCAGTTAACCCACTGCTCAATTGAACAAGGCAGTTAACCCACTGCTCCCCTTAACAAGGCAGTTATCCCACTGCTCCCCTGAACAAGGCAGTTAACCAACTGCTCCCCTGATCAACGCAGTTATCCAACTGCTCCCCTGATCAACGCAGTTATCCCACTGCTCCCCTGAACAAGGCAGTTAACCCACTGCTCCCCTGAACAAGGCAGTTAACCCACTGCTCCCCTGAACAAGGCAGTTAACCCACTGCTCCCGTGAACAATGCAGTTAACCCACTGCTCCCCTGAACAAGGCAGTTAACCCACTGCTCCCCTGATCAACGCAGTTATCCCACTTCTCCCCTGAACAAGGCATTAAACCACTGCTCCCCTGAACAAGGCAGTTAACCCACTGCTCCCCTGAACAAGGAAGTTAACCCACTATTCCCCTGAACAAGGCAGTTAACCCACTGCTCCCCTGAACAAGGCAGTTAACCCACTGCTCCCCTGAACAAGGCAGTTAACCCACTGCTCCCCTTAACAAGGCAGTTATCCCACTGCTCCCCTGAACAAGGCAGTTAACCAACTGCTCCCCTGATCAACGCAGTTATCCAACTGCTCCCCTGATCAACGCAGTTATCCAACTGCTCACCTGATCAACGCAGTTATCCCACTGCTCCCCTGAACAAGGCAGTTAACCCACTGCTCCCCTGAACAAGGCAGTTAACCCACTGCTCCCCTGAACAAGGCAGTTAACCCACTGCTCCCCTGATCAACGCAGTTATCCCACTTCTCCCCTGAACAAGGCAGTTAAACCACTGCTCCCCTGAACAAGGCAGTTAACCCACTGCTCCCCTGAACAAGGAAGTTAACCCACTATTCCCCTGAACAAGGCAGTTAACCCACTGCTCCCCTGAACAAGGCAGTTAACCCACTGCTCCCCTGAACAAGGCAGTTAACTCACTGCTCCTCTGAACAAGGCAGTTATCCCACTGCTCCCCTGAACAAGGCAGTTATCCCACTGCTCCCCTGAACAAGGCAGTTAACCCTCTGCTTCCGTGAACAATGCAGTTAACCCACTGCTCCCCTGAACAAGGCAGTTCACCCACTGCTCCCCTGATCAACGCAGTTATCCCACTTCTCCCCTGAACAAGGCATTTCACCCACTGCTCCCCTGAACAAGGCAGTTAACCCACTGCTCCCCTGAACAAGGCAGTTAACCCACTGCTCCCCTGAACAAGGCAGTTATCCCACTGCTACCCTGAACAAGGCAGTTATCCCACTGCGCCTTTGAACAAGGCAGTTAACCCACTGCTCCCCTGAACAAGGCAGTTAACCCACTGCTCCCCTGAACAAGGCAGTTAACCCACTGCTCCCTGATCAACGCAGTTATCCATCTGCTCCCCTGAACAAGGCAGTTAACCCACTGCTCCCCTGAACAAGGCAGTTAACCCACTGCTCCCCTGAACAAGGCAGTTAACCCACTGTTATCCTGAACAAGGCAGTTAACCCACTGCTCCCCTGAACAAGGCAGTTAACCCACTGTTACCCTGAACAAGGCAGTTAACCCACTGCTCCCCTGAACAAGGAAGTTAACCCACTGCTCCCCTGAACAAGGCAGTTAACCCACTGCTCCCCTGATCAACGCAGTTATCCCACTGCTCCCCTGAACAAGGCAGTTAACTCACTGCTCCCCTGAACAAAGCAGTTAACCCACTGTTCCCCTGAACAAGGCAGTTAACCCACTGCCCCCCTGAACAAGGCAGTTAACCCACTGCTCCCCTGAACAAGGCAGTTAACCCACTGCTCCCCTGAACAAGGCAGTTAACCCACTGCTCCCCTGAACAAGGCAGTTAACCCACTGCTCCCCTGAACAAGGCAGTTAACCCACTGCTCCCCTGAACAAGGAAGTTAACCCACTGCTCCCCTGAACAAGGCAGTTAACCCACTGCTCCCCTGATCAACGCAGTTATCCCACTGCTCCCCTGAACAAGGCAGTTAACTCACTGCTCCCCTGAACAAAGCAGTTAACCCACTGTTCCCCTGAACAAGGCAGTTATCCCACTGCTCCCCTGAACAAGGCAGTTATCCCACTGCTCCCCTTAACAAGGCAGTTATCCCACTGCTCCCCTGAACAAGGCAGTTATCCCACTGCTCCCCTGAACAAGGCAGTTAACCCACTGCTCCCCTGAACAAGGCCGTTAACCCACTTCTCCCCTGAACAAGGCAGTTAACCCACTGCTCCCCTGATCAACGCAGTTATCCCACTGCTCCCCTGAACAAGGCAGTTAACCCACTGCTCCCCTGAACAAGGCAGTTAACCCACTGCTCCCCTGAACAAGGCAGTTAACTCAGTGCTCCTCTGAACAAGGCAGTTATCCCACTGCTCCCCTGAACAAGGCAGTTATCCCACTGCTCCCCTGAACAAGGCAGTTAACCCTCTGCTCCCGTGAACAATGCAGTTAACCCACTGCTCCCCTGAACAAGGCAGTTCACCCACTGCTCCCCTGATCAACGCAGTTATCCTACTTCTCCCCTGAACAAGGCAGTTCACCCACTGCTCCCCTGAACAAGGCAGTTAACCCACTGCTCCCCTGAACAAGGCAGTTATGCCACTGCTCCTCTGAACAAGGCAGTTAACTCACTGCTCCTCTGAACAAGGCAGTTATCCCACTGCTCCCCTGAACAAGGCCGTTATCCCACTGCTACCCTGAACAAGGCAGTTAACCCACTGCTCCCCTGAACAAGGCAGTTAACCCACTGCTCCCCTGAACAAGGCAGTTAACCCACTGCTCCCCTTATCAACGTAGTTATCCCACTGCTCCCCTGAACAAGGCAGTTAACCCACTGCTCCCCTGAACAAGGCAGTTAACCCACTGTTAATCTGAACAAGGCAGTTAACCCACTGCTCCCATGATCAACACAGTTATCCCACTGCTCCCCTGAACAAGGCAGTTAACCCACTGCTCCCCTAATCAACGCAGTTATCCCACTCCTCCACTGAAAAAGGCAGTTAACCCACTGCTCCCATGATCAACGCAGTTATCCCACTTCTCCCCTGAACAATGCAGTTAACCAACTGCTCCCCTGAACAAGGCAGTTAACCCACTGCTCCCCTGAACAAGGCAGTTAACCCACTGCTCCCCTGAACAAGGCAGTTATCCCACCGCTCCCCTGAACAAGGCAGTTATCCCACTGCTCCCCTGAACAAGGCAGTTAACCCACTGCTCCCCTGAACAAGGCAGTTAACCTACTGCTCCCCTGAACAAGGCAGTTAACCCACTGCTCCCCTGAACAAGGCAGTTAACCCACTGCTCCCGTGAAAAATGCAGTTAACCCACTGCTCCCCTAAAAAAGGCAGTTAACCCACTGCTCCCCTGATCAACGCAGTTATCCCACTTCTCCCCTGAACAAGGCAGTTAACCCACTGCTCCCCTGAACAAGGCAGTTAACCCACTGCTCCCCTGAACAAGGCAGTTAACCCACTGCTCCCCTGAACAAGGCAGTTATCCCACTGCTCCCCTGAACAAGGCAGTTAACCCACTGCTCCCCTGAAAAATGCAGTTAACCCACTGCTCCCCTAATCAACGCAGTTATCCCACTCCTCCCCTGAAAAAGGCAGTTAACCCACTGCTCCCCTTATCAACGCAGTTATCCCACTTCTCCCCTGAACAAGGCAGTTAACCCACTGCTCCCCTGAACAAGGCAGTTAACCCACTGCTCACCTGAACAAGGCAGTTAACCCACTGCTCCCCTGAACAAGGCAGTTATCCCACTGCTCCCCTGAAAAAGGCAGTTATCCCACTGCTCCCCTGAACAAGGCAGTTAACCCACTGCTCCCCTGAACAAGGCAGTTAACCCACTGCTCCCCTGAACAAGGCAGTTAACCCACTGCTCCCCTGATCAACGCAGTTATCCCACTGCTCCCCTGAACAAGGCAGTTAACCCACTGCTCCCCTGAACCAGGCAGTTAACCCACTGCTCCCCTGAACAAGGCAGTTAACCCACTGTTCCCCTGAACAAGGCAGTTAACCCACTGCTCCCCTGAACAAAGCAGTTAACCCACTGTTACCCTGAACAAGGCAGTTAACCCACTGCTCCCCTGAACAAGGCAGTTAACCAACTGCTCCCCTGATCAACGCAGTTATCGCACTGCTCCCCTGAACAAGGCAGTTAACCCACTGCTCCCCTGAACAAGGCAGTTAACCCACTGCTCCCCTGAACAAGGCAGTTAACCCACTGCTCCCCTTAACAAGGCAGTTACCCCCTGTTCCCCTGAACAAGGCCGTTATCCCACTGCTCCCCTGAACCATGCAGTTAACCCACTGCTCCCCTGAACAATGCAGTTAACCCACTGCTCCCCTGAACAAGGCAGTTAACCCACTGCTCCCCTGATCAACGCAGTTATCCCACTGCTCCCCTGAACAAGGCAGTTAACCCACTGCTCCCCTGAACAAGGCAGTTAACCCACTGTTCCCCTGAACAAGGCAGTTAACCCAATGCTCCCCTGAACAAGGCAGTTAACCCACTGCTCCCCTGAACAAGGAAGTTAACCCACTGCTCCCCTGAACAAGGCAGTTAACTCACTGCTCCTCTGAACAAGGCAGTTATCCCACTGCTCCCCTGAACAAGGCAGTTATCCCACTGCTCCCCTGAACAAGGCAGTTAACCCACTGCTCCCCTGAACAATGCAGTTAACCCACTGCTCCCATGAACAAGGCAGTTAACCCACTGCTCCCCTTATCAACGCAGTTATCCCACTGTTCCCCTGAACAAGGCAGTTAACCCACTGCTCCCCTGAACAAGGCAGTTAACCCACTGCTCCCCTGAAAAAGGCAGTTAACCCACTGCTCCCCTGAACAAGGCAGTTAACCCACTGCTCCCCTGATCAACCCAGTTATCCCACTGCTCCCCTGAACAAGGCAGTTAACCCACTGCTCCCCTGAACAAGGCAGTTAACCCACTGTTCCCCTGAACAAGGCAGTTAACCCACTGTTCCCCTGAACAAGGCAGTTAACCCACTGCTCCCCTGAACAAGGCAGTTAACCCACTGTTACCCTGAACAATGCAGTTAACCCACTGCTCCCCTGAACAAGGCAGTTAACCCACTGTTACCCTGAACAAGGCAGTTAACCCACTGCTCCCCTAAACAAGGCAGTTATGCCACTGCTCCCCTGAACAAGGCAGTTAACCCACTGCTCCCCTGAACAAAGCAGTTAACCCACTGTTACCCTGAACAAGGCAGTTAACCCACTGCTCCCCTGAACAAGGCAGTTAACCATCTGCTCCCCTGATCAACGAAGTTATCGCACTGCTCCCCTGAACAAGGCAGTTAACCCACTGCTCCCCTGAACAAGGCAGTTAACCCACTGCTCCCCTGAACAAGGCAGTTAACCCACTGCTCCCCTGAACAAGGCAGTTAACCCACTGTTACCCTGAACAAGGCAGTTAACCCACTGCTCCCCTGAACAAGGAAGTTAACCATCTGCTCCCCTGAACAAGGCAGTTAACCCACTGCTCCCCTGATCAACGCAGTTATCCCACTGCTCCCCTGAACAAGGCAGTTAACCCACTGCTTCCCTGATCAATGCAGTTATCCCACTGCTCCCCTGAAATAGGCAGTTAACCCACTGCTCCCCTGAACAAGGCAGTTAACCCACTGCTCCCCTGAACAAGGCAGTTAACCCACTGCTCCCCTTAACAAGGCAGTTACCCCCTGTTCCCCTGAACAAGGCCGTTATCCCACTGCTCCCCTGAACAAGGCAGTTAACCCACTGTTACCCTGAACAAGGCAGTTAACCCACTGTTCCCCTGAACAAGGCAGTTAACCCACTGCCCCCCTGAACAAGGCAGTTAACCCACTGCTCCCCTGAACAAGGCAGTTAACCCACTGCTCCCCTGAACAAGGCAGTTAACTCACTGCTCCTCTGAACAAGGCAGTTATCCCACTGCTCCCCTGAACAAGGCAGTTATCCCACTGCTCCCCTGAACAAGGCAGTTAACCCTCTGCTTCCGTGAACAATGCAGTTAACCCACTGCTCCCCTGAACAAGGCAGTTCACCCACTGCTCCCCTGATCAACGCAGTTATCCCACTTCTCCCCTGAACAAGGCATTTCACCCACTGCTCCCCTGAACAAGGCAGTTAACCCACTGCTCCCCTGAACAAGGCAGTTAACCCACTGCTCCCCTGAACAAGGCAGTTATCCCACTGCTACCCTGAACAAGGCAGTTATCCCACTGCTCCTTTGAACAAGGCAGTTAACCCACTGCTCCCCTGAACAAGGCAGTTAACCCACTGCTCCCCTGAACAAGGCAGTTAACCCACTGCTCCCTGATCAACGCAGTTATCCATCTGCTCCCCTGAACAAGGCAGTTAACCCACTGCTCCCCTGAACAAGGCAGTTAACCCACTGCTCCCCTGAACAAGGCAGTTAACCCACTGTTATACTGAACAAGGCAGTTAACCCACTGCTCCCCTGAACAAGGCAGTTAACCCACTGTTACCCTGAACAAGGCAGTTAACCCACTGCTCCCCTGAACAAGGAAGTTAACCCACTGCTCCCCTGAACAAGGCAGTTAACCCACTGCTCCCCTGATCAACGCAGTTATCCCACTGCTCCCCTGAACAAGGCAGTTAACTCACTGCTCCCCTGAACAAAGCAGTTAACCCACTGTTCCCCTGAACAAGGCAGTTAACCCACTGCTCCCCTGAACAAGGCAGTTAACCCACTGCTCCCCTGAACAAGGCAGTTAACCCACTGCTCCCCTGAACAAGGCAGTTAACCCACTGCTCCCCTGAACAAGGCAGTTAACCCACTGCTCCTCTGAACAAGGCAGTTATCCCACTGCTCCCCTGAACAAGGCAGTTATCCCACTGCTCCCCTGAACAAGGCAGTTATCCCACTGCTCCCCTGAACAAGGCAGTTATCCCACTGCTCCCCTGAACAAGGCAGTTAACCCACTGCTCCCCTGAACAAGGCCGTTAACCCACTTCTCCCCTGAACAAGGCAGTTAACCCACTGCTCCCCTGATCAACGCAGTTATCCCACTGCTCCCCTGAACAAGGCAGTTAACCCACTGCTCCCCTGAACAAGGCAGTTAACCCACTGCTCCCCTGAACAAGGCAGTTAACCCACTGTTCCCCTGAACAAGGCAGTTAACCCACTGCTCCCTGATCAAGGCAGTTAACCCACTGTTACCCTGAACAAGGCAGTTAACCCACTGCTCCCCTGAACAAGGCAGTTAACCCACTGCTCCCCTGAACAAGGCAGTTAACCAACTGCTCCCCTGAACAAGGTAGTTAACCCACTGCTCCCCTGAACAAGGCAGTTAACTCACTGCATCTTTGAAAACGGCAGTTCTCCCACTGCTCCCCTGAACAAGGCAGTTATCCCACTGCTCCCCTGAACAAGGCAGTTAACCCACTGCTCCCGTGAACAATGCAGTTAACCCACTGCTCCCCTGAACAAGGCAGTTAACCCACTGCTCCCCTGATCAATGCAGTTATCCCACTTCTCCCCTGAACAAGGCAGTTAACCCACTGCTCCCCTGAACAAGGCAGTTAACCCACTGCTCCCCTGAACAAGGCAGTTAACCCACTGCTCCCCTGATCAACGCAGTTATCCCACTGCTCCCCTGAACAAGGCAGTTAACTCACTGCTCCCCTGAACAAAGCAGTTAACCCACTGTTCCCCTGAACAAGGCAGTTAACCCACTGCCCCCCTGAACAAGGCAGTTAACCCACTGCTCCTCTGAACAAGGCAGTTAACCCACTGCTCCCCTGAACAAGGCAGTTAACTCACTGCTCCTCTGAACAATGCAGTTATCCCACTGCTCCCCTGAACAAGGCAGTTATCCCACTGCTCCCCTGAACAAGGCAGTTAACCCACTGCTCCCGTGAACAATGCAGTTAACCCACTGCTCCCCTGAACAAGGCAGTTAACCCACTGCTCCCCTGATCAACGCAGTTATCCCACTTCTCCCCTGAACAAGGCAGTTAACCCACTGCTCCCCTGAACAAGGCAGTTAACCCACTGCTCCCCTGAACAAGGAAGTTAACCCACTATTCCCCTGAACAAGGCAGTTAACCCACTGCTCCCCTGAACAAGGCAGTTAACCCACTGCTCCCCTGAACAATGCAGTTAACCCACTGCTCCCCTTAACAAGGCAGTTATCCCACTGCTCCCCTGAACAAGGCAGTTAACCAACTGCTCCCCTGATCAACGCAGTTATCCAACTGCTCCCCTGATCAACGCAGTTATCCCACTGCTCCCCTGAACAAGGCAGTTAACCCACTGCTCCCCTGAACAAGGCAGTTAACCCACTGCTCCCCTGAACAAGGCAGTTAACCAACTGCTCCCCTGAACAAGGTAGTTAACCCACTGCTCCCCTGAACAAGGCAGTTAACCCACTGCTCCCCTGAACAAGGCAGTTAACCCACTGCTCCCCTGAACAACGCAGTTAACCCACTGCTCCCCTGAACAAGGCAGTTAACCACTGCTCCCCTGATCAACGCAGTTATCCCACTGCTCCCCTGAACAAGGCAGTTAACCCATTGCTCCCCTGAACAAGGCAGTTAACAAACTGTTCCCCTGAACAAGGCAGTTAACCCACTGCTCCACTGAACAAGGCAGTTAACCCACTGCTCCCCTGAACAAGGCAGTTAACCCACTGCTCCCCTGAACAAGGCAGGTAACTCACTGCTCCTCTGAACAAGGCAGTTATCCCACTGCTCCCCTGAACAAGGCAGTTATCCCACTGCTCCCCTGAACAAGGCAGTTATCCCACTGCTCCCCTGAACAAGGCAGTAATCCCACTGCTCCCCTGAACAAGGCAGTTAACCCACTGCTCCCTTGAACAAGGCCGTTAACCCACTTCTCCCCTGAACAAGGCAGTTAACCCACTGCTCCCCTGATCAACGCAGTTATCCCACTTCTCCCCTGAACAAGGCAGTTAACCCACTGCTCCCCTGAACAAGGCAGTTAACCCACTGCTCCCCTGAACAAGGCAGTTAACCAACTGCTCCCCTGAATAAGGTAGTTAACCCACTGCTCCCCTGAACAAGGCAGTTAACCCACTGCTCCCCTGAACAAGGCAGTTAACCCACTGCTCCCCTGAACAAGGCAGTTAACCCACTGCTCCCCTTAACAAGGCAGTTATCCCACTGCTCCCCTGAACAAGGCAGTTAACCAACTGCTCCCCTGATCAACGCAGTTATCCAACTGCTCCCCTGATCAACGCAGTTATCCCACTGCTCCCCTGAACAAGGCAGTTAACCCACTGCTCCCCTGAACAAGGCAGTTAACCCACTGCTCCCCTGAACAAGGCAGTTAACCCACTGCTCCCGTGAACAATGCAGTTAACCCACTGCTCCCCTGAACAAGGCAGTTAACCCACTGCTCCCCTGATCAACGCAGTTATCCCACTTCTCCCCTGAACAAGGCATTAAACCACTGCTCCCCTGAACAAGGCAGTTAACCCACTGCTCCCCTGAACAAGGAAGTTAACCCACTATTCCCCTGAACAAGGCAGTTAACCCACTGCTCCCCTGAACAAGGCAGTTAACCCACTGCTCCCCTGAACAAGGCAGTTAACCCACTGCTCCCCTTAACAAGGCAGTTATCCCACTGCTCCCCTGAACAAGGCAGTTAACCAACTGCTCCCCTGATCAACGCAGTTATCCAACTGCTCCCCTGATCAACGCAGTTATCCAACTGCTCCCCTGATCAACGCAGTTATCCCACTGCTCCCCTGAACAAGGCAGTTAACCCACTGCTCCCCTGAACAAGGCAGTTAACCCACTGCTCCCCTGAACAAGGCAGTTAACCCACTGCTCCCCTGAACAAGGAAGTTAACCCACTATTCCCCTGAACAAGGCAGTTAACCCACTGCTCCCCTGAACAAGGAAGTTAACCCACTATTCCCCTGAACAAGGCAGTTAACCCACTGCTCCCCTGAACAAGGCAGTTAACCCACTGCTCCCCTGAACAAGGCAGTTAACTCACTGCTCCTCTGAACAAGGCAGTTATCCCACTGCTCCCCTGAACAAGGCAGTTATCCCACTGCTCCCCTGAACAAGGCAGTTAACCCTCTGCTTCCGTGAACAATGCAGTTAACCCACTGCTCCCCTGAACAAGGCAGTTCACCCACTGCTCCCTGATCAACGCAGTTATCCATCTGCTCCCCTGAACAAGGCAGTTAACCCACTGCTCCCCTGAACAAGGCAGTTAACCCACTGCTCCCCTGAACAAGGCAGTTAACCCACTGTTATCCTGAACAAGGCAGTTAACCCACTGCTCCCCTGAACAAGGCAGTTAACCCACTGTTACCCTGAACAAGGCAGTTAACCCACTGCTCCCCTGAACAAGGAAGTTAACCCACTGCTCCCCTGAACAAGGCAGTTAACCCACTGCTCCCCTGATCAACGCAGTTATCCCACTGCTCCCCTGAACAAGGCAGTTAACTCACTGCTCCCCTGAACAAGGCAGTTATCCCACTGCTCCCCTGAACAAGGCAGTTAACCCACTGCTCCCCTGAACAAGGCCGTTAACCCACTTCTCCCCTGAACAAGGCAGTTAACCCACTGCTCCCCTGATCAACGCAGTTATCCCACTGCTCCCCTGAACAAGGCAGTTAACCCACTGCTCCCCTGAACAAGGCAGTTAACCCACTGTTCCCCTGAACAAGGCAGTTAACCCACTGCTCCCTGATCAAGGCAGTTAACCCACTGTTACCCTGAACAAGGCAGTTAACCCACTGCTCCCCTGAACCAGGCAGTTAACCCACTGCTCCCCTGAACAAGGCAGTTAACCCACTGTTCCCCTGAACAAGGCAGTTAACCCACTGCTCCCCTGAACAAAGCAGTTAACCCACTGTTACCCTGAACAAGGCAGTTAACCCACTGCTCCCCTGAACAAGGCAGTTAACCAACTGCTCCCCTGATCAACGCAGTTATCGCACTGCTCCCCTGAACAAGGCAGTTAACCCACTGCTCCCCTGAACAAGGCAGTTAACCCACTGCTCCCCTGAACAAGGCAGTTAACCCACTGCTCCCCTTAACAAGGCAGTTACCCCCTGTTCCCCTGAACAAGGCCGTTATCCCACTGCTCCCCTGAACCATGCAGTTAACCCACTGCTCCCCTGAACAATGCAGTTAACCCACTGCTCCCCTGAACAAGGCAGTTAACCCACTGCTCCCCTGATCAACGCAGTTATCCCACTGCTCCCCTGAACAAGGCAGTTAACCCACTGCTCCCCTGAACAAGGCAGTTAACCCACTGTTCCCCTGAACAAGGCAGTTAACCCACTGCTCCCCTGAACAAGGCAGTTAACCCACTGCTCCCCTGAACAAGGAAGTTAACCCACTGCTCCCCTGAACAAGGCAGTTAACTCACTGCTCCTCTGAACAAGGCAGTTATCCCACTGCTCCCCTGAACAAGGCAGTTATCCCACTGCTCCCCTGAACAAGGCAGTTAACCCACTGCTCCCCTGAACAATGCAGTTAACCCACTGCTCCCATGAACAAGGCAGTTAACCCACTGCTCCCCTTATCAACGCAGTTATCCCACTGTTCCCCTGAACAAGGCAGTTAACCCACTGCTCCCCTGAACAAGGCAGTTAACCCACTGCTCCCCTGAACAAGGCAGTTAACCCACTGCTCCCCTGAACAAGGCAGTTAACCCACTGCTCCCCTGATCAACCCAGTTATCCCACTGCTCCCCTGAACAAGGCAGTTAACCCACTGCTCCCCTGAACAAGGCAGTTAACCCACTGTTCCCCTGAACAAGGCAGTTAACCCACTGCTCCCCTGAACAAGGCAGTTAACCCACTGTTACCCTGAACAATGCAGTTAACCCACTGCTCCCCTGAACAAGGCAGTTAACCCACTGTTACCCTGAACAAGGCAGTTAACCCACTGCTCCCCTAAACAAGGCAGTTATGCCACTGCTCCCCTGAACAAGGCAGTTAACCCACTGCTCCCCTGAACAAAGCAGTTAACCCACTGTTACCCTGAACAAGGCAGTTAACCCACTGCTCCCCTGAACAAGGCAGTTAACCAACTGCTCCCCTGATCAACGAAGTTATCGCACTGCTCCCCTGAACAAGGCAGTTAACCCACTGCTCCCCTGAACAAGGCAGTTAACCCACTGCTCCCCTGAACAAGGCAGTTAACCCACTGCTCCCCTTAACAAGGCAGTTTCCCCCTGTTCCCCTGAACAAGGCCGTTATCCCACTGCTCCCCTGAACCATGCAGTTAACCCACTGCTCCCCTGAACAATGCAGTTAACCCACTGCTCCCCTGAACAAGGCAGTTAACCCACTGCTCCCCTGATCAACGCAGTTATCCCACTGCTCCCCTGAACAAGGCAGTTAACCCACTGCTCCCCTGAACAAGGCAGTTAACCCACTGTTCCCCTGAACAAGGCAGTTAACCCACTGCTCCCCTGAACAAGGCAGTTAACCCACTGCTCCCCTGAACAAGGCAGTTAACCCACTGCTCCCCTGAACAAGGGAGTTAACCATCTGCTCCCCTGATCAACGAAGTTATCGCACTGCTCCCCTGAACAAGGCAGTTAACCCACTGCTCCCCTGAACAAGGCAGTTAACCCACTGCTCCCCTGAACAAGGCAGTTAACCCACTGCTCCCCTTAACAAGGCAGTTACCCCCTGTTCCCCTGAACAAGGCCGTTATCCCACTGCTCCCCTGAACCATGCAGTTAACCCACTGCTCCCCTGAACAATGCAGTTAACCCACTGCTCCCCTGAACAAGGCAGTTAACCCACTGCTCCCCTGATCAACGCAGTTATCCCACTGCTCCCCTGAACAAGGCAGTTAACCCACTGCTCCCCTGAACAAGGCAGTTAACCCACTGTTCCCCTGAACAAGGCAGTTAACCCACTGCTCCCCTGAACAAGGCAGTTAACCCACTGCTCCCCTGAACAAGGAAGTTAACCCACTGCTCCCCTGAACAAGGCAGTTAACTCACTGCTCCTCTGAACAAGGCAGTTATCCCACTGCTCCCCTGAACAAGGCAGTTATCCCACTGCTCCCCTGAACAAGGCAGTTAACCCACTGCTCCCCTGAACAATGCAGTTAACCCACTGCTCCCATGAACAAGGCAGTTAACCCACTGCTCCCCTTATCAACGCAGTTATCCCACTGTTCCCCTGAACAAGGCAGTTAACCCACTGCTCCCCTGAACAAGGCAGTTAACCCACTGCTCCCCTGAACAAGGCAGTTAACCCACTGCTCCCCTGAACAAGGCAGTTAACCCACTGCTCCCCTGATCAACCCAGTTATCCCACTGCTCCCCTGAACAAGGCAGTTAACCCACTGCTCCCCTGAACAAGGCAGTTAACCCACTGTTCCCCTGAACAAGGCAGTTAACCCACTGCTCCCCTGAACAAGGCAGTTAACCCACTGTTACCCTGAACAATGCAGTTAACCCACTGCTCCCCTGAACAAGGCAGTTAACCCACTGTTACCCTGAACAAGGCAGTTAACCCACTGCTCCCCTGAACAAGGCAGTTAACCCACTGCTCCCCTTAACAAGGCAGTTTCCCCCTGTTCCCCTGAACAAGGCCGTTATCCCACTGCTCCCCTGAACCATGCAGTTAACCCACTGCTCCCCTGAACAATGCAGTTAACCCACTGCTCCCCTGAACAAGGCAGTTAACCCACTGCTCCCCTGATCAACGCAGTTATCCCACTGCTCCCCTGAACAAGGCAGTTATCCCACTGCTCCCCTGAACAAGGCAGTTAACCCACTGCTCCCCTGAACAATGCAGTTAACCCACTGCTCCCATGAACAAGGCAGTTAACCCACTGCTCCCCTTATCAACGCAGTTATCCCACTGTTCCCCTGAACAAGGCAGTTAACCCACTGCTCCCCTGAACAAGGCAGTTAACCCACTGCTCCCCTGAACAAGGCAGTTAACCCACTGCTCCCCTGAACAAGGCAGTTAACCCACTGCTCCCCTGATCAACCCAGTTATCCCACTGCTCCCCTGAACAAGGCAGTTAACCCACTGCTCCCCTGAACAAGGCAGTTAACCCACTGTTCCCCTGAACAAGGCAGTTAACCCACTGCTCCCCTGAACAAGGCAGTTAACCCACTGTTACCCTGAACAATGCAGTTAACCCACTGCTCCCCTGAACAAGGCAGTTAACCCACTGTTACCCTGAACAAGGCAGTTAACCCACTGCTCCCCTAAACAAGGCAGTTATGCCACTGCTCCCCTGAACAAGGCAGTTAACCCACTGCTCCCCTGAACAAAGCAGTTAACCCACTGTTACCCTGAACAAGGCAGTTAACCCACTGCTCCCCTGAACAAGGCAGTTAACCAACTGCTCCCCTGATCAACGAAGTTATCGCACTGCTACCCTGAACAAGGCAGTTAACCCACTGCTCCCCTGAACAAGGCAGTTAACCCACTGCTCCCCTGAACAAGGCAGTTAACCCACTGCTCCCCTTAACAAGGCAGTTTCCCCCTGTTCCCCTGAACAAGGCCGTTATCCCACTGCTCCCCTGAACCATGCAGTTAACCCACTGCTCCCCTGAACAATGCAGTTAACCCACTGCTCCCCTGAACAAGGCAGTTAACCCACTGCTCCCCTGATCAACGCAGTTATCCCACTGCTCCCCTGAACAAGGCAGTTAACCCACTGCTCCCCTGAACAAGGCAGTTAACCCACTGTTCCCCTGAACAAGGCAGTTAACCCACTGCTCCCCTGAACAAGGCAGTTAACCCACTGCTCCCCTGAACAAGGAAGTTAACCCACTGCTCCCCTGAACAAGGCAGTTAACTCACTGCTCCTCTGAACAAGGCAGTTATCCCACTGCTCCCCTGATCAACGCAGTTATCCCACTGCTCCCCTGAACAAGGCAGTTAACCCACTGCTCCCCTGAACAAGGCAGTTAACCCACTGCTCCCCTGAACAAGGCCGTTAACCCACTTCTCCCCTGAACAAGGCAGTTAACCCACTGCTCCCCTGAACAAGGCAGTTAACCCACTGTTACCCTGAACAAGGCAGTTAACCCACTGCTCCCCTGAACAAGGCAGTTAACCCACTGTTACCCTGAACAAGGCAGTTAACCCACTGCTCCCCTGAACAAGGAAGTTAACCCACTGTTCCCCTGAACAAGGCAGTTAACCCACTGCTTCCCTGATCAATGCAGTTATCCCACTGCTCCCCTGAAATAGGCAGTTAACCCACTGCTCCCCTGAACAAGGCAGTTAACCCACTGCTCCCCTGAACAAGGCAGTTAACCCACTGCTCCCCTTAACAAGGCAGTTATCCCACTTGTCCCCTGAACAAGGCAGTTAACCCACTGCTCCCCTGAACAAGGCAGTTAACCCACTGCTCCCCTGAACAAGGCAGTTATGCCACTGCTCCCCTGAACAAGGCAGTTATCCCACTGCTCCCCTGAACAAGGCAGTTAACCCACTGCTCCCCTGAACAAGGCAGTTAACCCACTGCTCCCCTGAACAAGGCAGTTAACCCACTGCTCCCCTGAACAAGGCAGTTACCCCCTGTTCCCCTGAACAAGGCCGTTATCCCACTGCTCCCCTGAACAAGGCAGTTAACCCACTGTTACCCTGATCAAGGCAGATAACCCACTGTTCCCCTGAACAAGGCAGTTAACCCACTGCCCCCCTGAACAAGGCAGTTAACCCACTGCTCCCCAGAACAAGGCAGTTAACCCACTGCTCCCCTGAACAAGGCAGTTAACTCACTGCTCCTCTGAACAAGGCAGTTATCCCACTGCTCCCCTGAACAAGGCAGTTATCCCACTGCTCCCCTGAACAAGGCAGTTAACCCTCTGCTCCCGTGAACAATGCAGTTAACCCACTGCTCCCCTGAACAAGGCAGTTCACCCACTGCTCCCCTGATCAACGCAGTTATCCTACTTCTCCCCTGAACAAGGCAGTTCACCCACTGCTCCCCTGAACAAGGCAGTTAACCCACTGCTCCCCTGAACAAGGCAGTTAACCCACTGCTCCCCTGAACAAGGCAGTTATCCCACTGCTACCCTGAACAAGGCAGTTATCCCACTGCTCCTTTGAACAAGGCAGTTAACCCACTGCTCCCCTGAACAAGGCAGTTAACCCACTGCTCCCCTGAACAAGGCAGTTAACCCACTGCTCCCCTGATCAACGCAGTTATCCATCTGCTCCCCTGAACAAGGCAGTTAACCCACTGCTCCCCTGAACAAGGCAGTTAACCCACTGCTCCCCTGAACAAGGCAGTTAACCCACTGTTACCCTGAACAAGGCAGTTAACCCACTGCTCCCCTGAACAAGGCAGTTAACCCACTGCTCCCCTGAACAAGGCAGTTAACCCACTGCTCCCCTGATCAACGCAGTTATCCATCTGCTCCCCTGAACAAGGCAGTTAACCCACTGCTCCCCTGAACAAGGCAGTTAACCCACTGCTCCCCTGAACAAGGCAGTTAACCCACTGTTACCCTGAACAAGGCAGTTAACCCACTGCTCCCCTGAACAAGGCAGTTAACCCACTGCTCCCCTGAACAAGGCAGTTAACCCACTGCTCCCCTGAACAAGGGAGTTAACCCACTGTTACCCTGAACAAGGCAGTTAACCCACTGCTCCCCTGAACAAGGCAGTTAACCCACTGTTACCCTGAACAAGGCAGTTAACCCACTGCTCCCCTGAACAAGGAAGTTAACCCACTGTTCCGCTGAACAAGGCAGTTAACCCACTGCTCCCCTGATCAACGCAGTTATCCCACTGCTCCCCTGAACAAGGCAGTTAACCCACTGCTCCCCTGAACAAGGCAGTTAACCCACTGCTCCCCTGAACAAGGCAGTTAACCCACTGCTCCCCTTAACAAGGCAGTTATCCCACTGCTCCCCTGAACAAGGCAGTTAACCCACTGCTCCCCTGAACAAGGCAGTTATGCCACTGCTCCCCTGAACAAGGCAGTTAACCCACTGCTCCCCTGAACAATGCAGTTAACCCACTGCTCCCCTGAACAAGGCAGTTAACTCACTGCTCCTCTGAACAAGGCAGTTATCCCACTGCTCCCCTGAACAAGGCCGTTATCCCACTGCTACCCTGAACAAGGCAGTTAACCCACTGCTCCCCTGAACAAGGCAGTTAACCCACTGCTCCCCTGAACAAGGCAGTTATGCCACTGCTCCCCTGAACAAGGCAGTTATCCCACTGCTCCCCTGAACAAGGCAGTTAACCCACTGCTCCCCTGAACAAGGCAGTTAACCCACTGCTCCCCTGAACAAGGCAGTTAACCCACTGCTCCCCTGAACAAGGCAGTTACCCCCTGTTCCCCTGAACAAGGCCGTTATCCCACTGCTCCCCTGAACAAGGCAGTTAACCCACTGTTACCCTGATCAAGGCAGTTAACCCACTGTTCCCCTGAACAAGGCAGTTAACCCACTGCCCCCCTGAACAAGGCAGTTAACCCACTGCTCCCCAGAACAAGGCAGTTAACCCACTGCTCCCCTGAACAAGGCAGTTAACTCACTGCTCCTCTGAACAAGGCAGTTATCCCACTGCTCCCCTGAACAAGGCAGTTATCCCACTGCTCCCCTGAACAAGGCAGTTAACCCTCTGCTCCCGTGAACAATGCAGTTAACCCACTGCTCCCCTGAACAAGGCAGTTCACCCACTGCTCCCCTGATCAACGCAGTTATCCTACTTCTCCCCTGAACAAGGCAGTTCACCCACTGCTCCCCTGAACAAGGCAGTTAACCCACTGCTCCCCTGAACAAGGCAGTTAACCCACTGCTCCCCTGAACAAGGCAGTTATCCCACTGCTACCCTGAACAAGGCAGTTATCCCACTGCTCCTTTGAACAAGGCAGTTAACCCACTGCTCCCCTGAACAAGGCAGTTAACCCACTGCTCCCCTGAACAAGGCAGTTAACCCACTGCTCCCCTGATCAACGCAGTTATCCATCTGCTCCCCTGAACAAGGCAGTTAACCCACTGCTCCCCTGAACAAGGCAGTTAACCCACTGCTCCCCTGAACAAGGCAGTTAACCCACTGTTACCCTGAACAAGGCAGTTAACCCACTGCTCCCCTGAACAAGGCAGTTAACCCACTGCTCCCCTGAACAAGGCAG
Organism: Salmo salar; assembly: GCF_965601325.2. Taxonomy (NCBI): domain Eukaryota; kingdom Metazoa; phylum Chordata; class Actinopteri; order Salmoniformes; family Salmonidae; genus Salmo; species Salmo salar. Next base: position 60,544,633 of record NC_138301.1, read on the forward strand.
TTAACCCACTGCTCCCCTGAACAAGGCAGTTAACCCACTGTTACCCTGAACAAGGCAGTTAACCCACTGCTCCCCTGAACAAGGCAGTTAACCCACTGTTACCCTGAACAAGGCAGTTAACCCACTGCTCCCCTGAACAAGGAAGTTAACCCACTGTTCCGCTGAACAAGGCAGTTAACCCACTGCTCCCCTGATCAACGCAGTTATCCCACTGCTCCCCTGAACAAGGCAGTTAACCCACTGCTCCCCTGAACAAGGCAGTTAACCCACTGCTCCCCTGAACAAGGCAGTTAACCCACTGCTCCCCTTAACAAGGCAGTTATCCCACTGCTCCCCTGAACAAGGCAGTTAACCCACTGCTCCCCTGAACAAGGCAGTTATGCCACTGCTCCCCTGAACAAGGCAGTTAACCCACTGCTCCCCTGAACAATGCAGTTAACCCACTGCTCCCCTGAACAAGGCAGTTAACTCACTGCTCCTCTGAACAAGGCAGTTATCCCACTGCTCCCCTGAACAAGGCCGTTATCCCACTGCTACCCTGAACAAGGCAGTTAACCCACTGCTCCCCTGAACAAGGCAGTTAACCCACTGCTCCCCTGAACAAGGCAGTTAACCCACTGCTCCCCTTATCAACGTAGTTATCCCACTGCTCCCCTGAACAAGGCAGTTAACCCACTGCTCCCCTGAACAAGGCAGTTAACCCACTGCTCCCCTGAACAAGGCAGTTAACCCACTGTTCCCCTGAACAAGGCAGTTAACCCACTGCTCCCCTGAACAAGGCAGTTATCCCACTGCTCCCCTGAACAAGGCAGTTAACCCACTGCTCCCCTGAACAAGGCATTTAACCCACTGCTCAACCTGATCAATGCAGTTATCCCACTGCTCCCCTGAACAAGGCAGTTAACCCACTGCTCCCCTGAACAAGGCAGTTAACCCACTGCTCCCCTGAACAAGGCAGTTAACCCACTGCTCCCCTGAACAAGGCAGTTAACCCACTGCTCCCCTGAACAAGGCAGTTAACCCACTGCTCCCCTGAACAAGGCATTTAACCCACTGCTCAACCTGATCAATGCAGTTATCCCACGGTTCCCCTGAACAAGTCAGTTAACCCACTGCTCCCCTGAACAAGGCAATTAACCCACTGTTACCCTGAACAAGGCAGTTAACCCACTGCTCCCCTGAACAAGGCAGTTAACCCACTGCTCCCCTGAACAAGGCAGTTAACAAACTGTTCCACTGAACAAGGCAGTTAACCCACTGCTCCCCTGAACAAGGCAGTTAACCCACTGCTCCCCTGAACAAGGCAGTTAACCCACTGCTCCCCTGAACAAGGCAGTTAACTCACTGCTCCTCTGAACAAGGCAGTTATCCCACTGCTCCCCTGAACAAGGCAGTTATCCCACTGCTCCCCTGAACAAGGCAGTTATCCCACTGCTCCCCTGAACAAGGCAGTAATCCCACTGCTCCCCTGAACAAGGCAGTTAACCCACTGCTCCCCTGAACAAGGCCATTAACCCACTTCTCCCCTGAACAAGGCAGTTAACCCACTGCTCCCCTGAACAAGGCAGTAAACTCACTGCTCCTCTGAACAAGGCAGTTATCCCACTGCTCCCCTGAACAAGGCAGTTATCCCACTGCTCCCCTGAACAAGGCAGTTAACCCACTGCTCCCGTGAACAATGCAGTTAACCCACTGCTCCCCTGAACAAGGCAGTTAACCCACTGCTCCCCTGATCAACGCAGTTATCCCACTTCTCCCCTGAACAAGGCAGTTAACCCACTGCTCCCCTGAACAAGGAAGTTAACCCACTGCTCCCCTGAACAAGGAAGTTAACCCACTATTCCCCTGAACAAGGCAGTTAACCCACTGCTCCCCTGAACAAGGCAGTTATGCCACTGCTCCCCTGAACAAGGCAGTTAACCCACTGTTCCCCTGAACAAGGCAGTTAACCCACTGCTCACCTGAACAAGGCAGTTAACCCACTGCTCCCATGAACAAGGCAGTTAACCCACTGCTCCCCTGAACAAGGCAGTTAACTCACTGCTCCTCTGAACAAGGCAGTTATCCCACTGCTCCCCCGAACAAGGCAGTTATCCCACTGCTCCCCCGAACAAGGCAGTTAACCCACTGCTCCCGTGAATAATGCAGTTAACCCACTGCTCCCCTGAACAAGGCAGTTAACCCACTTCTCCCCTGAACAAGGCAGTTAACCCACTGCTCCCCTGAACAAGGCAGTTAACCCACTGTTCCCCTGAACAAGGCAGTTAACCCACTGCTCCCCTGAACAAGGCAGTTATCCCACTGCTCCCCTGAACAAGGCAGTTAACCCACTGCTCCCCTGAACAAGGCAGTTAACCCACTGCTCCCCTGAACAAGGCAGTTAACCCACTGCTCCCCTGAACAAGGCAGTTATGCCACTGCTCCCCTGAACAAGGCAGTTAACCCACTGCTCCCCTGAACAATGCAGTTAACACACTGCTCCCCTGAACAAGGCAGTTAACCAACTGCTCCCCTGAACAAGGCAGTTAACCAACTGCTCCCCTGAACAAGGCAGTTAACCCACTGCTCCCTGAACAAGGCAGTTAACCCACTGCTCCCCTGAACAAGGCAGTTACCCCCTGTTCCCCTGAACAAGGCAGTTATCCCACTGCTCCCCTGAACAAGGCAGTTAACCCACTGCTCCCCTGAACAATGCAGTTAACCCACTGCTCCCCTGAACAAGGCAGTTAACCCACTGCTCCCCTGAACAAGGCAGTTAACCCACTGTTCCCCTGAACAAGGCAGTTAACCCACTGCTCCCCTGAACAAGGCAGTTAACCCACTGCTCCCCTGAACAAGGCAAATAACCCACTGCTCCCCTGAACAAGGCAGTTAACTCACTGCTCCTCTGAACAAGGCAGTTATCCCACTGCTCCCCTGAACAAGGCATTTATCCCACTGCTCCCCTGAACAAGGCAGTTAACCCACTGCTCCTGTGAACAATGCAGTTAACCAACTGCTCCCCTCAACAAGGCAGTTAACCCACTGCTCCCCTGATCAACGCAGTTATCCCACTGCTCCCCTGAACAAGGCAGTTAACCCACTGCTCCCCTGAACAAGGCAGTTAACCCACTGCTCCCCTGAACAAGGCAGTTATCCCACTGCTCCCCTGAACAAGGCAGTTATCCCACTGCTCCTCTGAACAAGGCAGTTAACCCACTGCTCCCCTGAACAAGGCAGTTAACCCACTGCTCAACCTGATCAACGCAGTTATCCCACTGCTCCCCTGAACAAGGCAGTTAACCCACTGCTCCCCTGAACAAGGCAGTTAACCCACGGTTCCCCTGAACAAGGCAGTTAACCCACTGCTCCCCTGAACAAGGCAATTAACCCACTGTTACCCTGAACAAGGCAGTTAACCCACTGCTCCCCTGAACAAGGCAGTTAACCCACTGCTCCCCTGAACAAGGCAGTTAACAAACTGTTCCCCTGAACAAGGCAGTTAACCCACTGCTCCCCTGAACAAGGCAGTTAACCCACTGCTCCCCTGAACAAGGCAGTTAACTCACTGCTCCTCTGAACAAGGCAGTTATCCCACTGCTCCCCTGAACAAGGCAGTTATCCCACTGCTCCCCTGAACAAGGCAGTTATCCCACTGCTCCCCTGAACAAGGCAGTAATCCCACTGCTCCCCTGAACAAGGCAGTTAACCCACTGCTCCCCTGAACAAGGCCGTTAACCCACTTCTCCCCTGAACAAGGCAGTTAACCCACTGCTCCCCTGAACAAGGCAGTAAACTCACTGCTCCTCTGAACAAGGCAGTTATCCCACTGCTCCCCTGAACAAGGCAGTTATCCCACTGCTCCCCTGAACAAGGCAGTTAACCCACTGCTCCCGTGAACAATGCAGTTAACCCACTGCTCCCCTGAACAAGGCAGTTAACCCACTGCTCCCCTGATCAACGCAGTTATCCCACTTCTCCCCTGAACAAGGCAGTTAACCCACTGCTCCCCTGAACAAGGCAGTTAAGCCACTGCTCCCCTGAACAAGGAAGTTAACCCACTATTCCCCTGAACAAGGCAGTTAACCCACTGCTCCCCTGAACAAGGCAGTTAACCCACTGCTCCCCTGAACAAGGCAGTTAACCCACTGCTCCCCTTAACAAGGCAGTTAACCCACTATTCCCCTGAACAAGGCAGTTAACCCACTGCTCCCCTGAACAAGGCAGTTAACCCACTGCTCCCCTGAACAAGGCAGTTATCCCACTGCTCCCCTGAACAAGGCAGTTATCCCACTGCTCCCAAGAACAAGGCAGTTAACCCACTGCTCCCGTGAACAATGCAGTTAACCCACTGCTCCCCTGAACAAGGCAGTTAACCCACTTCTCCCCTGAACAAGGCAGTTAACCCACTGTTACCCTGAACAAGGCAGTTAACCCACTGCTCCCCTGATCAACGCAGTTATCCCACTGCTCCCCTGAACAAGGCAGTTAACCCACTGCTCCCCTGAACAAGGCAGTTAACCCACTGCTCCCCTGAACAAGGCAGTTAACCCACTGCTCCCCTGAACAAGGCAGTTAACCCACTGCTCCCCTGAACAATGCAGTTAACCCACTGCTCCCCTGAACAAGGCAGTTAACCAACTGCTCCCCTGAACAAGGCAGTTAACCCACTGCTCCCCTGAACAAGGCAGTTAACCCACTGCTCCCCTGAACAAGGCAGTTACCCCCTGTTCCCCTGAACAAGGCAGTTATCCCACTGCTCCCCTGAACAAGGCAGTTAACCCACTGTTACCCTGAACAAGGCAGTTAACCCACTGCTCCCCTGATCAACGCAGTTATCCCACTGCTCCCCTGAACAAGGCAGTTAACCCACTGCTCCCCTGAACAAGGCAGTTCACCCACTGCTCCCCTGATCAACGCAGTTATCCTACTTCTCCCCTGAACAAGGCAGTTCACCCACTGCTCCCCTGAACAAGGCAGTTAACCCACTGCTCCCCTGAACAAGGCAGTTAACCCACTGCTCCCCTGAACAAGGCAGTTATCCCACTGCTACCCTGAACAAGGCAGTTATCCCACTGCTCCTTTGAACAAGGCAGTTAACCCACTGCTCCCCTGAACAAGGCAGTTAACCCACTGCTCCCCTGAACAAGGCAGTTAACCCACTGCTCCCCTGATCAACGCAGTTATCCATCTGCTCCCCTGAACAAGGCAGTTAACCCACTGCTCCCCTGAACAAGGCAGTTAACCCACTGCTCCCCTGAACAAGGCAGTTAACCCACTGTTACCCTGAACAAGGCAGTTAACCCACTGCTCCCCTGAACAAGGCAGTTAACCCACTGCTCCCCTGAACAAGGCAGTTAACCCACTGCTCCCCTGAACAAGGCAGTTAACCCACTGTTACCCTGAACAAGGCAGTTAACCCACTGCTCCCCTGAACAAGGCAGTTAACCCACTGTTACCCTGAACAAGGCAGTTAACCCACTGCTCCCCTGAACAAGGAAGTTAACCCACTGTTCCGCTGAACAAGGCAGTTAACCCACTGCTCCCCTGATCAACGCAGTTATCCCACTGCTCCCCTGAACAAGGCAGTTAACCCACTGCTCCCCTGAACAAGGCAGTTAACCCACTGCTCCCCTGAACAAGGCAGTTAACCCACTGCTCCCCTTAACAAGGCAGTTATCCCACTGCTCCCCTGAACAAGGCAGTTAACCCACTGCTCCCCTGAACAAGGCAGTTATGCCACTGCTCCCCTGAACAAGGCAGTTAACCCACTGCTCCCCTGAACAATGCAGTTAACCCACTGCTCCCCTGAACAAGGCAGTTAACTCACTGCTCCTCTGAACAAGGCAGTTATCCCACTGCTCCCCTGAACAAGGCCGTTATCCCACTGCTACCCTGAACAAGGCAGTTAACCCACTGCTCCCCTGAACAAGGCAGTTAACCCACTGCTCCCCTGAACAAGGCAGTTAACCCACTGCTCCCCTTATCAACGTAGTTATCCCACTGCTCCCCTGAACAAGGCAGTTAACCCACTGCTCCCCTGAACAAGGCAGTTAACCCACTGCTCCCCTGAACAAGGCAGTTAACCCACTGTTCCCCTGAACAAGGCAGTTAACCCACTGCTCCCCTGAACAAGGCAGTTATCCCACTGCTCCCCTGAACAAGGCAGTTAACCCACTGCTCCCCTGAACAAGGCATTTAACCCACTGCTCAACCTGATCAATGCAGTTATCCCACTGCTCCCCTGAACAAGGCAGTTAACCCACTGCTCCCCTGAACAAGGCAGTTAACCCACTGCTCCCCTGAACAAGGCAGTTAACCCACTGCTCCCCTGAACAAGGCAGTTAACCCACTGCTCCCCTGAACAAGGCAGTTAACCCACTGCTCCCCTGAACAAGGCATTTAACCCACTGCTCAACCTGATCAATGCAGTTATCCCACGGTTCCCCTGAACAAGTCAGTTAACCCACTGCTCCCCTGAACAAGGCAATTAACCCACTGTTACCCTGAACAAGGCAGTTAACCCACTGCTCCCCTGAACAAGGCAGTTAACCCACTGCTCCCCTGAACAAGGCAGTTAACAAACTGTTCCACTGAACAAGGCAGTTAACCCACTGCTCCCCTGAACAAGGCAGTTAACCCACTGCTCCCCTGAACAAGGCAGTTAACCCACTGCTCCCCTGAACAAGGCAGTTAACTCACTGCTCCTCTGAACAAGGCAGTTATCCCACTGCTCCCCTGAACAAGGCAGTTATCCCACTGCTCCCCTGAACAAGGCAGTTATCCCACTGCTCCCCTGAACAAGGCAGTAATCCCACTGCTCCCCTGAACAAGGCAGTTAACCCACTGCTCCCCTGAACAAGGCCATTAACCCACTTCTCCCCTGAACAAGGCAGTTAACCCACTGCTCCCCTGAACAAGGCAGTAAACTCACTGCTCCTCTGAACAAGGCAGTTATCCCACTGCTCCCCTGAACAAGGCAGTTATCCCACTGCTCCCCTGAACAAGGCAGTTAACCCACTGCTCCCGTGAACAATGCAGTTAACCCACTGCTCCCCTGAACAAGGCAGTTAACCCACTGCTCCCCTGATCAACGCAGTTATCCCACTTCTCCCCTGAACAAGGCAGTTAACCCACTGCTCCCCTGAACAAGGAAGTTAACCCACTGCTCCCCTGAACAAGGAAGTTAACCCACTATTCCCCTGAACAAGGCAGTTAACCCACTGCTCCCCTGAACAAGGCAGTTATGCCACTGCTCCCCTGAACAAGGCAGTTAACCCACTGTTCCCCTGAACAAGGCAGTTAACCCACTGCTCACCTGAACAAGGCAGTTAACCCACTGCTCCCATGAACAAGGCAGTTAACCCACTGCTCCCCTGAACAAGGCAGTTAACTCACTGCTCCTCTGAACAAGGCAGTTATCCCACTGCTCCCCCGAACAAGGCAGTTATCCCACTGCTCCCCCGAACAAGGCAGTTAACCCACTGCTCCCGTGAATAATGCAGTTAACCCACTGCTCCCCTGAACAAGGCAGTTAACCCACTTCTCCCCTGAACAAGGCAGTTAACCCACTGCTCCCCTGAACAAGGCAGTTAACCCACTGTTCCCCTGAACAAGGCAGTTAACCCACTGCTCCCCTGAACAAGGCAGTTATCCCACTGCTCCCCTGAACAAGGCAGTTAACCCACTGCTCCCCTGAACAAGGCAGTTAACCCACTGCTCCCCTGAACAAGGCAGTTAACCCACTGCTCCCCTGAACAAGGCAGTTATGCCACTGCTCCCCTGAACAAGGCAGTTAACCCACTGCTCCCCTGAACAATGCAGTTAACACACTGCTCCCCTGAACAAGGCAGTTAACCAACTGCTCCCCTGAACAAGGCAGTTAACCAACTGCTCCCCTGAACAAGGCAGTTAACCCACTGCTCCCTGAACAAGGCAGTTAACCCACTGCTCCCCTGAACAAGGCAGTTACCCCCTGTTCCCCTGAACAAGGCAGTTATCCCACTGCTCCCCTGAACAAGGCAGTTAACCCACTGCTCCCCTGAACAATGCAGTTAACCCACTGCTCCCCTGAACAAGGCAGTTAACCCACTGCTCCCCTGAACAAGGCAGTTAACCCACTGTTCCCCTGAACAAGGCAGTTAACCCACTGCTCCCCTGAACAAGGCAGTTAACCCACTGCTCCCCTGAACAAGGCAAATAACCCACTGCTCCCCTGAACAAGGCAGTTAACTCACTGCTCCTCTGAACAAGGCAGTTATCCCACTGCTCCCCTGAACAAGGCATTTATCCCACTGCTCCCCTGAACAAGGCAGTTAACCCACTGCTCCTATGAACAATGCAGTTAACCAACTGCTCCCCTCAACAAGGCAGTTAACCCACTGCTCCCCTGATCAACGCAGTTATCCCACTGCTCCCCTGAACAAGGCAGTTAACCCACTGCTCCCCTGAACAAGGCAGTTAACCCACTGCTCCCCTGAACAAGGCAGTTATCCCACTGCTCCCCTGAACAAGGCAGTTATCCCACTGCTCCTCTGAACAAGGCAGTTAACCCACTGCTCCCCTGAACAAGGCAGTTAACCCACTGCTCAACCTGATCAACGCAGTTATCCCACTGCTCCCCTGAACAAGGCAGTTAACCCACTGCTCCCCTGAACAAGGCAGTTAACCCACGGTTCCCCTGAACAAGGCAGTTAACCCACTGCTCCCCTGAACAAGGCAATTAACCCACTGTTACCCTGAACAAGGCAGTTAACCCACTGCTCCCCTGAACAAGGCAGTTAACCCACTGCTCCCCTGAACAAGGCAGTTAACAAACTGTTCCCCTGAACAAGGCAGTTAACCCACTGCTCCCCTGAACAAGGCAGTTAACCCACTGCTCCCCTGAACAAGGCAGTTAACTCACTGCTCCTCTGAACAAGGCAGTTATCCCACTGCTCCCCTGAACAAGGCAGTTATCCCACTGCTCCCCTGAACAAGGCAGTTATCCCACTGCTCCCCTGAACAAGGCAGTAATCCCACTGCTCCCCTGAACAAGGCAGTTAACCCACTGCTCCCCTGAACAAGGCCGTTAACCCACTTCTCCCCTGAACAAGGCAGTTAACCCACTGCTCCCCTGAACAAGGCAGTAAACTCACTGCTCCTCTGAACAAGGCAGTTATCCCACTGCTCCCCTGAACAAGGCAGTTATCCCACTGCTCCCCTGAACAAGGCAGTTAACCCACTGCTCCCGTGAACAATGCAGTTAACCCACTGCTCCCCTGAACAAGGCAGTTAACCCACTGCTCCCCTGATCAACGCAGTTATCCCACTTCTCCCCTGAACAAGGCAGTTAACCCACTGCTCCCCTGAACAAGGCAGTTAAGCCACTGCTCCCCTGAACAAGGAAGTTAACCCACTATTCCCCTGAACAAGGCAGTTAACCCACTGCTCCCCTGAACAAGGCAGTTAACCCACTGCTCCCCTGAACAAGGCAGTTAACCCACTGCTCCCCTTAACAAGGCAGTTAACCCACTATTCCCCTGAACAAGGCAGTTAACCCACTGCTCCCCTGAACAAGGCAGTTAACCCACTGCTCCCCTGAACAAGGCAGTTATCCCACTGCTCCCCTGAACAAGGCAGTTATCCCACTGCTCCCAAGAACAAGGCAGTTAACCCACTGCTCCCGTGAACAATGCAGTTAACCCACTGCTCCCCTGAACAAGGCAGTTAACCCACTTCTCCCCTGAACAAGGCAGTTAACCCACTGTTACCCTGAACAAGGCAGTTAACCCACTGCTCCCCTGATCAACGCAGTTATCCCACTGCTCCCCTGAACAAGGCAGTTAACCCACTGCTCCCCTGAACAAGGCAGTTAACCCACTGCTCCCCTGAACAAGGCAGTTAACCCACTGCTCCCCTGAACAAGGCAGTTAACCCACTGCTCCCCTGAACAATGCAGTTAACCCACTGCTCCCCTGAACAAGGCAGTTAACCAACTGCTCCCCTGAACAAGGCAGTTAACCCACTGCTCCCCTGAACAAGGCAGTTAACCCACTGCTCCCCTGAACAAGGCAGTTACCCCCTGTTCCCCTGAACAAGGCAGTTATCCCACTGCTCCCCTGAACAAGGCAGTTAACCCACTGTTACCCTGAACAAGGCAGTTAACCCACTGCTCCCCTGATCAACGCAGTTATCCCACTGCTCCCCTGAACAAGGCAGTTAACCCACTGCTCCCCTGAACAAGGCAGTTAACCCACTGCTCCCCTGAACAAGGCAGTTAACCCACTGCTCCCCTGAACAAGGCAGTTAACCCACTGCTCCCCTGAACAATGCAGTTAACCCACTGCTCCCCTGAACAAGGCAGTTAACCAACTGCTCCCCTGAACAAGGCAGTTAACCCACTGCTCCCCTGAACAAGGCAGTTAACCCACTGCTCCCCTGAACAAGGCAGTTACCCCCTGTTCCCCTGAACAAGGCAGTTATCCCACTGCTCCCCTGAACAAGGCAGTTAACCCACTGCTCCCCTGAACAATGCAGTTAACCCACTGCTCCCCTGAACAAGGCAGTTAACCCACTGCTCCCCTGATCAACGCAGTTATCCCACTGCTCCCCTGAACAACGCAGTTATCCCATTGCTCCCCTGAACAAGGCAGTTAACCCACTGCTCCCCTGAACAAGGCAGTTAACCCACTGCTCCCCTGAACAAGGCCGGTAACCCACTTCTCCCCTGAACAAGGCAGTTAACCCACTGCTCCCCTGATCAACGCAGTTATCCCACTGCTCCCCTGAACAAGGCAGTTAACCCACTGCTCCCCTGAACAAGGCAGTTAAGCCACTGCTCCCCTGAACAAGGCAGTTAAGCCACTGCTCCCCTGAACCATGCAGTTAACCCACTGCTCCCCTGAACAATGCAGTTAACCCACTGCTCCCCTGAACAAGGCAGTTAACCCACTGCTCCCCTGATCAACGCAGTTATCCCACTGCTCCCCTGAACAAGGCAGTTAACCCACTGCTCCCCTGAACAAGGCAGTTAACCCACTGTTCCCCTGAACAAGGCAGTTAACCCACTGCTCCCCTGAACAAGGCAGTTAACCCACTGCTCCCCTGAACAAGGAAGTTAACCCACTGCTCCCCTGAACAAGGCAGTTAACTCACTGCTCCTCTGAACAAGGCAGTTATCCCACTGCTCCCCTGATCAACGCAGTTATCCCACTGCTCCCCTGAACAAGGCAGTTAACCCACTGCTCCCCTGAACAAGGCAGTTAACCCACTGCTCCCCTGAACAAGGCCGTTAACCCACTTCTCCCCTGAACAAGGCAGTTAACCCACTGCTCCCCTGATCAACGCAGTTATCCCACTGCTCCCCTGAACAAGGCAGTTAACCCACTGCTCCCCTGAACAAGGCAGTTAACCCACTGCTCCCCTGAACAAGGCAGTTAACCCACTGCTCCCCTGAACAAGGCAGTTAACCCACTGTTACCCTGAACAAGGCAGTTAACCCACTGCTCCCCTGAACAAGGCAGTTAACCCACTGTTACCCTGAACAAGGCAGTTAACCCACTGCTCCCCTGAACAAGGAAGTTAACCCACTGTTCCCCTGAACAAGGCAGTTAACCCACTGCTTCCCTGATCAATGCAGTTATCCCACTGCTCCCCTGAAATAGGCAGTTAACCCACTGCTCCCCTGAACAAGGCAGTTAACCCACTGTTCCCCTGAACAAGGCAGTTAACCTACTGCTCCCCTGAACAAGGCAATTAACCCACTGTTACCCTGAACAAGGCAGTTAACCCACTGCTCCCCTGAACAAGGCAGTTAACCCACTGTTACCCTGAACAAGGCAGTTAACCCACTGCTCCCCTGAACAATGCAGTTAACCCACTGCTCCCCTGAACAAGGCAGTTAACCAACTGCTCCCCTGATCAATGCAGTTATCGCACTACTCCCCTGAACAAGGCATTTAACCCATTGCTCCCCTGAACAAGGCAGTTAACCCACTGCTCCCCTGAACAAGGCAGTTAACCCACTGCTCCCATGAACAAGGCAGTTACCCCATGTTCCCCTGAACAAGGCAGTTATCCCACTGCTCCCCTGAACAAGGCAGTTAACCCACTGCTCCCCTGAACAATGCAGTTAACCCACTGCTCCCCTGAACAAGGCAGTTAACCCACTGCTCCCCTGATCAACGCAGTTATCCCACTGCTCCCCTGAACAAGGCAGTTAACCCACTGCTCCCCTGAACAAGGCAGTTAACCCACTGTTCCCCTGAACAAGGCAGTTAACCCACTGTTCCCTTGAACAAGGCAGTTAACCCACTGCTCCCCTGAACAAGGCAGTTAACCCACTGCTCCCCTGAACAAGGCAGTTAACCCACTGCTCCCCTGAACAAGGCAGTTAACTCACTGCTCCTCTGAACAAGGCAGTTAACCCACTGCTCCCCTGAACAAGGCAGTTAACCCACTGTTCCCCTGAACAAGGCAGTTAACCCACTGTTCCCTTGAACAAGGCAGTTAACCCACTGCTCCCCTGAACAAGGCAGTTAACCCACTGCTCCCCTGAACAAGGCAGTTAACCCACTGCTCCCCTGAACAAGGCAGTTAACTCACTGCTCCTCTGAACAAGGCAGTTATCCCACTGCTCCCCTGAACAAGGCAGAAATCCCACTGCTCCCCTGAACAAGGCAGTTAACCCACTGCTCCCGTGAACAATGCAGTTAACCCAGTGCTCCCCTGAACAAGGCAGTTAACCCACTGCTCCCTGATCAACGCAGATATCCCACTTCTCCCCTGAACAAGGCAGTTAACCCACTGCTCCCCTGAACAAGGCAGTTAACCCACTGCTCCCCTGAACAAGGCAGTTGACCCACTGCTCCCCTGAACAAGGCAGTTATCCCACTGCTCCCCTGAACAAGGCAGTTATCCCACTGCTCCCCTGAACAAGGCAGTTAACCCACTGCTCCCCTGAACAAGGCAGTTAACCCACTGCTCCCCTGATCAACGCAGTTATCCCACTGCTCCCCTGAACAAGGCAGTTAACCCACTGCTCCCCTGAACAAGGCAGTTAACCCACTGCTCTCCTGAACAAGGCAGTTAACCCACTGTTCCCCTGAACAAGGCAGTTAACCCACTGCTCCCCTGAACAAGGCAATTAACCCACTGTTACCCTGAACAAGGCAGTTAACCCACTGCTCCCCTGAACAAGGCAGTTAACCCACTGTTACCCTGAACAAGGCAGTTAACCCACTGCTCCCCTGAAAAAGGCAGTTAACCCACTGTTACCCTGAACAAGGCAGTTAACCCACTGCTCCCCTGAACAAGGAAGTTAACCCACTGTTCCCCTGAACAAGACAGTTAACCCACTGCTCCCCTGATCAATGCAGTTAACCCACTGCTCCCCTGAACAAGGCAGTTAACTCACTGCCCCTCTGAACAAGGCAGTTATCCCACTGCTCCCCTGAACAAGGCAGTTATCCCACTGCTCCCCTGAACAAGGCAGTTAACCCACTGCTCCCCTGAACAAGGCAGTTAACCCACTGCTCCCCTGATCAACGCAGTTATCCCACTGCTCCCCTGAACAAGGCAGTTAACCCACTGCTCCCCTGAACAAGGCAGTTAACCCACTGCTCCCCTGAACAAGGCAGTTAACCCACTGTTCCCCTGAACAAGGCAGTTAACCCACTGCTCCCCTGAACAAGGCAATTAACCCACTGTTACCCTGAACAAGGCAGTTAACCCACTGCTCCCCTGAACAAGGCAGTTAACCCACTGTTACCCTGAACAAGGCAGTTAACCCACTGCTCCCCTGAAAAAGGCAGTTAACCCACTGTTACCCTGAACAAGGCAGTTAACCCACTGCTCCCCTGAACAAGGAAGTTAACCCACTGTTCCCCTAAACAAGGCAGTTAACCCACTGATCCCCTGATCAACGCAGTTATCCCACTGCTCCCCTGAACAAGGCAGTTAACCCACTGCTCCCCTGATCAACGCAGTTATCCCACTGTTACCCTGAACAAGGCAGTTAACCCACTGCTCCCCTGAACAAGGAAGTTAACCCACTGTTCCCCTGAACAAGACAGTTAACCCACTGCTCCCCTGATCAACGCAGTTAACCCACTGCTCCCCTGAACAAGGCAGTTAACTCACTGCCCCTCTGAACAAGGCAGTTATCCCACTGCTCCCCTGAACAAGGCAGTTATCCCACTGCTCCCCTGAACAAGGCAGTTAACCCACTGCTCCCGTGAACAATGCAGTTAACCCACTGCTCCCCTGAACAAGGCAGTTAACCCACTGCTCCCCTGATCAACGCAGTTATCCCACTTCTCCCCTGAACAAGGCAGTTAACCCACTGCTCCCCTGAACAAGGCAGTTAACCCACTGTTCCCCTGAACAAGGAAGTTAACCTACTGCTCCCCTGAACAAGGCAGTTAACCCACTGCTCCCCTGAACAAGGCAGTTAACCCACTGCTCCCCTGAACAAGGCAGTTAACCCACTGCTCCCCTGAACAAGGCAGTTAACCCACTGCTCCCCTGAACAAGGCAGTTATCCCACTGCTCCCCTGAACAAGGCAGTTAACCCACTGCTCCCCTGAACAACGCAGTTATCCCACTGCTCCCCTGAACAAGGCAGTTAACCCACTGCTCCCCTGAACAAGGCAGTTAACCCACTGTTCCCCTGAACAAGGCAGTTAACCCACTGTTCCCCTGAACAAGGCAGTTAACCCACTGCTCCCCTGAACAAGGCAATTAACCCACTGTTACCCTGAACAAGGCAGTTAACCCACTGCTCCCCTGAACAAGGCAGTTAACCCACTGTTACTCTGAACAAGGCAGTTAACCCACTGCTCCCCTGAAAAAGGCAGTTAACCCACTGTTACCCTGAACAAGGCAGTTAACCCACTGCTCTCCTGAACAAGGAAGTTAACCCACTGTTCCCCTGAACAAGACAGTTAACCCACTGCTCCCCTGATCAACGCAGTTAACCCACTGCTCCCCTGAACAAGGCAGTTAACTCACTGCCTCTCTGAACAAGGCAGTTATCCCACTGCTCCCCTGAACAAGGCAGTTATCCCACTGCTCCCCTGAACAAGGCAGTTAACCCACTGCTCCCCTGAACAAGGCAGTTAACCCACTGCTCCCCTGATCAACGCAGTTATCCCACTGCTCCCCTGAACAAGGCAGTTAACCCACTGCTCCCCTGAACAAGGCAGTTAACCCACTGCTCCCCTGAACAAGGCAGTTAACCCACTGTTCCCCTGAACAAGGCAGTTAACCCACTGCTCCCCTGAACAAGGCAATTAACCCACTGTTACCCTGAACAAGGCAGTTAACCCACTGCTCCCCTGAACAAGGCAGTTAACCCACTGTTACCCTGAATAAGGCAGTTAACCCACTGCTCCCCTGAAAAAGGCAGTTAACCCACTGTTACCCTGAACAAGGCAGTTAACCCACTGCTCCCCTGAACAAGGAAGTTAACCCACTGTTCCCCTAAACAAGGCAGTTAACCCACTGATCCCCTGATCAACGCAGTTATCCCACTGTTACCCTGAACAAGGCAGTTAACCCACTGCTCCCCTGAACAAGGAAGTTAACCCACTGTTCCCCTGAACAAGACAGTTAACCCACTGCTCCCCTGATCAACGCAGTTAACCCATTGCTCCCCTGAACAAGGCAGTTAACTCACTGCCCCTCTGAACAAGGCAGTTATCCCACTGCTCCCCTGAACAAGGCAGTTATCCCACTGTTCCCCTGAACAAGGCAGTTAACCCACTGCTCCCGTGAACAATGCAGTTAACCCACTGCTCCCCTGAACAAGGCAGTTAACCCACTTCTCCCCTTAACAAGGCAGTTAACCCACTGCTCCCCTGAACAAGGCAGTTAACCCACTGTTCCCCTGAACAAGGCAGTTAACCCACTGCTCCCCTGAACAAGGCAGTTAACCCACTGCTCCCCTGAACAAGGCAGTTAACCCACTGCTCCCCTGAACAAGGCAGTTAACCCACTGCTCCCCTGAACAAGGCAGTTAACCCACGGTTCCCCTGAACAAGGCAGTTAACCCACTGCTCCCCTGAACAAGGCAATTAACCCACTGTTACCCTGAACAAGGCAGTTAACCCACTGCTCCCCTGAACAAGGCAGTTAACCCACTGTTACCCTGAACAAGGCAGTTAACCCACTGCTCCCCTGAAAAAGGCAGTTAACCCACTGTTACCCTGAACAAGGCAGTTAACCCACTGCTCCCCTGAACAAGGCAGTTAACCCACTGCTCCCCTGAACAAGGCAATTAACCCACTGTTACCCTGAACAAGGCAGTTAACCCACTGCTCCCCTGAACAAGGCAGTTAACCCACTGTTACCCTGAACAAGGCAGTTAACCCACTGCTCCCCTGAAAAAGGCAGTTAACCCACTGTTACCCTGAACAAGGCAGTTAACCCACTGCTCCCCTGAACAAGGAAGTTAACCCACTGTTCCCCTGAACAAGGCAGTTAACCCACTGATCCCCTGATCAACGCAGTTATCCCACTGCTCCCCTGAACAAGGCAGTTAACCCACTGCTCCCCTGATCAACGCAGTTATCCCACTGTTACCCTGAACAAGGCAGTTAACCCACTGCTCCCCTGAACAAGGAAGTTAACCCACTGTTCCCCTGAACAAGACAGTTAACCCACTGCTCCCCTGATCAACGCAGTTAACCCACTGCTCCCCTGAACAAGGCAGTTAACTCACTGCTCCTCTGAACAAGGCAGTTATCCCACTGCTCCCCTGAACAAGGCAGTTATCCCACTGCTCCCCTGAACAAGGCAGTTAACCCACTGTTACCCTGAACAAGGCAGTTAACCCACTGCTCCCCTGAAAAAGGCAGTTAACCCACTGTTACCCTGAACAAGGCAGTTAACCCACTGCTCCCCTGAACAAGGAAGTTAACCCACTGTTCCCCTGAACAAGGCAGTTAACCCACTGATCCCCTGATCAACAAGTTATCCCACTGCTCCCCTGAACAAGGCAGTTAACCTACTGCTCCCCTGATCAACGCAGTTATCCCACTGTTACCCTGAACAAGGCAGTTAACCCACTGCTCCCCTGAACAAGGAAGTTAACCCACTGCTCCCCTGAACAAGGCAGTTAACCCACTGCTCCCCTGAACAAGGCAGTTAACCCACTGCTCCCCTGATCAACGCAGTTATCCCACTGATCCCCTGAACAAGGCAGTTAACCCACTGCTCCCCTGAACAAAGCAGTTAACCCACTGTTCCCCTGAACAAGGCAGTTAACCCACTGCCCCCCTGAACAAGGCAGTTAACCCACTGCTCCCCTGAACAAGGCAGTTAACCCACTGCTCCCCTGAACAAGGCAGTTAACTCACTGCTCCTCTGAACAAGGCAGTTATCCCACTGCTCCCCTGAACAAGGCAGTTATCCCACTGCTCCCCTGAACAAGGCAGTTAACCCACTGCTCCCGTGAACAATGCAGTTAACCCACTGCTCCCCTGAACAAGGCAGTTAACCCACTGCTCCCCTGATCAACGCAGTTATCCCACTTCTCCCCTGAACAAGGCAGTTAACCCACTGCTCCCCTGAACAAGGCAGTTAACCCACTGCTCCCCTGAACAAGGCAGTTATCCCACTGCTCCCCTGAACAAGGCAGTTAACCCACTGATCCCCTGAACAAGGCAGTTATCCCACTGCTCCCCTGATCAACGCAGTTATCTCACTGCTCCCCTGAACAAGGCAGTTAACCCACTGCTCCCCTGAACAAGGCAGTTAACCCACTGCTCCCCTGAACAAGGCAGTTAACCCACTGTTCCCCTGAACAAGGCAGTTAACCCACTGCTCCCCTGAACAAGGCAATTAACCCACTGTTACCCTGAACAAGGCAGTTAACCCACTGCTCCCCTGAAAAAGGCAGTTAACCCACTGTTACCCTGAACAAGGCAGTTAACCCACTGCTCCCCTGAACAAGGAAGTTAACCCACTGTTCCCCTGAACAAGGCAGTTAACCCACTGATCCCCTGATCAACGCAGTTATCCCACTGCTCCCCTGAACAAGGCAGTTAACCCACTGCTCCCCTGATCAACGCAATTATCCCACTGTTACCCTGAACAAGGCAGTTAACCCACTGCTCCCCTGAACAAGGAAGTTAACCCACTGTTACCCTGAACAAGGCAGTTAACCCACTGCTCCCCTGAACAAGGAAGTTAACCCACTGTTCCCCTAAACAAGGCAGTTAACCCACTGATCCCCTGATCAACGCAGTTATCCCACTGTTACCCTGAACAAGGCAGTTAACCCACTGCTCCCCTGAACAAGGAAGTTAACCCACTGTTCCCCTGAACAAGACAGTTAACCCACTGCTCCCCTGATCAACGCAGTTAACCCATTGCTCCCCTGAACAAGGCAGTTAACTCACTGCCCCTCTGAACAAGGCAGTTATCCCACTGCTCCCCTGAACAAGGCAGTTATCCCACTGTTCCCCTGAACAAGGCAGTTAACCCACTGCTCCCGTGAACAATGCAGTTAACCCACTGCTCCCCTGAACAAGGCAGTTAACCCACTTCTCCCCTTAACAAGGCAGTTAACCCACTGCTCCCCTGAACAAGGCAGTTAACCCACTGTTCCCCTGAACAAGGCAGTTAACCCACTGCTCCCCTGAACAAGGCAGTTAACCCACTGCTCCCCTGAACAAGGCAGTTAACCCACTGCTCCCCTGAACAAGGCAGTTAACCCACTGCTCCCCTGAACAAGGCAGTTAACCCACGGTTCCCCTGAACAAGGCAGTTAACCCACTGCTCCCCTGAACAAGGCAATTAACCCACTGTTACCCTGAACAAGGCAGTTAACCCACTGCTCCCCTGAACAAGGCAGTTAACCCACTGTTACCCTGAACAAGGCAGTTAACCCACTGCTCCCCTGAAAAAGGCAGTTAACCCACTGTTACCCTGAACAAGGCAGTTAACCCACTGCTCCCCTGAACAAGGCAGTTAACCCACTGCTCCCCTGAACAAGGCAATTAACCCACTGTTACCCTGAACAAGGCAGTTAACCCACTGCTCCCCTGAACAAGGCAGTTAACCCACTGTTACCCTGAACAAGGCAGTTAACCCACTGCTCCCCTGAAAAAGGCAGTTAACCCACTGTTACCCTGAACAAGGCAGTTAACCCACTGCTCCCCTGAACAAGGAAGTTAACCCACTGTTCCCCTGAACAAGGCAGTTAACCCACTGATCCCCTGATCAACGCAGTTATCCCACTGCTCCCCTGAACAAGGCAGTTAACCCACTGCTCCCCTGATCAACGCAGTTATCCCACTGTTACCCTGAACAAGGCAGTTAACCCACTGCTCCCCTGAACAAGGAAGTTAACCCACTGTTCCCCTGAACAAGACAGTTAACCCACTGTTCCCCTGATCAACGCAGTTAACCCACTGCTCCCCTGAACAAGGCAGTTAACTCACTGCTCCTCTGAACAAGGCAGTTATCCCACTGCTCCCCTGAACAAGGCAGTTATCCCACTGCTCCCCTGAACAAGGCAGTTAACCCACTGTTACCCTGAACAAGGCAGTTAACCCACTGCTCCCCTGAAAAAGGCAGTTAACCCACTGTTACCCTGAACAAGGCAGTTAACCCACTGCTCCCCTGAACAAGGAAGTTAACCCACTGTTCCCCTGAACAAGGCAGTTAACCCACTGATCCCCTGATCAACAAGTTATCCCACTGCTCCCCTGAACAAGGCAGTTAACCTACTGCTCCCCTGATCAACGCAGTTATCCCACTGTTACCCTGAACAAGGCAGTTAACCCACTGCTCCCCTGAACAAGGAAGTTAACCCACTGCTCCCCTGAACAAGGCAGTTAACCCACTGCTCCCCTGAACAAGGCAGTTAACCCACTGCTCCCCTGATCAACGCAGTTATCCCACTGATCCCCTGAACAAGGCAGTTAACCCACTGCTCCCCTGAACAAAGCAGTTAACCCACTGTTCCCCTGAACAAGGCAGTTAACCCACTGCCCCCCTGAACAAGGCAGTTAACCCACTGCTCCCCTGAACAAGGCAGTTAACCCACTGCTCCCCTGAACAAGGCAGTTAACTCACTGCTCCTCTGAACAAGGCAGTTATCCCACTGCTCCCCTGAACAAGGCAGTTATCCCACTGCTCCCCTGAACAAGGCAGTTAACCCACTGCTCCCGTGAACAATGCAGTTAACCCACTGCTCCCCTGAACAAGGCAGTTAACCCACTGCTCCCCTGATCAACGCAGTTATCCCACTTCTCCCCTGAACAAGGCAGTTAACCCACTGCTCCCCTGAACAAGGCAGTTAACCCACTGCTCCCCTGAACAAGGCAGTTATCCCACTGCTCCCCTGAACAAGGCAGTTAACCCACTGATCCCCTGAACAAGGCAGTTATCCCACTGCTCCCCTGATCAACGCAGTTATCTCACTGCTCCCCTGAACAAGGCAGTTAACCCACTGCTCCCCTGAACAAGGCAGTTAACCCACTGCTCCCCTGAACAAGGCAGTTAACCCACTGTTCCCCTGAACAAGGCAGTTAACCCACTGCTCCCCTGAACAAGGCAATTAACCCACTGTTACCCTGAACAAGGCAGTTAACCCACTGCTCCCCTGAAAAAGGCAGTTAACCCACTGTTACCCTGAACAAGGCAGTTAACCCACTGCTCCCCTGAACAAGGAAGTTAACCCACTGTTCCCCTGAACAAGGCAGTTAACCCACTGATCCCCTGATCAACGCAGTTATCCCACTGCTCCCCTGAACAAGGCAGTTAACCCACTGCTCCCCTGATCAACGCAATTATCCCACTGTTACCCTGAACAAGGCAGTTAACCCACTGCTCCCCTGAACAAGGAAGTTAACCCACTGTTACCCTGAACAAGGCAGTTAACCCACTGCTCCCCTGAAAAAGGCAGTTAACCCACTGTTACCCTGAACATGGCAGTTAACCCACTGCTCCCCTGAACAAGGAAGTTAACCCACTGTTCCCCTGAACAAGGCAGTTAACCCACTGATCCCCTGATCAACGCAGTTATCCCACTGCTCCCCTGAACAAGGCAGTTAACCCACTGCTCCCCTGAACAAGGCAATTAACCCACTGTTACCCTGAACAAGGCAGTTAACCCACTGCTCCCCTGAACAAGGCAGTTAACCCACTGTTACCCTGAACAAGGCAGTTAACCCACTGCTCCCCTGAAAAAGGCAGTTAACCCACTGTTACCTTGAACAAGGCAGTTAACCCACTGCTCCCCTGAACAAGGCAGTTAACCCACTGCTCCCCTGAACAAGGCAGTTAACCCACTGCTCCCCTGAACAAGGCAGTTATCCCACTGCTCCCCTGAACAAGGCAGTTATCCCACTGCTCCCCTGAACAAGGCATTTCACCCACTGCTCCCCTGAACAAGGCAGTTAACCCACTGCTCCCCTGAACAAGGCAGTTAACCCACTGTTATCCTGAACAAGGCAGTTAACCCACTGCTCCCCTGAACAAGGCAGTTAACCCACTGCTCCCTGATCAACGCATTTATCCATCTGCTCCCCTGAACAAGGCAGTTAACCCACTGCTCCCCTGAACAAGGCAGTTAACCCACTGCTCCCCTGAACAAGGCAGTTAACCCACTGTTATCCTGAACAAGGCAGTTAACCCACTGCTCCCCTGAACAAGGCAGTTAACCCACTGTTACCCTGAACAAGGCAGTTAACCCACTGCTCCCCTGAACAAGGAAGTTAACCCACTGCTCCCCTGAACAAGGCAGTTAACCCACTGCTCCCCTGATCAACGCAGTTATCCCACTGCTCCCCTGAACAAGGCAGTTAACTCACTGCTCCCCTGAACAAAGCAGTTAACCCACTGTTCCCCTGAACAAGGCAGTTAACCCACTGCCCCCCTGAACAAGGCAGTTAACCCACTGCTCCCCTGAACAAGGCAGTTAACCCACTGCTCCCCTGAACAAGGCAGTTAACCCACTGCTCCCCTGAACAAGGCAGTTAACCCACTGCCCCCCTGAACAAGGCAGTTAACCCACTGCTCCTCTGAACAAGGCAGTTAACCCACTGCTCCCCTGAACAAGGCAGTTAACTCACTGCTCCTCTGAACAATGCAGTTATCCCACTGCTCCCCTGAACAAGGCAATTATCCCACTGCTCCCCTGAACAAGGCAGTTAACCCACTGCTCCCGTGAACAATGCAGTTAACCCACTGCTCCCCTGAACAAGGCAGTTAACCCACTGCTCCCCTGATCAACGCAGTTATCCCACTTCTCCCCTGAACAAGGCAGTTAACCCACTGCTCCCCTGAACAAGGCAGTTAACCCACTGCTCCCCTGAACAAGGAAGTTAACCCACTATTCCCCTGAACAAGGCAGTTAACCCACTGCTCCCCTGAACAAGGCAGTTAACCCACTGCTCCCCTGAACAATGCAGTTAACCCACTGCTCCCCTTAACAAGGCAGTTATCCCACTGCTCCCCTGAACAAGGCAGTTAACCAACTGCTCCCCTGATCAACGCAGTTATCCAACTGCTCCCCTGATCAACGCAGTTATCCCACTGCTCCCCTGAACAAGGCAGTTAACCCACTGCTCCCCTGAACAAGGCAGTTAACCCACTGCTCCCCTGAACAAGGCAGTTAACCAACTGCTCCCCTGAACAAGGTAGTTAACCCACTGCTCCCCTGAACAAGGCAGTTAACCCACTGCTCCCCTGAACAAGGCAGTTAACCCACTGCTCCCCTGAACAACGCAGTTAACCCACTGCTCCCCTGAACAAGGCAGTTAACCACTGCTCCCCTGATCAACGCAGTTATCCCACTGCTCCCCTGAACAAGGCAGTTAACCCATTGCTCCCCTGAACAAGGCAGTTAACAAACTGTTCCCCTGAACAAGGCAGTTAACCCACTGCTCCACTGAACAAGGCAGTTAACCCACTGCTCCCCTGAACAAGGCAGTTAACCCACTGCTCCCCTGAACAAGGCAGGTAACTCACTGCTCCTCTGAACAAGGCAGTTATCCCACTGCTCCCCTGAACAAGGCAGTTATCCCACTGCTCCCCTGAACAAGGCAGTTATCCCACTGCTCCCCTGAACAAGGCAGTAATCCCACTGCTCCCCTGAACAAGGCAGTTAACCCACTGCTCCCTTGAACAAGGCCGTTAACCCACTTCTCCCCTGAACAAGGCAGTTAACCCACTGCTCCCCTGAACAACGCAGTTATCCCACTGCTCCCCTGAACAAGGCAGTTAACCCACTGCTCCCCTGAACAAGGCAGTTAACCCACTGCTCCCCTGAACAAGGCAGTTAACCAACTGCTCCCCTGAATAAGGTAGTTAACCCACTGCTCCCCTGAACAAGGCAGTTAACCCACTGCTCCCCTGAACAAGGCAGTTAACCCACTGCTCAATTGAACAAGGCAGTTAACCCACTGCTCCCCTTAACAAGGCAGTTATCCCACTGCTCCCCTGAACAAGGCAGTTAACCAACTGCTCCCCTGATCAACGCAGTTATCCAACTGCTCCCCTGATCAACGCAGTTATCCCACTGCTCCCCTGAACAAGGCAGTTAACCCACTGCTCCCCTGAACAAGGCAGTTAACCCACTGCTCCCCTGAACAAGGCAGTTAACCCACTGCTCCCGTGAACAATGCAGTTAACCCACTGCTCCCCTGAACAAGGCAGTTAACCCACTGCTCCCCTGATCAACGCAGTTATCCCACTTCTCCCCTGAACAAGGCATTAAACCACTGCTCCCCTGAACAAGGCAGTTAACCCACTGCTCCCCTGAACAAGGAAGTTAACCCACTATTCCCCTGAACAAGGCAGTTAACCCACTGCTCCCCTGAACAAGGCAGTTAACCCACTGCTCCCCTGAACAAGGCAGTTAACCCACTGCTCCCCTTAACAAGGCAGTTATCCCACTGCTCCCCTGAACAAGGCAGTTAACCAACTGCTCCCCTGATCAACGCAGTTATCCAACTGCTCCCCTGATCAACGCAGTTTTCCAACTGCTCACCTGATCAACGCAGTTATCCCACTGCTCCCCTGAACAAGGCAGTTAACCCACTGCTCCCCTGAACAAGGCAGTTAACCCACTGCTCCCCTGAACAAGGCAGTTAACCCACTGCTCCCCTGATCAACGCAGTTATCCCACTTCTCCCCTGAACAAGGCAGTTAAACCACTGCTCCCCTGAACAAGGCAGTTAACCCACTGCTCCCC
The DNA here is from genome assembly GCF_965601325.2 of Salmo salar. Lineage (NCBI taxonomy): Eukaryota > Metazoa > Chordata > Actinopteri > Salmoniformes > Salmonidae > Salmo > Salmo salar. The sequence goes on from NC_138301.1 coordinate 60,568,799, forward strand.
TGAACAAGGACGTTAACCCACTATTCCCCTGAACAAGGCAGTTAACCCACTGCTCCCCTGAACAAGGCAGTTAACCCACTGCTCCCCTGAACAAGGCAGTTAACTCACTGCTCCTCTGAACAAGGCAGTTATCCCACTGCTCCCCTGAACAAGGCAGTTATCCCACTGCTCCCCTGAACAAGGCAGTTAACCCTCTGCTTCCGTGAACAATGCAGTTAACCCACTGCTCCCCTGAACAAGGCAGTTCACCCACTGCTCCCCTGATCAACGCAGTTATCCCACTTCTCCCCTGAACAAGGCATTTCACCCACTGCTCCCCTGAACAAGGCAGTTAACCCACTGCTCCCCTGAACAAGGCAGTTAACCCACTGCTCCCCTGAACAAGGCAGTTATCCCACTGCTACCCTGAACAAGGCAGTTATCCCACTGCTCCTTTGAACAAGGCAGTTAACCCACTGCTCCCCTGAACAAGGCAGTTAACCCACTGCTCCCCTGAACAAGGCAGTTAACCCACTGCTCCCTGATCAACGCAGTTATCCATCTGCTCCCCTGAACAAGGCAGTTAACCCACTGCTCCCCTGAACAAGGCAGTTAACCCACTGCTCCCCTGAACAAGGCAGTTAACCCACTGTTATCCTGAACAAGGCAGTTAACCCACTGCTCCCCTGAACAAGGCAGTTAACCCACTGTTACCCTGAACAAGGCAGTTAACCCACTGCTCCCCTGAACAAGGAAGTTAACCCACTGCTCCCCTGAACAAGGCAGTTAACCCACTGCTCCCCTGATCAACGCAGTTATCCCACTGCTCCCCTGAACAAGGCAGTTAACTCACTGCTCCCCTGAACAAAGCAGTTAACCCACTGTTCCCCTGAACAAGGCAGTTAACCCACTGCCCCCCTGAACAAGGCAGTTAACCCACTGCTCCCCTGAACAAGGCAGTTAACCCACTGCTCCCCTGAACAAGGCAGTTAACCCACTGCTCCCCTGAACAAGGCAGTTAACCCACTGCTCCCCTGAACAAGGCAGTTAATCCACTGCTCCTCTGAACAAGGCAGTTATCCCACTGCTCCCCTGAACAAGGCAGTTATCCCACTGCTCCCCTTAACAAGGCAGTTATCCCACTGCTCCCCTGAACAAGGCAGTTATCCCACTGCTCCCCTGAACAAGGCAGTTAACCCACTGCTCCCCTGAACAAGGCCGTTAACCCACTTCTCCCCTGAACAAGGCAGTTAACCCACTGCTCCCCTGATCAACGCAGTTATCCCACTGCTCCCCTGAACAAGGCAGTTAACCCACTGCTCCCCTGAACAAGGCAGTTAACCCACTGCTCCCCTGAACAAGGCAGTTAACCCACTGTTCCCCTGAACAAGGCAGTTAACCCACTGCTCCCTGATCAAGGCAGTTAACCCACTGTTACCCTGAACAAGGCAGTTAACCCACTGCTCCCCTGAACAAGGCACTTACCCCCTGTTCCCCTGAACAAGGCCGTTATCCCACTGCTCCCCTGAACAAGGCAGTTAACCCACTGTTACCCTGATCAAGGCAGTTAACCCACTGTTCCCCTGAACAAGGCAGTTAACCCACTGCCCCCTGAACAAGGCAGTTAACCCACTGCTCCCCTGAACAAGGCAGTTAACCCACTGCTCCCCTGAACAAGGCAGTTAACTCAGTGCTCCTCTGAACAAGGCAGTTATCCCACTGCTCCCCTGAACAAGGCAGTTATCCCACTGCTCCCCTGAACAAGGCAGTTAACCCTCTGCTCCCGTGAACAATGCAGTTAACCCACTGCTCCCCTGAACAAGGCAGTTCACCCACTGCTCCCCTGATCAACGCAGTTATCCTACTTCTCCCCTGAACAAGGCAGTTCACCCACTGCTCCCCTGAACAAGGCAGTTAACCCACTGCTCCCCTGAACAAGGCAGTTATGCCACTGCTCCTCTGAACAAGGCAGTTAACTCACTGCTCCTCTGAACAAGGCAGTTATCCCACTGCTCCCCTGAACAAGGCCGTTATCCCACTGCTACCCTGAACAAGGCAGTTAACCCACTGCTCCCCTGAACAAGGCAGTTAACCCACTGCTCCCCTGAACAAGGCAGTTAACCCACTGCTCCCCTTATCAACGTAGTTATCCCACTGCTCCCCTGAACAAGGCAGTTAACCCACTGCTCCCCTGAACAAGGCAGTTAACCCACTGCTCCCCTGAACAAGGCAGTTAACCCACTGTTCCCCTGAACAAGGCAGTTAACCCACTGCTCCCCTGAACAAGGCAGTTAACCCACTGTTAATCTGAACAAGGCAGTTAACCCACTGCTCCCATGATCAACACAGTTATCCCACTGCTCCCCTGAACAAGGCAGTTAACCCACTGCTCCCCTAATCAACGCAGTTATCCCACTCCTCCACTGAAAAAGGCAGTTAACCCACTGCTCCCATGATCAACGCAGTTATCCCACTTCTCCCCTGAACAATGCAGTTAACCAACTGCTCCCCTGAACAAGGCAGTTAACCCACTGCTCCCCTGAACAAGGCAGTTAACCCACTGCTCCCCTGAACAAGGCAGTTATCCCACCGCTCCCCTGAACAAGGCAGTTATCCCACTGCTCCCCTGAACAAGGCAGTTAACCCACTGCTCCCCTGAACAAGGCAGTTAACCTACTGCTCCCCTGAACAAGGCAGTTAACCCACTGCTCCCCTGAACAAGGCAGTTAACCCACTCCTCCCGTGAAAAATGCAGTTAACCCACTGCTCCCCTAAAAAAGGCAGTTAACCCACTGCTCCCCTGATCAACGCAGTTATCCCACTTCTCCCCTGAACAAGGCAGTTAACCCACTGCTCCCCTGAACAAGGCAGTTAACCCACTGCTCCCCTGAACAAGGCAGTTATCCCACTGCTCCCCTGAACAAGGCAGTTAACCCACTGCTCCCCTGAAAAATGCAGTTAACCCACTGCTCCCCTAATCAACGCAGTTATCCCACTCCTCCCCTGAAAAAGGCAGTTAACCCACTGCTCCCCTTATCAACGCAGTTATCCCACTTCTCCCCTGAACAAGGCAGTTAACCCACTGCTCCCCTGAACAAGGCAGTTAACCCACTGCTCACCTGAACAAGGCAGTTAACCCACTGCTCCCCTGAACAAGGCAGTTATCCCACTGCTCCCCTGAAAAAGGCAGTTATCCCACTGCTCCCCTGAACAAGGCAGTTAACCCACTGCTCCCCTGAACAAGGCAGTTAACCCACTGCTCCCCTGAACAAGACAGTTAACCCACTGCTCCCCTGATCAACGCAGTTATCCCACTGCTCCCCTGAACAAGGCAGTTAACCCACTGCTCCCCTGAACCAGGCAGTTAACCCACTGCTCCCCTGAACAAGGCAGTTAACCCACTGTTCCCCTGAACAAGGCAGTTAACCCACTGCTCCCCTGAACAAAGCAGTTAACCCACTGTTACCCTGAACAAGGCAGTTAACCCACTGCTCCCCTGAACAAGGCAGTTAACCAACTGCTCCCCTGATCAACGCAGTTATCGCACTGCTCCCCTGAACAAGGCAGTTAACCCACTGCTCCCCTGAACAAGGCAGTTAACCCACTGCTCCCCTGAACAAGGCAGTTAACCCACTGCTCCCCTTAACAAGGCAGTTACCCCCTGTTCCCCTGAACAAGGCCGTTATCCCACTGCTCCCCTGAACCATGCAGTTAACCCACTGCTCCCCTGAACAATGCAGTTAACCCACTGCTCCCCTGAACAAGGCAGTTAACCCACTGCTCCCCTGATCAACGCAGTTATCCCACTGCTCCCCTGAACAAGGCAGTTAACCCACTGCTCCCCTGAACAAGGCAGTTAACCCACTGTTCCCCTGAACAAGGCAGTTAACCCAATGCTCCCCTGAACAAGGCAGTTAACCCACTGCTCCCCTGAACAAGGAAGTTAACCCACTGCTCCCCTGAACAAGGCAGTTAACTCACTGCTCCTCTGAACAAGGCAGTTATCCCACTGCTCCCCTGAACAAGGCAGTTATCCCACTGCTCCCCTGAACAAGGCAGTTAACCCACTGCTCCCCTGAACAATGCAGTTAACCCACTGCTCCCATGAACAAGGCAGTTAACCCACTGCTCCCCTTATCAACGCAGTTATCCCACTGTTCCCCTGAACAAGGCAGTTAACCCACTGCTCCCCTGAACAAGGCAGTTAACCCACTGCTCCCCTGAAAAAGGCAGTTAACCCACTGCTCCCCTGAACAAGGCAGTTAACCCACTGCTCCCCTGATCAACCCAGTTATCCCACTGCTCCCCTGAACAAGGCAGTTAACCCACTGCTCCCCTGAACAAGGCAGTTAACCCACTGTTCCCCTGAACAAGGCAGTTAACCCACTGTTCCCCTGAACAAGGCAGTTAACCCACTGCTCCCCTGAACAAGGCAGTTAACCCACTGTTACCCTGAACAATGCAGTTAACCCACTGCTCCCCTGAACAAGGCAGTTAACCCACTGTTACCCTGAACAAGGCAGTTAACCCACTGCTCCCCTGAACAAGGCAGTTATCCCACTGCTCCCCTGAACAAGGCAGTTAACCCACTGCTCCCCTGAAAAATGCAGTTAACCCACTGCTCCCCTAATCAACGCAGTTATCCCACTCCTCCCCTGAAAAAGGCAGTTAACCCACTGCTCCCCTTATCAACGCAGTTATCCCACTTCTCCCCTGAACAAGGCAGTTAACCCACTGCTCCCCTGAACAAGGCAGTTAACCCACTGCTCACCTGAACAAGGCAGTTAACCCACTGCTCCCCTGAACAAGGCAGTTATCCCACTGCTCCCCTGAAAAAGGCAGTTATCCCACTGCTCCCCTGAACAAGGCAGTTAACCCACTGCTCCCCTGAACAAGGCAGTTAACCCACTGCTCCCCTGAACAAGACAGTTAACCCACTGCTCCCCTGATCAACGCAGTTATCCCACTGCTCCCCTGAACAAGGCAGTTAACCCACTGCTCCCCTGAACCAGGCAGTTAACCCACTGCTCCCCTGAACAAGGCAGTTAACCCACTGTTCCCCTGAACAAGGCAGTTAACCCACTGCTCCCCTGAACAAAGCAGTTAACCCACTGTTACCCTGAACAAGGCAGTTAACCCACTGCTCCCCTGAACAAGGCAGTTAACCAACTGCTCCCCTGATCAACGCAGTTATCGCACTGCTCCCCTGAACAAGGCAGTTAACCCACTGCTCCCCTGAACAAGGCAGTTAACCCACTGCTCCCCTGAACAAGGCAGTTAACCCACTGCTCCCCTTAACAAGGCAGTTACCCCCTGTTCCCCTGAACAAGGCCGTTATCCCACTGCTCCCCTGAACCATGCAGTTAACCCACTGCTCCCCTGAACAATGCAGTTAACCCACTGCTCCCCTGAACAAGGCAGTTAACCCACTGCTCCCCTGATCAACGCAGTTATCCCACTGCTCCCCTGAACAAGGCAGTTAACCCACTGCTCCCCTGAACAAGGCAGTTAACCCACTGTTCCCCTGAACAAGGCAGTTAACCCAATGCTCCCCTGAACAAGGCAGTTAACCCACTGCTCCCCTGAACAAGGAAGTTAACCCACTGCTCCCCTGAACAAGGCAGTTAACTCACTGCTCCTCTGAACAAGGCAGTTATCCCACTGCTCCCCTGAACAAGGCAGTTATCCCACTGCTCCCCTGAACAAGGCAGTTAACCCACTGCTCCCCTGAACAATGCAGTTAACCCACTGCTCCCATGAACAAGGCAGTTAACCCACTGCTCCCCTTATCAACGCAGTTATCCCACTGTTCCCCTGAACAAGGCAGTTAACCCACTGCTCCCCTGAACAAGGCAGTTAACCCACTGCTCCCCTGAAAAAGGCAGTTAACCCACTGCTCCCCTGAACAAGGCAGTTAACCCACTGCTCCCCTGATCAACCCAGTTATCCCACTGCTCCCCTGAACAAGGCAGTTAACCCACTGCTCCCCTGAACAAGGCAGTTAACCCACTGTTCCCCTGAACAAGGCAGTTAACCCACTGTTCCCCTGAACAAGGCAGTTAACCCACTGCTCCCCTGAACAAGGCAGTTAACCCACTGTTACCCTGAACAATGCAGTTAACCCACTGCTCCCCTGAACAAGGCAGTTAACCCACTGTTACCCTGAACAAGGCAGTTAACCCACTGCTCCCCTAAACAAGGCAGTTATGCCACTGCTCCCCTGAACAAGGCAGTTAACCCACTGCTCCCCTGAACAAAGCAGTTAACCCACTGTTACCCTGAACAAGGCAGTTAACCCACTGCTCCCCTGAACAAGGCAGTTAACCATCTGCTCCCCTGATCAACGAAGTTATCGCACTGCTCCCCTGAACAAGGCAGTTAACCCACTGCTCCCCTGAACAAGGCAGTTAACCCACTGCTCCCCTGAACAAGGCAGTTAACCCACTGTTACCCTGAACAAGGCAGTTAACCCACTGCTCCCCTGAACAAGGAAGTTAACCATCTGCTCCCCTGAACAAGGCAGTTAACCCACTGCTCCCCTGATCAACGCAGTTATCCCACTGCTCCCCTGAACAAGGCAGTTAACCCACTGCTTCCCTGATCAATGCAGTTATCCCACTGCTCCCCTGAAATAGGCAGTTAACCCACTGCTCCCCTGAACAAGGCAGTTAACCCACTGCTCCCCTGAACAAGGCAGTTAACCCACTGCTCCCCTTAACAAGGCAGTTACCCCCTGTTCCCCTGAACAAGGCCGTTATCCCACTGCTCCCCTGAACAAGGCAGTTAACCCACTGTTACCCTGAACAAGGCAGTTAACCCACTGTTCCCCTGAACAAGGCAGTTAACCCACTGCCCCCCTGAACAAGGCAGTTAACCCACTGCTCCCCTGAACAAGGCAGTTAACCCACTGCTCCCCTGAACAAGGCAGTTAACTCACTGCTCCTCTGAACAAGGCAGTTATCCCACTGCTCCCCTGAACAAGGCAGTTATCCCACTGCTCCCCTGAACAAGGCAGTTAACCCTCTGCTTCCGTGAACAATGCAGTTAACCCACTGCTCCCCTGAACAAGGCAGTTCACCCACTGCTCCCCTGATCAACGCAGTTATCCCACTTCTCCCCTGAACAAGGCATTTCACCCACTGCTCCCCTGAACAAGGCAGTTAACCCACTGCTCCCCTGAACAAGGCAGTTAACCCACTGCTCCCCTGAACAAGGCAGTTATCCCACTGCTACCCTGAACAAGGCAGTTATCCCACTGCTCCTTTGAACAAGGCAGTTAACCCACTGCTCCCCTGAACAAGGCAGTTAACCCACTGCTCCCCTGAACAAGGCAGTTAACCCACTGCTCCCTGATCAACGCAGTTATCCATCTGCTCCCCTGAACAAGGCAGTTAACCCACTGCTCCCCTGAACAAGGCAGTTAACCCACTGCTCCCCTGAACAAGGCAGTTAACCCACTGTTATACTGAACAAGGCAGTTAACCCACTGCTCCCCTGAACAAGGCAGTTAACCCACTGTTACCCTGAACAAGGCAGTTAACCCACTGCTCCCCTGAACAAGGAAGTTAACCCACTGCTCCCCTGAACAAGGCAGTTAACCCACTGCTCCCCTGATCAACGCAGTTATCCCACTGCTCCCCTGAACAAGGCAGTTAACTCACTGCTCCCCTGAACAAAGCAGTTAACCCACTGTTCCCCTGAACAAGGCAGTTAACCCACTGCCCCCCTGAACAAGGCAGTTAACCCACTGCTCCCCTGAACAAGGCAGTTAACCCACTGCTCCCCTGAACAAGGCAGTTAACCCACTGCTCCCCTGAACAAGGCAGTTAACCCACTGCTCCCCTGAACAAGGCAGTTAACCCACTGCTCCTCTGAACAAGGCAGTTATCCCACTGCTCCCCTGAACAAGGCAGTTATCCCACTGCTCCCCTGAACAAGGCAGTTATCCCACTGCTCCCCTGAACAAGGCAGTTATCCCACTGCTCCCCTGAACAAGGCAGTTAACCCACTGCTCCCCTGAACAAGGCCGTTAACCCACTTCTCCCCTGAACAAGGCAGTTAACCCACTGCTCCCCTGATCAACGCAGTTATCCCACTGCTCCCCTGAACAAGGCAGTTAACCCACTGCTCCCCTGAACAAGGCAGTTAACCCACTGCTCCCCTGAACAAGGCAGTTAACCCACTGTTCCCCTGAACAAGGCAGTTAACCCACTGCTCCCTGATCAAGGCAGTTAACCCACTGTTACCCTGAACAAGGCAGTTAACCCACTGCTCCCCTGAACAAGGCAGTTAACCCACTGCTCCCCTGAACAAGGCAGTTAACCAACTGCTCCCCTGAACAAGGTAGTTAACCCACTGCTCCCCTGAACAAGGCAGTTAACTCACTGCATCTTTGAAAACGGCAGTTCTCCCACTGCTCCCCTGAACAAGGCAGTTATCCCACTGCTCCCCTGAACAAGGCAGTTAACCCACTGCTCCCGTGAACAATGCAGTTAACCCACTGCTCCCCTGAACAAGGCAGTTAACCCACTGCTCCCCTGATCAATGCAGTTATCCCACTTCTCCCCTGAACAAGGCAGTTAACCCACTGCTCCCCTGAACAAGGCAGTTAACCCACTGCTCCCCTGAACAAGGCAGTTAACCCACTGCTCCCCTGATCAACGCAGTTATCCCACTGCTCCCCTGAACAAGGCAGTTAACTCACTGCTCCCCTGAACAAAGCAGTTAACCCACTGTTCCCCTGAACAAGGCAGTTAACCCACTGCCCCCCTGAACAAGGCAGTTAACCCACTGCTCCTCTGAACAAGGCAGTTAACCCACTGCTCCCCTGAACAAGGCAGTTAACTCACTGCTCCTCTGAACAATGCAGTTATCCCACTGCTCCCCTGAACAAGGCAGTTATCCCACTGCTCCCCTGAACAAGGCAGTTAACCCACTGCTCCCGTGAACAATGCAGTTAACCCACTGCTCCCCTGAACAAGGCAGTTAACCCACTGCTCCCCTGATCAACGCAGTTATCCCACTTCTCCCCTGAACAAGGCAGTTAACCCACTGCTCCCCTGAACAAGGCAGTTAACCCACTGCTCCCCTGAACAAGGAAGTTAACCCACTATTCCCCTGAACAAGGCAGTTAACCCACTGCTCCCCTGAACAAGGCAGTTAACCCACTGCTCCCCTGAACAATGCAGTTAACCCACTGCTCCCCTTAACAAGGCAGTTATCCCACTGCTCCCCTGAACAAGGCAGTTAACCAACTGCTCCCCTGATCAACGCAGTTATCCAACTGCTCCCCTGATCAACGCAGTTATCCCACTGCTCCCCTGAACAAGGCAGTTAACCCACTGCTCCCCTGAACAAGGCAGTTAACCCACTGCTCCCCTGAACAAGGCAGTTAACCAACTGCTCCCCTGAACAAGGTAGTTAACCCACTGCTCCCCTGAACAAGGCAGTTAACCCACTGCTCCCCTGAACAAGGCAGTTAACCCACTGCTCCCCTGAACAACGCAGTTAACCCACTGCTCCCCTGAACAAGGCAGTTAGCCACTGCTCCCCTGATCAACGCAGTTATCCCACTGCTCCCCTGAACAAGGCAGTTAACCCATTGCTCCCCTGAACAAGGCAGTTAACAAACTGTTCCCCTGAACAAGGCAGTTAACCCACTGCTCCACTGAACAAGGCAGTTAACCCACTGCTCCCCTGAACAAGGCAGTTAACCCACTGCTCCCCTGAACAAGGCAGGTAACTCACTGCTCCTCTGAACAAGGCAGTTATCCCACTGCTCCCCTGAACAAGGCAGTTATCCCACTGCTCCCCTGAACAAGGCAGTTATCCCACTGCTCCCCTGAACAAGGCAGTAATCCCACTGCTCCCCTGAACAAGGCAGTTAACCCACTGCTCCCTTGAACAAGGCCGTTAACCCACTTCTCCCCTGAACAAGGCAGTTAACCCACTGCTCCCCTGATCAACGCAGTTATCCCACTGCTCCCCTGAACAAGGCAGTTAACCCACTGCTCCCCTGAACAAGGCAGTTAACCCACTGCTCCCCTGAACAAGGCAGTTAACCAACTGCTCCCCTGAATAAGGTAGTTAACCCACTGCTCCCCTGAACAAGGCAGTTAACCCACTGCTCCCCTGAACAAGGCAGTTAACCCACTGCTCCCCTGAACAAGGCAGTTAACCCACTGCTCCCCTGAACAAGGCAGTTAACCCACTGTTACCCTGAACAAGGCAGTTAACCCACTGCTCCCCTGAACAAGGAAGTTAACCCACTGCTCCCCTGAACAAGGCAGTTAACCCACTGCTCCCCTGATCAACGCAGTTATCCCACTGCTCCCCTGAACAAGGCAGTTAACTCACTGCTCCCCTGAACAAAGCAGTTAACCCACTGTTCCCCTGAACAAGGCAGTTAACCCACTGCCCCCCTGAACAAGGCAGTTAACCCACTGCTCCCCTGAACAAGGCAGTTAACCCACTGCTCCCCTGAACAAGGCAGTTAACCCACTGCTCCCCTGAACAAGGCAGTTAACCCACTGCTCCCCTGAACAAGGCAGTTAACCCACTGCTCCTCTGAACAAGGCAGTTATCCCACTGCTCCCCTGAACAAGGCAGTTATCCCACTGCTCCCCTGAACAAGGCAGTTATCCCACTGCTCCCCTGAACAAGGCAGTTATCCCACTGCTCCCCTGAACAAGGCAGTTAACCCACTGCTCCCCTGAACAAGGCCGTTAACCCACTTCTCCCCTGAACAAGGCAGTTAACCCACTGCTCCCCTGATCAACGCAGTTATCCCACTGCTCCCCTGAACAAGGCAGTTAACCCACTGCTCCCCTGAACAAGGCAGTTAACCCACTGCTCCCCTGAACAAGGCAGTTAACCCACTGTTCCCCTGAACAAGGCAGTTAACCCACTGCTCCCTGATCAAGGCAGTTAACCCACTGTTACCCTGAACAAGGCAGTTAACCCACTGCTCCCCTGAACAAGGCAGTTAACCCACTGCTCCCCTGAACAAGGCAGTTAACCAACTGCTCCCCTGAACAAGGTAGTTAACCCACTGCTCCCCTGAACAAGGCAGTTAACTCACTGCATCTTTGAAAACGGCAGTTCTCCCACTGCTCCCCTGAACAAGGCAGTTATCCCACTGCTCCCCTGAACAAGGCAGTTAACCCACTGCTCCCGTGAACAATGCAGTTAACCCACTGCTCCCCTGAACAAGGCAGTTAACCCACTGCTCCCCTGATCAATGCAGTTATCCCACTTCTCCCCTGAACAAGGCAGTTAACCCACTGCTCCCCTGAACAAGGCAGTTAACCCACTGCTCCCCTGAACAAGGCAGTTAACCCACTGCTCCCCTGATCAACGCAGTTATCCCACTGCTCCCCTGAACAAGGCAGTTAACTCACTGCTCCCCTGAACAAAGCAGTTAACCCACTGTTCCCCTGAACAAGGCAGTTAACCCACTGCCCCCCTGAACAAGGCAGTTAACCCACTGCTCCTCTGAACAAGGCAGTTAACCCACTGCTCCCCTGAACAAGGCAGTTAACTCACTGCTCCTCTGAACAATGCAGTTATCCCACTGCTCCCCTGAACAAGGCAGTTATCCCACTGCTCCCCTGAACAAGGCAGTTAACCCACTGCTCCCGTGAACAATGCAGTTAACCCACTGCTCCCCTGAACAAGGCAGTTAACCCACTGCTCCCCTGATCAACGCAGTTATCCCACTTCTCCCCTGAACAAGGCAGTTAACCCACTGCTCCCCTGAACAAGGCAGTTAACCCACTGCTCCCCTGAACAAGGAAGTTAACCCACTATTCCCCTGAACAAGGCAGTTAACCCACTGCTCCCCTGAACAAGGCAGTTAACCCACTGCTCCCCTGAACAATGCAGTTAACCCACTGCTCCCCTTAACAAGGCAGTTATCCCACTGCTCCCCTGAACAAGGCAGTTAACCAACTGCTCCCCTGATCAACGCAGTTATCCAACTGCTCCCCTGATCAACGCAGTTATCCCACTGCTCCCCTGAACAAGGCAGTTAACCCACTGCTCCCCTGAACAAGGCAGTTAACCCACTGCTCCCCTGAACAAGGCAGTTAACCAACTGCTCCCCTGAACAAGGTAGTTAACCCACTGCTCCCCTGAACAAGGCAGTTAACCCACTGCTCCCCTGAACAAGGCAGTTAACCCACTGCTCCCCTGAACAACGCAGTTAACCCACTGCTCCCCTGAACAAGGCAGTTAACCACTGCTCCCCTGATCAACGCAGTTATCCCACTGCTCCCCTGAACAAGGCAGTTAACCCATTGCTCCCCTGAACAAGGCAGTTAACAAACTGTTCCCCTGAACAAGGCAGTTAACCCACTGCTCCACTGAACAAGGCAGTTAACCCACTGCTCCCCTGAACAAGGCAGTTAACCCACTGCTCCCCTGAACAAGGCAGGTAACTCACTGCTCCTCTGAACAAGGCAGTTATCCCACTGCTCCCCTGAACAAGGCAGTTATCCCACTGCTCCCCTGAACAAGGCAGTTATCCCACTGCTCCCCTGAACAAGGCAGTAATCCCACTGCTCCCCTGAACAAGGCAGTTAACCCACTGCTCCCTTGAACAAGGCCGTTAACCCACTTCTCCCCTGAACAAGGCAGTTAACCCACTGCTCCCCTGATCAACGCAGTTATCCCACTGCTCCCCTGAACAAGGCAGTTAACCCACTGCTCCCCTGAACAAGGCAGTTAACCCACTGCTCCCCTGAACAAGGCAGTTAACCAACTGCTCCCCTGAATAAGGTAGTTAACCCACTGCTCCCCTGAACAAGGCAGTTAACCCACTGCTCCCCTGAACAAGGCAGTTAACCCACTGCTCCCCTGAACAAGGCAGTTAACCCACTGCTCCCCTTAACAAGGCAGTTATCCCACTGCTCCCCTGAACAAGGCAGTTAACCAACTGCTCCCCTGATCAACGCAGTTATCCAACTGCTCCCCTGATCAACGCAGTTATCCCACTGCTCCCCTGAACAAGGCAGTTAACCCACTGCTCCCCTGAACAAGGCAGTTAACCCACTGCTCCCCTGAACAAGGCAGTTAACCCACTGCTCCCGTGAACAATGCAGTTAACCCACTGCTCCCCTGAACAAGGCAGTTAACCCACTGCTCCCCTGATCAACGCAGTTATCCCACTTCTCCCCTGAACAAGGCATTAAACCACTGCTCCCCTGAACAAGGCAGTTAACCCACTGCTCTCCTGAACAAGGAAGTTAACCCACTATTCCCCTGAACAAGGCAGTTAACCCACTGCTCCCCTGAACAAGGCAGTTAACCCACTGCTCCCCTGAACAAGGCAGTTAACCCACTGCTCCCCTTAACAAGGCAGTTATCCCACTGCTCCCCTGAACAAGGCAGTTAACCAACTGCTCCCCTGATCAACGCAGTTATCCAACTGCTCCCCTGATCAACGCAGTTATCCAACTGCTCCCCTGATCAACGCAGTTATCCCACTGCTCCCCTGAACAAGGCAGTTAACCCACTGCTCCCCTGAACAAGGCAGTTAACCCACTGCTCCCCTGAACAAGGCAGTTAACCCACTGCTCCCCTGAACAAGGAAGTTAACCCACTATTCCCCTGAACAAGGCAGTTAACCCACTGCTCCCCTGAACAAGGAAGTTAACCCACTATTCCCCTGAACAAGGCAGTTAACCCACTGCTCCCCTGAACAAGGCAGTTAACCCACTGCTCCCCTGAACAAGGCAGTTAACTCACTGCTCCTCTGAACAAGGCAGTTATCCCACTGCTCCCCTGAACAAGGCAGTTATCCCACTGCTCCCCTGAACAAGGCAGTTAACCCTCTGCTTCCGTGAACAATGCAGTTAACCCACTGCTCCCCTGAACAAGGCAGTTCACCCACTGCTCCCTGATCAACGCAGTTATCCATCTGCTCCCCTGAACAAGGCAGTTAACCCACTGCTCCCCTGAACAAGGCAGTTAACCCACTGCTCCCCTGAACAAGGCAGTTAACCCACTGTTATCCTGAACAAGGCAGTTAACCCACTGCTCCCCTGAACAAGGCAGTTAACCCACTGTTACCCTGAACAAGGCAGTTAACCCACTGCTCCCCTGAACAAGGAAGTTAACCCACTGCTCCCCTGAACAAGGCAGTTAACCCACTGCTCCCCTGATCAACGCAGTTATCCCACTGCTCCCCTGAACAAGGCAGTTAACTCACTGCTCCCCTGAACAAGGCAGTTATCCCACTGCTCCCCTGAACAAGGCAGTTAACCCACTGCTCCCCTGAACAAGGCCGTTAACCCACTTCTCCCCTGAACAAGGCAGTTAACCCACTGCTCCCCTGATCAACGCAGTTATCCCACTGCTCCCCTGAACAAGGCAGTTAACCCACTGCTCCCCTGAACAAGGCAGTTAACCCACTGTTCCCCTGAACAAGGCAGTTAACCCACTGCTCCCTGATCAAGGCAGTTAACCCACTGTTACCCTGAACAAGGCAGTTAACCCACTGCTCCCCTGAACCAGGCAGTTAACCCACTGCTCCCCTGAACAAGGCAGTTAACCCACTGTTCCCCTGAACAAGGCAGTTAACCCACTGCTCCCCTGAACAAAGCAGTTAACCCACTGTTACCCTGAACAAGGCAGTTAACCCACTGCTCCCCTGAACAAGGCAGTTAACCAACTGCTCCCCTGATCAACGCAGTTATCGCACTGCTCCCCTGAACAAGGCAGTTAACCCACTGCTCCCCTGAACAAGGCAGTTAACCCACTGCTCCCCTGAACAAGGCAGTTAACCCACTGCTCCCCTTAACAAGGCAGTTACCCCCTGTTCCCCTGAACAAGGCCGTTATCCCACTGCTCCCCTGAACCATGCAGTTAACCCACTGCTCCCCTGAACAATGCAGTTAACCCACTGCTCCCCTGAACAAGGCAGTTAACCCACTGCTCCCCTGATCAACGCAGTTATCCCACTGCTCCCCTGAACAAGGCAGTTAACCCACTGCTCCCCTGAACAAGGCAGTTAACCCACTGTTCCCCTGAACAAGGCAGTTAACCCACTGCTCCCCTGAACAAGGCAGTTAACCCACTGCTCCCCTGAACAAGGAAGTTAACCCACTGCTCCCCTGAACAAGGCAGTTAACTCACTGCTCCTCTGAACAAGGCAGTTATCCCACTGCTCCCCTGAACAAGGCAGTTATCCCACTGCTCCCCTGAACAAGGCAGTTAACCCACTGCTCCCCTGAACAATGCAGTTAACCCACTGCTCCCATGAACAAGGCAGTTAACCCACTGCTCCCCTTATCAACGCAGTTATCCCACTGTTCCCCTGAACAAGGCAGTTAACCCACTGCTCCCCTGAACAAGGCAGTTAACCCACTGCTCCCCTGAACAAGGCAGTTAACCCACTGCTCCCCTGAACAAGGCAGTTAACCCACTGCTCCCCTGATCAACCCAGTTATCCCACTGCTCCCCTGAACAAGGCAGTTAACCCACTGCTCCCCTGAACAAGGCAGTTAACCCACTGTTCCCCTGAACAAGGCAGTTAACCCACTGCTCCCCTGAACAAGGCAGTTAACCCACTGTAACCCTGAACAATGCAGTTAACCCACTGCTCCCCTGAACAAGGCAGTTAACCCACTGTTACCCTGAACAAGGCAGTTAACCCACTGCTCCCCTAAACAAGGCAGTTATGCCACTGCTCCCCTGAACAAGGCAGTTAACCCACTGCTCCCCTGAACAAAGCAGTTAACCCACTGTTACCCTGAACAAGGCAGTTAACCCACTGCTCCCCTGAACAAGGCAGTTAACCAACTGCTCCCCTGATCAACGAAGTTATCGCACTGCTCCCCTGAACAAGGCAGTTAACCCACTGCTCCCCTGAACAAGGCAGTTAACCCACTGCTCCCCTGAACAAGGCAGTTAACCCACTGCTCCCCTTAACAAGGCAGTTTCCCCCTGTTCCCCTGAACAAGGCCGTTATCCCACTGCTCCCCTGAACCATGCAGTTAACCCACTGCTCCCCTGAACAATGCAGTTAACCCACTGCTCCCCTGAACAAGGCAGTTAACCCACTGCTCCCCTGATCAACGCAGTTATCCCACTGCTCCCCTGAACAAGGCAGTTAACCCACTGCTCCCCTGAACAAGGCAGTTAACCCACTGTTCCCCTGAACAAGGCAGTTAACCCACTGCTCCCCTGAACAAGGCAGTTAACCCACTGCTCCCCTGAACAAGGCAGTTAACCCACTGCTCCCCTGAACAAGGCAGTTAACCATCTGCTCCCCTGATCAACGAAGTTATCGCACTGCTCCCCTGAACAAGGCAGTTAACCCACTGCTCCCCTGAACAAGGCAGTTAACCCACTGCTCCCCTGAACAAGGCAGTTAACCCACTGCTCCCCTTAACAAGGCAGTTACCCCCTGTTCCCCTGAACAAGGCCGTTATCCCACTGCTCCCCTGAACCATGCAGTTAACCCACTGCTCCCCTGAACAATGCAGTTAACCCACTGCTCCCCTGAACAAGGCAGTTAACCCACTGCTCCCCTGATCAACGCAGTTATCCCACTGCTCCCCTGAACAAGGCAGTTAACCCACTGCTCCCCTGAACAAGGCAGTTAACCCACTGTTCCCCTGAACAAGGCAGTTAACCCACTGCTCCCCTGAACAAGGCAGTTAACCCACTGCTCCCCTGAACAAGGAAGTTAACCCACTGCTCCCCTGACAAGGCAGTTAACTCACTGCTCCTCTGAACAAGGCAGTTATCCCACTGCTCCCCTGAACAAGGCAGTTATCCCACTGCTCCCCTGAACAAGGCAGTTAACCCACTGCTCCCCTGAACAATGCAGTTAACCCACTGCTCCCATGAACAAGGCAGTTAACCCACTGCTCCCCTTATCAACGCAGTTATCCCACTGTTCCCCTGAACAAGGCAGTTAACCCACTGCTCCCCTGAACAAGGCAGTTAACCCACTGCTCCCCTGAACAAGGCAGTTAACCCACTGCTCCCCTGAACAAGGCAGTTAACCCACTGCTCCCCTGATCAACCCAGTTATCCCACTGCTCCCCTGAACAAGGCAGTTAACCCACTGCTCCCCTGAACAAGGCAGTTAACCCACTGTTCCCCTGAACAAGGCAGTTAACCCACTGCTCCCCTGAACAAGGCAGTTAACCCACTGTTACCCTGAACAATGCAGTTAACCCACTGCTCCCCTGAACAAGGCAGTTAACCCACTGTTACCCTGAACAAGGCAGTTAACCCACTGCTCCCCTAAACAAGGCAGTTATGCCACTGCTCCCCTGAACAAGGCAGTTAACCCACTGCTCCCCTGAACAAAGCAGTTAACCCACTGTTACCCTGAACAAGGCAGTTAACCCACTGCTCCCCTGAACAAAGCAGTTAACCCACTGTTACCCTGAACAAGGCAGTTAACCCACTGCTCCCCTGAACAAGGCAGTTAACCAACTGCTCCCCTGATCAACGAAGTTATCGCACTGCTCCCCTGAACAAGGCAGTTAACCCACTGCTCCCCTGAACAAGGCAGTTAACCCACTGCTCCCCTGAACAAGGCAGTTAACCCACTGCTCCCCTTAACAAGGCAGTTTCCCCCTGTTCCCCTGAACAAGGCCGTTATCCCACTGCTCCCCTGAACCATGCAGTTAACCCACTGCTCCCCTGAACAATGCAGTTAACCCACTGCTCCCCTGAACAAGGCAGTTAACCCACTGCTCCCCTGATCAACGCAGTTATCCCACTGCTCCCCTGAACAAGGCAGTTAACCCACTGCTCCCCTGAACAAGGCAGTTAACCCACTGTTCCCCTGAACAAGGCAGTTAACCCACTGCTCCCCTGAACAAGGCAGTTAACCCACTGCTCCCCTGAACAAGGCAGTTAACCCACTGCTCCCCTGAACAAGGCAGTTAACCATCTGCTCCCCTGATCAACGAAGTTATCGCACTGCTCCCCTGAACAAGGCAGTTAACCCACTGCTCCCCTGAACAAGGCAGTTAACCCACTGCTCCCCTGAACAAGGCAGTTAACCCACTGCTCCCCTTAACAAGGCAGTTACCCCCTGTTCCCCTGAACAAGGCCGTTATCCCACTGCTCCCCTGAACCATGCAGTTAACCCACTGCTCCCCTGAACAATGCAGTTAACCCACTGCTCCCCTGAACAAGGCAGTTAACCCACTGCTCCCCTGATCAACGCAGTTATCCCACTGCTCCCCTGAACAAGGCAGTTAACCCACTGCTCCCCTGAACAAGGCAGTTAACCCACTGTTCCCCTGAACAAGGCAGTTAACCCACTGCTCCCCTGAACAAGGCAGTTAACCCACTTCTCCCCTGAACAAGGAAGTTAACCCACTGCTCCCCTGAACAAGGCAGTTAACTCACTGCTCCTCTGAACAAGGCAGTTATCCCACTGCTCCCCTGAACAAGGCAGTTATCCCACTGCTCCCCTGAACAAGGCAGTTAACCCACTGCTCCCCTGAACAATGCAGTTAACCCACTGCTCCCATGAACAAGGCAGTTAACCCACTGCTCCCCTTATCAACGCAGTTATCCCACTGTTCCCCTGAACAAGGCAGTTAACCCACTGCTCCCCTGAACAAGGCAGTTAACCCACTGCTCCCCTGAACAAGGCAGTTAACCCACTGCTCCCCTGAACAAGGCAGTTAACCCACTGCTCCCCTGATCAACCCAGTTATCCCACTGCTCCCCTGAACAAGGCAGTTAACCCACTGCTCCCCTGAACAAGGCAGTTAACCCACTGTTCCCCTGAACAAGGCAGTTAACCCACTGCTCCCCTGAACAAGGCAGTTAACCCACTGTTACCCTGAACAAGGCAGTTAACCCACTGCTCCCCTGAACAAGGCAGTTAACCCACTGCTCCCCTTAACAAGGCAGTTTCCCCCTGTTCCCCTGAACAAGGCCGTTATCCCACTGCTCCCCTGAACCATGCAGTTAACCCACTGCTCCCCTGAACAATGCAGTTAACCCACTGCTCCCCTGAACAAGGCAGTTAACCCACTGCTCCCCTGATCAACGCAGTTATCCCACTGCTCCCCTGAACAAGGCAGTTAACCCACTGCTCCCCTGAACAAGGCAGTTAACCCACTGTTCCCCTGAACAAGGCAGTTAACCCACTGCTCCCCTGAACAAGGCAGTTAACCCACTGCTCCCCTGAACAAGGCAGTTAACCCACTGCTCCCCTGAACAAGGCAGTTAACCATCTGCTCCCCTGATCAACGAAGTTATCGCACTGCTCCCCTGAACAAGGCAGTTAACCCACTGCTCCCCTGAACAAGGCAGTTAACCCACTGCTCCCCTGAACAAGGCAGTTAACCCACTGCTCCCCTTAACAAGGCAGTTACCCCCTGTTCCCCTGAACAAGGCCGTTATCCCACTGCTCCCCTGAACCATGCAGTTAACCCACTGCTCCCCTGAACAATGCAGTTAACCCACTGCTCCCCTGAACAAGGCAGTTAACCCACTGCTCCCCTGATCAACGCAGTTATCCCACTGCTCCCCTGAACAAGGCAGTTAACCCACTGCTCCCCTGAACAAGGCAGTTAACCCACTGTTCCCCTGAACAAGGCAGTTAACCCACTGCTCCCCTGAACAAGGCAGTTAACCCACTTCTCCCCTGAACAAGGAAGTTAACCCACTGCTCCCCTGAACAAGGCAGTTAACTCACTGCTCCTCTGAACAAGGCAGTTATCCCACTGCTCCCCTGAACAAGGCAGTTATCCCACTGCTCCCCTGAACAAGGCAGTTAACCCACTGCTCCCCTGAACAATGCAGTTAACCCACTGCTCCCATGAACAAGGCAGTTAACCCACTTCTCCCCTTATCAACGCAGTTATCCCACTGTTCCCCTGAACAAGGCAGTTAACCCACTGCTCCCCTGAACAAGGCAGTTAACCCACTGCTCCCCTGAACAAGGCAGTTAACCCACTGCTCCCCTGAACAAGGCAGTTAACCCACTGCTCCCCTGATCAACCCAGTTATCCCACTGCTCCCCTGAACAAGGCAGTTAACCCACTGCTCCCCTGAACAAGGCAGTTAACCCACTGTTCCCCTGAACAAGGCAGTTAACCCACTGCTCCCCTGAACAAGGCAGTTAACCCACTGTTACCCTGAACAATGCAGTTAACCCACTGCTCCCCTGAACAAGGCAGTTAACCCACTGTTACCCTGAACAAGGCAGTTAACCCACTGCTCCCCTGAACAAGGCAGTTAACCCACTGCTCCCCTTAACAAGGCAGTTTCCCCCTGTTCCCCTGAACAAGGCCGTTATCCCACTGCTCCCCTGAACCATGCAGTTAACCCACTGCTCCCCTGAACAATGCAGTTAACCCACTGCTCCCCTGAACAAGGCAGTTAACCCACTGCTCCCCTGATCAACGCAGTTATCCCACTGCTCCCCTGAACAAGGCAGTTATCCCACTGCTCCCCTGAACAAGGCAGTTAACCCACTGCTCCCCTGAACAATGCAGTTAACCCACTGCTCCCATGAACAAGGCAGTTAACCCACTGCTCCCCTTATCAACGCAGTTATCCCACTGTTCCCCTGAACAAGGCAGTTAACCCACTGCTCCCCTGAACAAGGCAGTTAACCCACTGCTCCCCTGAACAAGGCAGTTAACCCACTGCTCCCCTGAACAAGGCAGTTAACCCACTGCTCCCCTGAACAAGGCAGTTATGCCACTGCTCCCCTGAACAAGGCAGTTATCCCACTGCTCCCCTGAACAAGGCAGTTAACCCACTGCTCCCCTGAACAAGGCAGTTAACCCACTGTTCCCCTGAACAAGGCAGTTAACCCACTGCTCCCCTGAACAAGGCAGTTAACCCACTGTTACCCTGAACAATGCAGTTAACCCACTGCTCCCCTGAACAAGGCAGTTAACCCACTGTTACCCTGAACAAGGCAGTTAACCCACTGCTCCCCTAAACAAGGCAGTTATGCCACTGCTCCCCTGAACAAGGCAGTTAACCCACTGCTCCCCTGAACAAAGCAGTTAACCCACTGTTACCCTGAACAAGGCAGTTAACCCACTGCTCCCCTGAACAAGGCAGTTAACCAACTGCTCCCCTGATCAACGAAGTTATCGCACTGCTACCCTGAACAAGGCAGTTAACCCACTGCTCCCCTGAACAAGGCAGTTAACCCACTGCTCCCCTGAACAAGGCAGTTAACCCACTGCTCCCCTTAACAAGGCAGTTTCCCCCTGTTCCCCTGAACAAGGCCGTTATCCCACTGCTCCCCTGAACCATGCAGTTAACCCACTGCTCCCCTGAACAATGCAGTTAACCCACTGCTCCCCTGAACAAGGCAGTTAACCCACTGCTCCCCTGATCAACGCAGTTATCCCACTGCTCCCCTGAACAAGGCAGTTAACCCACTGCTCCCCTGAACAAGGCAGTTAACCCACTGTTCCCCTGAACAAGGCAGTTAACCCACTGCTCCCCTGAACAAGGCAGTTAACCCACTGCTCCCCTGAACAAGGAAGTTAACCCACTGCTCCCCTGAACAAGGCAGTTAACTCACTGCTCCTCTGAACAAGGCAGTTATCCCACTGCTCCCCTGATCAACGCAGTTATCCCACTGCTGCCCTGAACAAGGCAGTTAACCCACTGCTCCCCTGAACAAGGCAGTTAACCCACTGCTCCCCTGAACAAGGCCGTTAACCCACTTCTCCCCTGAACAAGGCAGTTAACCCACTGCTCCCCTGAACAAGGCAGTTAACCCACTGTTACCCTGAACAAGGCAGTTAACCCACTGCTCCCCTGAACAAGGCAGTTAACCCACTGTTACCCTGAACAAGGCAGTTAACCCACTGCTCCCCTGAACAAGGAAGTTAACCCACTGTTCCCCTGAACAAGGCAGTTAACCCACTGCTTCCCTGATCAATGCAGTTATCCCACTGCTCCCCTGAAATAGGCAGTTAACCCACTGCTCCCCTGAACAAGGCAGTTAACCCACTGCTCCCCTGAACAAGGCAGTTAACCCACTGCTCCCCTTAACAAGGCAGTTATCCCACTTGTCCCCTGAACAAGGCAGTTAACCCACTGCTCCCCTGAACAAGGCAGTTATGCCACTGCTCCCCTGAACAAGGCAGTTAACCCACTGCTCCCCTGAACAAGGCAGTTAACCCACTGCTCCCCTGAACAAGGCAGTTATGCCACTGCTCCCCTGAACAAGGCAGTTATCCCACTGCTCCCCTGAACAAGGCAGTTAACCCACTGCTCCCCTGAACAAGGCAGTTAACCCACTGCTCCCCTGAACAAGGCAGTTAACCCACTGCTCCCCTGAACAAGGCAGTTACCCCCTGTTCCCCTGAACAAGGCCGTTATCCCACTGCTCCCCTGAACAAGGCAGTTAACCCACTGTTACCCTGATCAAGGCAGATAACCCACTGTTCCCCTGAACAAGGCAGTTAACCCACTGCCCCCCTGAACAAGGCAGTTAACCCACTGCTCCCCAGAACAAGGCAGTTAACCCACTGCTCCCCTGAACAAGGCAGTTAACTCACTGCTCCTCTGAACAAGGCAGTTATCCCACTGCTCCCCTGAACAAGGCAGTTATCCCACTGCTCCCCTGAACAAGGCAGTTAACCCTCTGCTCCCGTGAACAATGCAGTTAACCCACTGCTCCCCTGAACAAGGCAGTTAACCCACTGCTCCCCTGAACAAGGCCGTTAACCCACTGCTCCCCTGATCAACGCAGTTATCCATCTGCTCCCCTGAACAAGGCAGTTAACCCACTGCTCCCCTGAACAAGGCAGTTAACCCACTGCTCCCCTGAACAAGGCAGTTAACCCACTGCTCCCCTGAACAAGGCAGTTAACCCACTGCTCCCCTGAACAAGGCAGTTAACCCACTGCTCCCCTGATCAACCCAGTTATCCCACTGCTCCCCTGAACAAGGCAGTTAACCCACTGCTCCCCTGAACAAGGCAGTTAACCCACTGTTCCCCTGAACAAGGCAGTTAACCCACTGCTCCCCTGAACAAGGCAGTTAACCCACTGTTACCCTGAACAATGCAGTTAACCCACTGCTCCCCTGAACAAGGCAGTTAACCCACTGTTACCCTGAACAAGGCAGTTAACCCACTGCTCCCCTAAACAAGGCAGTTATGCCACTGCTCCCCTGAACAAGGCAGTTAACCCACTGCTCCCCTGAACAAAGCAGTTAACCCACTGTTACCCTGAACAAGGCAGTTAACCCACTGCTCCCCTGAACAAGGCAGTTAACCAACTGCTCCCCTGATCAACGAAGTTATCGCACTGCTACCCTGAACAAGGCAGTTAACCCACTGCTCCCCTGAACAAGGCAGTTAACCCACTGCTCCCCTGAACAAGGCAGTTAACCCACTGCTCCCCTTAACAAGGCAGTTTCCCCCTGTTCCCCTGAACAAGGCCGTTATCCCACTGCTCCCCTGAACCATGCAGTTAACCCACTGCTCCCCTGAACAATGCAGTTAACCCACTGCTCCCCTGAACAAGGCAGTTAACCCACTGCTCCCCTGATCAACGCAGTTATCCCACTGCTCCCCTGAACAAGGCAGTTAACCCACTGCTCCCCTGAACAAGGCAGTTAACCCACTGTTCCCCTGAACAAGGCAGTTAACCCACTGCTCCCCTGAACAAGGCAGTTAACCCACTGCTCCCCTGAACAAGGAAGTTAACCCACTGCTCCCCTGAACAAGGCAGTTAACTCACTGCTCCTCTGAACAAGGCAGTTATCCCACTGCTCCCCTGATCAACGCAGTTATCCCACTGCTGCCCTGAACAAGGCAGTTAACCCACTGCTCCCCTGAACAAGGCAGTTAACCCACTGCTCCCCTGAACAAGGCCGTTAACCCACTTCTCCCCTGAACAAGGCAGTTAACCCACTGCTCCCCTGAACAAGGCAGTTAACCCACTGTTACCCTGAACAAGGCAGTTAACCCACTGCTCCCCTGAACAAGGCAGTTAACCCACTGTTACCCTGAACAAGGCAGTTAACCCACTGCTCCCCTGAACAAGGAAGTTAACCCACTGTTCCCCTGAACAAGGCAGTTAACCCACTGCTTCCCTGATCAATGCAGTTATCCCACTGCTCCCCTGAAATAGGCAGTTAACCCACTGCTCCCCTGAACAAGGCAGTTAACCCACTGCTCCCCTGAACAAGGCAGTTAACCCACTGCTCCCCTTAACAAGGCAGTTATCCCACTTGTCCCCTGAACAAGGCAGTTAACCCACTGCTCCCCTGAACAAGGCAGTTATGCCACTGCTCCCCTGAACAAGGCAGTTAACCCACTGCTCCCCTGAACAAGGCAGTTAACCCACTGCTCCCCTGAACAAGGCAGTTATGCCACTGCTCCCCTGAACAAGGCAGTTATCCCACTGCTCCCCTGAACAAGGCAGTTAACCCACTGCTCCCCTGAACAAGGCAGTTAACCCACTGCTCCCCTGAACAAGGCAGTTAACCCACTGCTCCCCTGAACAAGGCAGTTACCCCCTGTTCCCCTGAACAAGGCCGTTATCCCACTGCTCCCCTGAACAAGGCAGTTAACCCACTGTTACCCTGATCAAGGCAGATAACCCACTGTTCCCCTGAACAAGGCAGTTAACCCACTGCCCCCCTGAACAAGGCAGTTAACCCACTGCTCCCCAGAACAAGGCAGTTAACCCACTGCTCCCCTGAACAAGGCAGTTAACTCACTGCTCCTCTGAACAAGGCAGTTATCCCACTGCTCCCCTGAACAAGGCAGTTATCCCACTGCTCCCCTGAACAAGGCAGTTAACCCTCTGCTCCCGTGAACAATGCAGTTAACCCACTGCTCCCCTGAACAAGGCAGTTAACCCACTGCTCCCCTGAACAAGGCCGTTAACCCACTGCTCCCCTGATCAACGCAGTTATCCATCTGCTCCCCTGAACAAGGCAGTTAACCCACTGCTCCCCTGAACAAGGCAGTTAACCCACTGCTCCCCTGAACAAGGCAGTTAACCCACTGTTACCCTGAACAAGGCAGTTAACCCACTGCTCCCCTGAACAAGGCAGTTAACCCACTGCTCCCCTGAACAAGGCAGTTAACCCACTGCTCCCCTGAACAAGGGAGTTAACCCACTGTTACCCTGAACAAGGCAGTTAACCCACTGCTCCCCTGAACAAGGCAGTTAACCCACTGTTACCCTGAACAAGGCAGTTAACCCACTGCTCCCCTGAACAAGGAAGTTAACCCACTGTTCCGCTGAACAAGGCAGTTAACCCACTGCTCCCCTGATCAACGCAGTTATCCCACTGCTCCCCTGAACAAGGCAGTTAACCCACTGCTCCCCTGAACAAGGCAGTTAACCCACTGCTCCCCTGAACAAGGCAGTTAACCCACTGCTCCCCTTAACAAGGCAGTTATCCCACTGCTCCCCTGAACAAGGCAGTTAACCCACTGCTCCCCTGAACAAGGCAGTTATGCCACTGCTCCCCTGAACAAGGCAGTTAACCCACTGCTCCCCTGAACAATGCAGTTAACACACTGCTCCCCTGAACAAGGCAGTTAACTCACTGCTCCTCTGAACAAGGCAGTTATCCCACTGCTCCCCTGAACAAGGCCGTTATCCCACTGCTACCCTGAACAAGGCAGTTAACCCACTGCTCCCCTGAACAAGGCAGTTAACCCACTGCTCCCCTGAACAAGGCAGTTATGCCACTGCTCCCCTGAACAAGGCAGTTATCCCACTGCTCCCCTGAACAAGGCAGTTAACCCACTGCTCCCCTGAACAAGGCAGTTAACCCACTGCTCCCCTGAACAAGGCAGTTAACCCACTGCTCCCCTGAACAAGGCAGTTACCCCCTGTTCCCCTGAACAAGGCCGTTATCCCACTGCTCCCCTGAACAAGGCAGTTAACCCACTGTTACCCTGATCAAGGCAGTTAACCCACTGTTCCCCTGAACAAGGCAGTTAACCCACTGCCCCCCTGAACAAGGCAGTTAACCCACTGCTCCCCAGAACAAGGCAGTTAACCCACTGCTCCCCTGAACAAGGCAGTTAACTCACTGCTCCTCTGAACAAGGCAGTTATCCCACTGCTCCCCTGAACAAGGCAGTTATCCCACTGCTCCCCTGAACAAGGCAGTTAACCCTCTGCTCCCGTGAACAATGCAGTTAACCCACTGCTCCCCTGAACAAGGCAGTTCACCCACTGCTCCCCTGATCAACGCAGTTATCCTACTTCTCCCCTGAACAAGGCAGTTCACCCACTGCTCCCCTGAACAAGGCAGTTAACCCACTGCTCCCCTGAACAAGGCAGTTAACCCACTGCTCCCCTGAACAAGGCAGTTATCCCACTGCTACCCTGAACAAGGCAGTTATCCCACTGCTCCTTTGAACAAGGCAGTTAACCCACTGCTCCCCTGAACAAGGCAGTTAACCCACTGCTCCCCTGAACAAGGCAGTTAACCCACTGCTCCCCTGAACAAGGCAGTTAACCCACTGTTACCCTGAACAAGGCAGTTAACCCACTGCTCCCCTGAACAAGGCAGTTAACCCACTGCTCCCCTGAACAAGGCAGTTAACCCACTGCTCCCCTGAACAAGGCACTTAACCCACTGTTACCCTGAACAAGGCAGTTAACCCACTGCTCCCCTGAACAAGGCAGTTAACCCACTGTTACCCTGAACAAGGCAGTTAACCCACTGCTCCCCTGAACAAGGAAGTTAACCCACTGTTCCGCTGAACAAGGCAGTTAACCCACTGCTCCCCTGATCAACGCAGTTATCCCACTGCTCCCCTGAACAAGGCAGTTAACCCACTGCTCCCCTGAACAAGGCAGTTAACCCACTGCTCCCCTGAACAAGGCAGTTAACCCACTGCTCCCCTTAACAAGGCAGTTATCCCACTGCTCCCCTGAACAAGGCAGTTAACCCACTGCTCCCCTGAACAAGGCAGTTATGCCACTGCTCCCCTGAACAAGGCAGTTAACCCACTGCTCCCCTGAACAATGCAGTTAACCCACTGCTCCCCTGAACAAGGCAGTTAACTCACTGCTCCTCTGAACAAGGCAGTTATCCCACTGCTCCCCTGAACAAGGCCGTTATCCCACTGCTACCCTGAACAAGGCAGTTAACCCACTGCTCCCCTGAACAAGGCAGTTAACCCACTGCTCCCCTGAACAAGGCAGTTAACCCACTGCTCCCCTTATCAACGTAGTTATCCCACTGCTCCCCTGAACAAGGCAGTTAACCCACTGCTCCCCTGAACAAGGCAGTTAACCCACTGCTCCCCTGAACAAGGCAGTTAACCCACTGTTCCCCTGAACAAGGCAGTTAACCCACTGCTCCCCTGAACAAGGCAGTTATCCCACTGCTCCCCTGAACAAGGCAGTTAACCCACTGCTCCCCTGAACAAGGCATTTAACCCACTGCTCAACCTGATCAATGCAGTTATCCCACTGCTCCCCTGAACAAGGCAGTTAACCCACTGCTCCCCTGAACAAGGCAGTTAACCCACTGCTCCCCTGAACAAGGCAGTTAACCCACTGCTCCCCTGAACAAGGCAGTTAACCCACTGCTCCCCTGAACAAGGCAGTTAACCCACTGCTCCCCTGAACAAGGCATTTAACCCACTGCTCAACCTGATCAATGCAGTTATCCCACGGTTCCCCTGAACAAGGCAGTTAACCCACTGCTCCCCTGAACAAGGCAATTAACCCACTGTTACCCTGAACAAGGCAGTTAACCCACTGCTCCCCTGAACAAGGCAGTTAACCCACTGCTCCCCTGAACAAGGCAGTTAACAAACTGTTCCACTGAACAAGGCAGTTAACCCACTGCTCCCCTGAACAAGGCAGTTAACCCACTGCTCCCCTGAACAAGGCAGTTAACCCACTGCTCCCCTGAACAAGGCAGTTAACTCACTGCTCCTCTGAACAAGGCAGTTATCCCTCTGCTCCCCTGAACAAGGCAGTTATCCCACTGCTCCCCTGAACAAGGCAGTTATCCCACTGCTCCCCTGAACAAGGCAGTAATCCCACTGCTCCCCTGAACAAGGCAGTTAACCCACTGCTCCCCTGAACAAGGCCATTAACCCACTTCTCCCCTGAACAAGGCAGTTAACCCACTGCTCCCCTGAACAAGGCAGTAAACTCACTGCTCCTCTGAACAAGGCAGTTATCCCACTGCTCCCCTGAACAAGGCAGTTATCCCACTGCTCCCCTGAACAAGGCAGTTAACCCACTGCTCCCGTGAACAATGCAGTTAACCCACTGCTCCCCTGAACAAGGCAGTTAACCCACTGCTCCCCTGATCAACGCAGTTATCCCACTTCTCCCCTGAACAAGGCAGTTAACCCACTGCTCCCCTGAACAAGGAAGTTAACCCACTGCTCCCCTGAACAAGGAAGTTAACCCACTATTCCCCTGAACAAGGCAGTTAACCCACTGCTCCCCTGAACAAGGCAGTTATGCCACTGCTCCCCTGAACAAGGCAGTTAACCCACTGTTCCCCTGAACAAGGCAGTTAACCCACTGCTCACCTGAACAAGGCAGTTAACCCACTGCTCCCATGAACAAGGCAGTTAACCCACTGCTCCCCTGAACAAGGCAGTTAACTCACTGCTCCTCTGAACAAGGCAGTTATCCCACTGCTCCCCCGAACAAGGCAGTTATCCCACTGCTCCCCCGAACAAGGCAGTTAACCCACTGCTCCCGTGAATAATGCAGTTAACCCACTGCTCCCCTGAACAAGGCAGTTAACCCACTTCTCCCCTGAACAAGGCAGTTAACCCACTGCTCCCCTGAACAAGGCAGTTAACCCACTGTTCCCCTGAACAAGGCAGTTAACCCACTGCTCCCCTGAACAAGGCAGTTATCCCACTGCTCCCCTGAACAAGGCAGTTAACCCACTGCTCCCCTGAACAAGGCAGTTAACCCACTGCTCCCCTGAACAAGGCAGTTAACCCACTGCTCCCCTGAACAAGGCAGTTATGCCACTGCTCCCCTGAACAAGGCAGTTAACCCACTGCTCCCCTGAACAATGCAGTTAACACACTGCTCCCCTGAACAAGGCAGTTAACCAACTGCTCCCCTGAACAAGGCAGTTAACCAACTGCTCCCCTGAACAAGGCAGTTAACCCACTGCTCCCTGAACAAGGCAGTTAACCCACTGCTCCCCTGAACAAGGCAGTTACCCCCTGTTCCCCTGAACAAGGCAGTTATCCCACTGCTCCCCTGAACAAGGCAGTTAACCCACTGCTCCCCTGAACAATGCAGTTAACCCACTGCTCCCCTGAACAAGGCAGTTAACCCACTGCTCCCCTGAACAAGGCAGTTAACCCACTGTTCCCCTGAACAAGGCAGTTAACCCACTGCTCCCCTGAACAAGGCAGTTAACCCACTGGTCCCCTGAACAAGGCAAATAACCCACTGCTCCCCTGAACAAGGCAGTTAACTCACTGCTCCTCTGAACAAGGCAGTTATCCCACTGCTCCCCTGAACAAGGCATTTATCCCACTGCTCCCCTGAACAAGGCAGTTAACCCACTGCTCCTGTGAACAATGCAGTTAACCAACTGCTCCCCTCAACAAGGCAGTTAACCCACTGCTCCCCTGATCAACGCAGTTATCCCACTGCTCCCCTGAACAAGGCAGTTAACCCACTGCTCCCCTGAACAAGGCAGTTAACCCACTGCTCCCCTGAACAAGGCAGTTATCCCACTGCTCCCCTGAACAAGGCAGTTATCCCACTGCTCCTCTGAACAAGGCAGTTAACCCACTGCTCCCCTGAACAAGGCAGTTAACCCACTGCTCAACCTGATCAACGCAGTTATCCCACTGCTCCCCTGAACAAGGCAGTTAACCCACTGCTCCCCTGAACAAGGCAGTTAACCCACGGTTCCCCTGAACAAGGCAGTTAACCCACTGCTCCCCTGAACAAGGCAATTAACCCACTGTTACCCTGAACAAGGCAGTTAACCCACTGCTCCCCTGAACAAGGCAGTTAACCCACTGCTCCCCTGAACAAGGCAGTTAACAAACTGTTCCCCTGAACAAGGCAGTTAACCCACTGCTCCCCTGAACAAGGCAGTTAACCCACTGCTCCCCTGAACAAGGCAGTTAACTCACTGCTCCTCTGAACAAGGCAGTTATCCCACTGCTCCCCTGAACAAGGCAGTTATCCCACTGCTCCCCTGAACAAGGCAGTTATCCCACTGCTCCCCTGAACAAGGCAGTAATCCCACTGCTCCCCTGAACAAGGCAGTTAACCCACTGCTCCCCTGAACAAGGCCGTTAACCCACTTCTCCCCTGAACAAGGCAGTTAACCCACTGCTCCCCTGAACAAGGCAGTAAACTCACTGCTCCTCTGAACAAGGCAGTTATCCCACTGCTCCCCTGAACAAAGGAGTTATCCCACTGCTCCCCTGAACAAGGCAGTTAACCCACTGCTCCCGTGAACAATGCAGTTAACCCACTGCTCCCCTGAACAAGGCAGTTAACCCACTGCTCCCCTGATCAACGCAGTTATCCCACTTCTCCCCTGAACAAGGCAGTTAACCCACTGCTCCCCTGAACAAGGCAGTTAAGCCACTGCTCCCCTGAACAAGGAAGTTAACCCACTATTCCCCTGAACAAGGCAGTTAACCCACTGCTCCCCTGAACAAGGCAGTTAACCCACTGCTCCCCTGAACAAGGCAGTTAACCCACTGCTCCCCTTAACAAGGCAGTTAACCCACTATTCCCCTGAACAAGGCAGTTAACCCACTGCTCCCCTGAACAAGGCAGTTAACCCACTGCTCCCCTGAACAAGGCAGTTATCCCACTGCTCCCCTGAACAAGGCAGTTATCCCACTGCTCCCAAGAACAAGGCAGTTAACCCACTGCTCCCGTGAACAATGCAGTTAACCCACTGCTCCCCTGAACAAGGCAGTTAACCCACTTCTCCCCTGAACAAGGCAGTTAACCCACTGCTCCCCTGAACAAGGCAGTTAACCCACTGTTACCCTGAACAAGGCAGTTAACCCACTGCTCCCCTGATCAACGCAGTTATCCCACTGCTCCCCTGAACAAGGCAGTTAACCCACTGCTCCCCTGAACAAGGCAGTTACCCCACTGCTCCCCTGAACAAGGCAGTTAACCCACTGCTCCCCTGAACAAGGCAGTTAACCCACTGCTCCCCTGAACAATGCAGTTAACCCACTGCTCCCCTGAACAAGGCAGTTAACCAACTGCTCCCCTGAACAAGGCAGTTAACCCACTGCTCCCCTGAACAAGGCAGTTAACCCACTGCTCCCCTGAACAAGGCAGTTACCCCCTGTTCCCCTGAACAAGGCAGTTATCCCACTGCTCCCCTGAACAAGGCAGTTAACCCACTGCTCCCCTGAACAATGCAGTTAACCCACTGCTCCCCTGAACAAGGCAGTTAACCCACTGCTCCCCTGATCAACGCAGTTATCCCACTGCTCCCCTGAACAACGCAGTTATCCCACTGCTCCCCTGAACAAGGCAGTTAACCCACTGCTCCCCTGAACAAGGCAGTTAACCCACTGCTCCCCTGAACAAGGCCGTTAACCCACTTCTCCCCTGAACAAGGCAGTTAACCCACTGCTCCCCTGATCAACGCAGTTATCCCACTGCTCCCCTGAACAAGGCAGTTAACCCACTGCTCCCCTGAACAAGGCAGTTAAGCCACTGCTCCCCTGAACAAGGCAGTTAACCCACTGTTCCCCTGAACCATGCAGTTAACCCACTGCTCCCCTGAACAATGCAGTTAACCCACTGCTCCCCTGAACAAGGCAGTTAACCCACTGCTCCCCTGATCAACGCAGTTATCCCACTGCTCCCCTGAACAAGGCAGTTAACCCACTGCTCCCCTGAACAAGGCAGTTAACCCACTGTTCCCCTGAACAAGGCAGTTAACCCACTGCTCCCCTGAACAAGGCAGTTAACCCACTGCTCCCCTGAACAAGGAAGTTAACCCACTGCTCCCCTGAACAAGGCAGTTAACTCACTGCTCCTCTGAACAAGGCAGTTATCCCACTGCTCCCCTGATCAACGCAGTTATCCCACTGCTCCCCTGAACAAGGCAGTTAACCCACTGCTCCCCTGAACAAGGCAGTTAACCCACTGCTCCCCTGAACAAGGCCGTTAACCCACTTCTCCCCTGAACAAGGCAGTTAACCCACTGCTCCCCTGATCAACGCAGTTATCCCACTGCTCCCCTGAACAAGGCAGTTAACCCACTGCTCCCCTGAACAAGGCAGTTAACCCACTGCTCCCCTGAACAAGGCAGTTAACCCACTGCTCCCCTGAACAAGGCAGTTAACCCACTGTTACCCTGAACAAGGCAGTTAACCCACTGCTCCCCTGAACAAGGCAGTTAACCCACTGTTACCCTGAACAAGGCAGTTAACCCACTGCTCCCCTGAACAAGGAAGTTAACCCACTGTTCCCCTGAACAAGGCAGTTAACCCACTGCTTCCCTGATCAATGCAGTTATCCCACTGCTCCCCTGAAATAGGCAGTTAACCCACTGCTCCCCTGAACAAGGCAGTTAACCCACTGTTCCCCTGAACAAGGCAGTTAACCTACTGCTCCCCTGAACAAGGCAATTAACCCACTGTTACCCTGAACAAGGCAGTTAACCCACTGCTCCCCTGAACAAGGCAGTTAACCCACTGTTACCCTGAACAAGGCAGTTAACCCACTGCTCCCCTGAACAATGCAGTTAACCCACTGCTCCCCTGAACAAGGCAGTTAACCAACTGCTCCCCTGATCAATGCAGTTATCGCACTACTCCCCTGAACAAGGCATTTAACCCATTGCTCCCCTGAACAAGGCAGTTAACCCACTGCTCCCCTGAACAAGGCAGTTAACCCACTGCTCCCATGAACAAGGCAGTTACCCCATGTTCCCCTGAACAAGGCAGTTATCCCACTGCTCCCCTGAACAAGGCAGTTAACCCACTGCTCCCCTGAACAATGCAGTTAACCCACTGCTCCCCTGAACAAGGCAGTTAACCCACTGCTCCCCTGATCAACGCAGTTATCCCACTGCTCCCCTGAACAAGGCAGTTAACCCACTGCTCCCCTGAACAAGGCAGTTAACCCACTGTTCCCCTGAACAAGGCAGTTAACCCACTGTTCCCTTGAACAAGGCAGTTAACCCACTGCTCCCCTGAACAAGGCAGTTAACCCACTGCTCCCCTGAACAAGGCAGTTAACCCACTGCTCCCCTGAACAAGGTAGTTAACTCACTGCTCCTCTGAACAAGGCAGTTAACCCACTGCTCCCCTGAACAAGGCAGTTAACCCACTGTTCCCCTGAACAAGGCAGTTAACCCACTGTTCCCTTGAACAAGGCAGTTAACCCACTGCTCCCCTGAACAAGGCAGTTAACCCACTGCTCCCCTGAACAAGGCAGTTAACCCACTGCTCCCCTGAACAAGGCAGTTAACTCACTGCTCCTCTGAACAAGGCAGTTATCCCACTGCTCCCCTGAACAAGGCAGAAATCCCACTGCTCCCCTGAACAAGGCAGTTAACCCACTGCTCCCGTGAACAATGCAGTTAACCCAGTGCTCCCCTGAACAAGGCAGTTAACCCACTGCTCCCTGATCAACGCAGATATCCCACTTCTCCCCTGAACAAGGCAGTTAACCCACTGCTCCCCTGAACAAGGCAGTTAACCCACTGCTCCCCTGAACAAGGCAGTTGACCCACTGCTCCCCTGAACAAGGCAGTTATCCCACTGCTCCCCTGAACAAGGCAGTTATCCCACTGCTCCCCTGAACAAGGCAGTTAACCCACTGCTCCCCTGAACAAGGCAGTTAACCCACTGCTCCCCTGATCAACGCAGTTATCCCACTGCTCCCCTGAACAAGGCAGTTAACCCACTGCTCCCCTGAACAAGGCAGTTAACCCACTGCTCTCCTGAACAAGGCAGTTAACCCACTGTTCCCCTGAACAAGGCAGTTAACCCACTGCTCCCCTGAACAAGGCAATTAACCCACTGTTACCCTGAACAAGGCAGTTAACCCACTGCTCCCCTGAACAAGGCAGTTAACCCACTGTTACCCTGAACAAGGCAGTTAACCCACTGCTCCCCTGAAAAAGGCAGTTAACCCACTGTTACCCTGAACAAGGCAGTTAACCCACTGCTCCCCTGAACAAGGAAGTTAACCCACTGTTCCCCTGAACAAGACAGTTAACCCACTGCTCCCCTGATCAACGCAGTTAACCCACTGCTCCCCTGAACAAGGCAGTTAACTCACTGCCCCTCTGAACAAGGCAGTTATCCCACTGCTCCCCTGAACAAGGCAGTTATCCCACTGCTCCCCTGAACAAGGCAGTTAACCCACTGCTCCCCTGAACAAGGCAGTTAACCCACTGCTCCCCTGATCAACGCAGTTATCCCACTGCTCCCCTGAACAAGGCAGTTAACCCACTGCTCCCCTGAACAAGGCAGTTAACCCACTGCTCCCCTGAACAAGGCAGTTAACCCACTGTTCCCCTGAACAAGGCAGTTAACCCACTGCTCCCCTGAACAAGGCAATTAACCCACTGTTACCCTGAACAAGGCAGTTAACCCACTGCTCCCCTGAACAAGGCAGTTAACCCACTGTTACCCTGAACAAGGCAGTTAACCCACTGCTCCCCTGAAAAAGGCAGTTAACCCACTGTTACCCTGAACAAGGCAGTTAACCCACTGCTCCCCTGAACAAGGAAGTTAACCCACTGTTCCCCTAAACAAGGCAGTTAACCCACTGATCCCCTGATCAACGCAGTTATCCCACTGCTCCCCTGAACAAGGCAGTTAACCCACTGCTCCCCTGATCAACGCAGTTATCCCACTGTTACCCTGAACAAGGCAGTTAACCCACTGCTCCCCTGAACAAGGAAGTTAACCCACTGTTCCCCTGAACAAGACAGTTAACCCACTGCTCCCCTGATCAACGCAGTTAACCCACTGCTCCCCTGAACAAGGCAGTTAACTCACTGCCCCTCTGAACAAGGCAGTTATCCCACTGCTCCCCTGAACAAGGCAGTTATCCCACTGCTCCCCTGAACAAGGCAGTTAACCCACTGCTCCCGTGAACAATGCAGTTAACCCACTGCTCCCCTGAACAAGGCAGTTAACCCACTGCTCCCCTGATCAACGCAGTTATCCCACTTCTCCCCTGAACAAGGCAGTTAACCCACTGCTCCCCTGAACAAGGCAGTTAACCCACTGTTCCCCTGAACAAGGAAGTTAACCTACTGCTCCCCTGAACAAGGCAGTTAACCCACTGCTCCCCTGAACAAGGCAGTTAACCCACTGCTCCCCTGAACAAGGCAGTTAACCCACTGCTCCCCTGAACAAGGCAGTTAACCCACTGCTCCCCTGAACAAGGCAGTTATCCCACTGCTCCCCTGAACAAGGCAGTTATCCCACTGCTCCCCTGAACAAGGCAGTTAACCCACTGCTCCCCTGAACAAGGCAGTTAACCCACTGCTCCCCTGATCAACGCAGTTATCCCACTGCTCCCCTGAACAAGGCAGTTAACCC
This sequence comes from Salmo salar, assembly GCF_965601325.2. Taxonomy (NCBI): domain Eukaryota; kingdom Metazoa; phylum Chordata; class Actinopteri; order Salmoniformes; family Salmonidae; genus Salmo; species Salmo salar. The sequence continues at coordinate 60,604,283 of NC_138301.1, forward strand.
ACTGCTCCCCTGAACAAGGCAGTTAACCCACTGTTCCCCTGAACAAGGCAGTTAACCCACTGTTCCCCTGAACAAGGCAGTTAACCCACTGCTCCCCTGAACAAGGCAATTAACCCACTGTTACCCTGAACAAGGCAGTTAACCCACTGCTCCCCTGAACAAGGCAGTTAACCCACTGTTACTCTGAACAAGGCAGTTAACCCACTGCTCCCCTGAAAAAGGCAGTTAACCCACTGTTACCCTGAACAAGGCAGTTAACCCACTGCTCTCCTGAACAAGGAAGTTAACCCACTGTTCCCCTGAACAAGACAGTTAACCCACTGCTCCCCTGATCAACGCAGTTAACCCACTGCTCCCCTGAACAAGGCAGTTAACTCACTGCCCCTCTGAACAAGGCAGTTATCCCACTGCTCCCCTGAACAAGGCAGTTATCCCACTGCTCCCCTGAACAAGGCAGTTAACCCACTGCTCCCCTGAACAAGGCAGTTAACCCACTGCTCCCCTGATCAACGCAGTTATCCCACTGCTCCCCTGAACAAGGCAGTTAACCCACTGCTCCCCTGAACAAGGCAGTTAACCCACTGCTCCCCTGAACAAGGCAGTTAACCCACTGTTCCCCTGAACAAGGCAGTTAACCCACTGCTCCCCTGAACAAGGCAATTAACCCACTGTTACCCTGAACAAGGCAGTTAACCCACTGCTCCCCTGAACAAGGCAGTTAACCCACTGTTACCCTGAATAAGGCAGTTAACCCACTGCTCCCCTGAAAAAGGCAGTTAACCCACTGTTACCCTGAACAAGGCAGTTAACCCACTGCTCCCCTGAACAAGGAAGTTAACCCACTGTTCCCCTAAACAAGGCAGTTAACCCACTGATCCCCTGATCAACGCAGTTATCCCACTGTTACCCTGAACAAGGCAGTTAACCCACTGCTCCCCTGAACAAGGAAGTTAACCCACTGTTCCCCTGAACAAGACAGTTAACCCACTGCTCCCCTGATCAACGCAGTTAACCCATTGCTCCCCTGAACAAGGCAGTTAACTCACTGCCCCTCTGAACAAGGCAGTTATCCCACTGCTCCCCTGAACAAGGCAGTTATCCCACTGTTCCCCTGAACAAGGCAGTTAACCCACTGCTCCCGTGAACAATGCAGTTAACCCACTGCTCCCCTGAACAAGGCAGTTAACCCACTTCTCCCCTTAACAAGGCAGTTAACCCACTGCTCCCCTGAACAAGGCAGTTAACCCACTGTTCCCCTGAACAAGGCAGTTAACCCACTGCTCCCCTGAACAAGGCAGTTAACCCACTGCTCCCCTGAACAAGGCAGTTAACCCACTGCTCCCCTGAACAAGGCAGTTAACCCACTGCTCCCCTGAACAAGGCAGTTAACCCACGGTTCCCCTGAACAAGGCAGTTAACCCACTGCTCCCCTGAACAAGGCAATTAACCCACTGTTACCCTGAACAAGGCAGTTAACCCACTGCTCCCCTGAACAAGGCAGTTAACCCACTGTTACCCTGAACAAGGCAGTTAACCCACTGCTCCCCTGAAAAAGGCAGTTAACCCACTGTTACCCTGAACAAGGCAGTTAACCCACTGCTCCCCTGAACAAGGCAGTTAACCCACTGCTCCCCTGAACAAGGCAGTTAACCCACGGTTCCCCTGAACAAGGCAGTTAACCCACTGCTCCCCTGAACAAGGCAATTAACCCACTGTTACCCTGAACAAGGCAGTTAACCCACTGCTCCCCTGAACAAGGCAGTTAACCCACTGTTACCCTGAACAAGGCAGTTAACCCACTGCTCCCCTGAAAAAGGCAGTTAACCCACTGTTACCCTGAACAAGGCAGTTAACCCACTGCTCCCCTGAACAAGGAAGTTAACCCACTGTTCCCCTGAACAAGGCAGTTAACCCACTGATCCCCTGATCAACGCAGTTATCCCACTGCTCCCCTGAACAAGGCAGTTAACCCACTGCTCCCCTGATCAACGCAGTTATCCCACTGTTACCCTGAACAAGGCAGTTAACCCACTGCTCCCCTGAACAAGGAAGTTAACCCACTGTTCCCCTGAACAAGACAGTTAACCCACTGCTCCCCTGATCAACGCAGTTAACCCACTGCTCCCCTGAACAAGGCAGTTAACTCACTGCTCCTCTGAACAAGGCAGTTATCCCACTGCTCCCCTGAACAAGGCAGTTATCCCACTGCTCCCCTGAACAAGGCAGTTAACCCACTGTTACCCTGAACAAGGCAGTTAACCCACTGCTCCCCTGAAAAAGGCAGTTAACCCACTGTTACCCTGAACAAGGCAGTTAACCCACTGCTCCCCTGAACAAGGAAGTTAACCCACTGTTCCCCTGAACAAGGCAGTTAACCCACTGATCCCCTGATCAACAAGTTATCCCACTGCTCCCCTGAACAAGGCAGTTAACCTACTGCTCCCCTGATCAACGCAGTTATCCCACAAATACCCTGAACAAGGCAGTTAACCCACTGCTCCCCTGAACAAGGAAGTTAACCCACTGCTCCCCTGAACAAGGCAGTTAACCCACTGCTCCCCTGAACAAGGCAGTTAACCCACTGCTCCCCTGATCAACGCAGTTATCCCACTGATCCCCTGAACAAGGCAGTTAACCCACTGCTCCCCTGAACAAAGCAGTTAACCCACTGTTCCCCTGAACAAGGCAGTTAACCCACTGCCCCCCTGAACAAGGCAGTTAACCCACTGCTCCCCTGAACAAGGCAGTTAACCCACTGCTCCCCTGAACAAGGCAGTTAACTCACTGCTCCTCTGAACAAGGCAGTTATCCCACTGCTCCCCTGAACAAGGCAGTTATCCCACTGCTCCCCTGAACAAGGCAGTTAACCCACTGCTCCCGTGAACAATGCAGTTAACCCACTGCTCCCCTGAACGAGGCAGTTAACCCACTGCTCCCCTGATCAACGCAGTTATCCCACTTCTCCCCTGAACAAGGCAGTTAACCCACTGCTCCCCTGAACAAGGCAGTTAACCCACTGCTCCCCTGAACAAGGCAGTTATCCCACTGCTCCCCTGAACAAGGCAGTTAACCCACTGATCCCCTGAACAAGGCAGTTATCCCACTGCTCCCCTGATCAACGCAGTTATCTCACTGCTCCCCTGAACAAGGCAGTTAACCCACTGCTCCCCTGAACAAGGCAGTTAACCCACTGCTCCCCTGAACAAGGCAGTTAACCCACTGTTCCCCTGAACAAGGCAGTTAACCCACTGCTCCCCTGAACAAGGCAATTAACCCACTGTTACCCTGAACAAGGCAGTTAACCCACTGCTCCCCTGAAAAAGGCAGTTAACCCACTGTTACCCTGAACAAGGCAGTTAACCCACTGCTCCCCTGAACAAGGAAGTTAACCCACTGTTCCCCTGAACAAGGCAGTTAACCCACTGATCCCCTGATCAACGCAGTTATCCCACTGCTCCCCTGAACAAGGCAGTTAACCCACTGCTCCCCTGATCAACGCAATTATCCCACTGTTACCCTGAACAAGGCAGTTAACCCACTGCTCCCCTGAACAAGGAAGTTAACCCACTGTTACCCTGAACAAGGCAGTTAACCCACTGCTCCCCTGAAAAAGGCAGTTAACCCACTGTTACCCTGAACATGGCAGTTAACCCACTGCTCCCCTGAACAAGGAAGTTAACCCACTGTTCCCCTGAACAAGGCAGTTAACCCACTGATCCCCTGATCAACGCAGTTATCCCACTGCTCCCCTGAACAAGGCAGTTAACCCACTGCTCCCCTGAACAAGGCAATTAACCCACTGTTACCCTGAACAAGGCAGTTAACCCACTGCTCCCCTGAACAAGGCAGTTAACCCACTGTTACCCTGAACAAGGCAGTTAACCCACTGCTCCCCTGAAAAAGGCAGTTAACCCACTGTTACCTTGAACAAGGCAGTTAACCCACTGCTCCCCTGAACAAGGAAGTTAACCCACTGTTCCCCTGAACAAGGCAGTTAACCCACTGATCCCCTGATCAACGCAGTTATCCCACTGCTCCCCTGAACAAGTCAGTTAACCCACTGCTCCCCTGATCAATGCAGTTATCCCACTGTTACCCTGAACAAGGCAGTTAACCCACTGCTCCCCTGAACAAGGAAGTTAACCCACTGTTCCCCTGAACAAGGCAGTTAACCCACTGCTCCCCTGATCAACACAGTTATCCCACTCCTCCCCTGAACAAGGCAGTTAACCCACTGCTCCCCTGAACAAGGCAGTTAACCCACTGCTCCCCTGAACAAGGCAGTTAACCCACTGCTCCCCTGATCAACGCAGTTATCCCACTGATCCCCTGAACAAGGCAGTTAACCCACTGCTCCCCTGAACAAAGCAGTTAACCCACTGTTCCCCTGAACAAGGCAGTTAACCCACTGCCCCCCTGAACAAGGCAGTTAACCCACTGCTCCCCTGAACAAGGCAGTTAACCCACTGCTCCCCTGAACAAGGCAGTTAACCCACTGCTCCCATGAACAAGGCAGTTAACCCACTGCTCCCCTGAACAAGGCAGTTAACCCACTGCTCCCCTGAACAAGGCAGTTATCCCACTGCTCCCCTGAACAAGGCAGTTATCCCACTGCTCCCCTGAACAAGGCAGTTAACCCACTGCTCCCCTGATCAACGCAGTTATCCCACTGCTCCCCTGAACAAGGCAGTTAACCCACTACTCCCCTGAACAAGGCAGTTAACCCACTGCTCCCCTGAACAAGGCAGTTAACCCACGGTTCCCCTGAACAAGGCAGTTAACCCACTGCTCCCCTGAACAAGGCAATTAACCCACTGTTACCCTGAACAAGGCAGTTAACCCACTGCTCCCCTGAACAAGGCAGTTAACCCACTGTTACCCTGAACAAGGCAGTTAACCCACTGCTCCCCTGAAAAAGGCAGTTAACCCACTGTTACCTTGAACAAGGCAGTTAACCCACTGCTCCCCTGAACAAGGAAGTTAACCCACTGTTCCCCTGAACAAGGCAGTTAACCCACTGATCCCCTGATCAACGCAGTTATCCCACTGCTCCCCTGAACAAGTCAGTTAACCCACTGCTCCCCTGATCAATGCAGTTATCCCACTGTTACCCTGAACAAGGCAGTTAACCCACTGCTCCCCTGAACAAGGAAGTTAACCCACTGTTCCCCTGAACAAGGCAGTTAACCCACTGCTCCCCTGATCAACACAGTTATCCCACTCCTCCCCTGAACAAGGCAGTTAACCCACTGCTCCCCTGAACAAGGCAGTTAACCCACTGCTCCCCTGAACAAGGCAGTTAACCCACTGCTCCCCTGATCAACGCAGTTATCCCACTGATCCCCTGAACAAGGCAGTTAACCCACTGCTCCCCTGAACAAAGCAGTTAACCCACTGTTCCCCTGAACAAGGCAGTTAACCCACTGCCCCCCTGAACAAGGCAGTTAACCCACTGCTCCCCTGAACAAGGCAGTTAACCCACTGCTCCCCTGAACAAGGCAGTTAACCCACTGCTCCCCTGAACAAGGCAGTTAACCCACTGCTCCCCTGAACAAGGCAGTTAACCCACTGCTCCCCTGAACAAGGCAGTTATCCCACTGCTCCCCTGAACAAGGCAGTTATCCCACTGCTCCCCTGAACAAGGCAGTTAACCCACTGCTCCCCTGATCAACGCAGTTATCCCACTGCTCCCCTGAACAAGGCAGTTAACCCACTACTCCCCTGAACAAGGCAGTTAACCCACTGCTCCCCTGAACAAGGCAGTTAACCCACGGTTCCCCTGAACAAGGCAGTTAACCCACTGCTCCCCTGAACAAGGCAATTAACCCACTGTTACCCTGAACAAGGCAGTTAACCCACTGCTCCCCTGAACAAGGCAGTTAACCCACTGTTACCCTGAACAAGGCAGTTAACCCACTGCTCCCCTGAAAAAGGCAGTTAACCCACTGTTACCCTGAACAAGGCAGTTAACCCACTGCTCCCCTGAACAAGGCAGTTAACCCACTGCTCCCCTGAACAAGGCAGTTAACCCACGGTTCCCCTGAACAAGGCAGTTAACCCACTGCTCCCCTGAACAAGGCAATTAACCCACTGTTACCCTGAACAAGGCAGTTAACCCACTGCTCCCCTGAACAAGGCAGTTAACCCACTGTTACCCTGAACAAGGCAGTTAACCCACTGCTCCCCTGAAAAAGGCAGTTAACCCACTGTTACCCTGAACAAGGCAGTTAACCCACTGCTCCCCTGAACAAGGAAGTTAACCCACTGTTCCCCTGAACAAGGCAGTTAACCCACTGATCCCCTGATCAACGCAGTTATCCCACTGCTCCCCTGAACAAGGCAGTTAACCCACTGCTCCCCTGATCAACGCAGTTATCCCACTGTTACCCTGAACAAGGCAGTTAACCCACTGCTCCCCTGAACAAGGAAGTTAACCCACTGTTCCCCTGAACAAGACAGTTAACCTCTATGGGACCGGCGGGACGAATTCGTCCCACCTACGTAACAGCCACTGCCAGCCTGTGGCGCGATTTTCAAAATCTTCAAAATCCTATTACTTCAATTTCTCAAACATATGACTATTTTACAGCCATTTAAAGATAAGACTCTCGTTAATCTAACCACACTGTCCGATTTCAAAAAGGCTTTACAACGAAAGCAAAACATTAGATTATGTCAGCAGAGTACCAAGCCAGAAATAATCAGACACCCATTTTTCAAGCCAGCATATAATGTCACCAAAACCCAGAAGACAGCTAAATGCAGCACTCACCTTTGATGATCTTCATCAGATGACAACCCTAGGACATTATGTTATACAATACATGCATGTTTTGTTCAATCAAGTTCATATTTATATCAAAAACCAGCTTTTTACATTAGCATGTGACGTTCAGAACTAGCATACCCCCCGCAAACTTACGGGGAATTCGCTAACATTTTACTAAATTACTCACGATAAACGTTCACAAAAAGCATAACAATTATTTTAAGAATTATAGATACAGACCTCCTCTATGCACTCGATATGTCCGATTTTAAAATAGCTTTTTGGTGAAAGCACATTTTGCAATATTCTAAGTACATAGCCCAGGCATCACGGGCTCGCTATTTAGACACCCGGCAAGTTTAGCACTCACCATAATCATATTTACTATTATAAAAATGTCATTACCTTTTGTTGTCTTCGTCAGAATGCACACCCAGGACGTCTACTTCAATAACAAATGTTGGTTTGGTCCAAAATAATCCATCGTTATATCCGAATAGCGGCGTTTTGTTCGTGCGTTCCAGACACTATCCGAAATAGTAAAGAAGTGTCGCGCGCTTGGCGCAATTCCTGACAATAAAATTCAAAGTATTCCATTGCCGTACGTCGAAGCATGTCAACCGCTGTTTAAAATCAATTTTTACGTCATTTTTCTCGTAGAAAAGCGATAATATTCCGACAGGGAATCTCCTTTTCGGCAAACAGAGGAAAAAATCCCAAAGGCGGGGGCGGTCGGGGTCACGCGCATAAGCTAGTGTCTCTTGATGGGCCACTTGAGAAAGGCGATAATGTGTTTCAGCCTGGGGCTGGAATGACGACATTCTCTTTTTTCCCGGGCTCTGAGAGCCTATGGACGACGTGGGAAGTGTCACGTTAGAGCAGAGATCCTTAGTAAATGATAGAGATGGCAAAGAAGTTCCAGAAATGGTCAGACAGGCCACTTCCTGTAAAGGAATCTCTCAGGTTTTGACCTGCCATTTGAGTTCTGTTATACTCACAGACACCATTCAAACAGTTTTAGAAAATTTAGGGTGTTTTCTATCCATATGTAATAAGTATATGCATATTCTAGTTACTGAGTAGGAGTGGTAACCAGATTAAATCGGGTATGTTTTTTATCCAGCCGTGTCAATGCTGCCCCCTAGCCCTAACAGGTTAACCCACTGCTCCCCTGATCAACGCAGTTAACCCACTGCTCCCCTGAACAAGGCAGTTAACTCACTGCTCCTCTGAACAAGGCAGTTATCCCACTGCTCCCCTGAACAAGGCAGTTATCCCACTGCTCCCCTGAACAAGGCAGTTAACCCACTGCTCCCGTGAACAATGCAGTTAACCCACTGCTCCCCTGAACAAGGCAGTTAACCCACTGCTCCCCTGAACAAGGCAGTTAACCCACTGCTCCCCTGAACAAGGCAGTTAACCCACTGCTCCCCTGAACAAGGCAGTTATCCCACTGCTCCCCTGAACAAGGCAGTTATCCCACTGCTCCCCTGAACAAGGCAGTTAACCCACTGCTCCACTGAACAAGGCAGTTAACCCACTGCTCCCCTGATCAACGCAGTTATCCCACTGCTCCCCTGAACAAGGCAGTTAACCCACTGCTCCCCTGAACAAGGCAGTTAACCCACTGCTCCCCTGAACAAGGCAGTTAACCCACGGTTCCCCTGAACAAGGCAGTTAACCCACTGCTCCCCTGAACAAGGCAATTAACCCACTGTTACCCTGAACAAGGCAGTTAACCCACTGCTCCCCTGAACAAGGCAGTTAACCCACTGTTACCCTGAACAAGGCAGTTAACCCACTGCTCCCCTGAAAAAGGCAGTTAACCCACTGTTACCCTGAACAAGGCAGTTAACACACTGCTCCCCTGAACAAGGAAGTTAACCCACTGTTCCCCTGAACAAGGCAGTTAACCCACTGATCCCCTGATCAACAAGTTATCCCACTGCTCCCCTGAACAAGGCAGTTAACCCACTGCTCCCCTGATCAACGCAGTTATCCCACTGTTACCCTGAACAAGGCAGTTAACCCACTGCTCCCCTGAACAAGGAAGTTAACCCACTGCTCCCCTGAACAAGGCAGTTAACCCACTGCTCCCCTGAACAAGGCAGTTAACCCACTGCTCCCCTGATCAACGCAGTTATCCCACTGATCCCCTGAACAAGGCAGTTAACCCACTGCTCCCCTGAACAAAGCAGTTAACCCACTGTTCCCCTGAACAAGGCAGTTAACCCACTGCCCCCCTGAACAAGGCAGTTAACCCACTGCTCCCCTGAACAAGGCAGTTAACCCACTGCTCCCCTGAACAAGGCAGTTAACTCACTGCTCCTCTGAACAAGGCAGTTATCCCACTGCTCCCCTGAACAAGGCAGTTATCCCACTGCTCCCCTGAACAAGGCAGTTAACCCACTGCTCCCGTGAACAATGCAGTTAACCCACTGCTCCCCTGAACAAGGCAGTTAACCCACTGCTCCCCTGATCAACGCAGTTATCCCACTTCTCCCCTGAACAAGGCAGTTAACCCACTGCTCCCCTGAACAAGGCAGTTAACCCACTGCTCCCCTGAACAAGGCAGTTATCCCACTGCTCCCCTGAACAAGGCAGTTAACCCACTGATCCCCTGAACAAGGCAGTTATCCCACTGCTCCCCTGATCAACGCAGTTATCTCACTGCTCCCCTGAACAAGGCAGTTAACCCACTGCTCCCCTGAACAAGGCAGTTAACCCACTGCTCCCCTGAACAAGGCAGTTAACCCACTGTTCCCCTGAACAAGGCAGTTAACCCACTGCTCCCCTGAACAAGGCAATTAACCCACTGTTACCCTGAACAAGGCAGTTAACCCACTGCTCCCCTGAAAAAGGCAGTTAACCCACTGTTACCCTGAACAAGGCAGTTAACCCACTGCTCCCCTGAACAAGGAAGTTAACCCACTGTTCCCCTGAACAAGGCAGTTAACCCACTGATCCCCTGATCAACGCAGTTATCCCACTGCTCCCCTGAACAAGGCAGTTAACCCACTGCTCCCCTGATCAACGCAATTATCCCACTGTTACCCTGAACAAGGCAGTTAACCCACTGCTCCCCTGAACAAGGAAGTTAACCCACTGTTACCCTGAACAAGGCAGTTAACCCACTGCTCCCCTGAAAAAGGCAGTTAACCCACTGTTACCCTGAACATGGCAGTTAACCCACTGCTCCCCTGAACAAGGAAGTTAACCCACTGTTCCCCTGAACAAGGCAGTTAACCCACTGATCCCCTGATCAACGCAGTTATCCCACTGCTCCCCTGAACAAGGCAGTTAACCCACTGCTCCCCTGAACAAGGCAATTAACCCACTGTTACCCTGAACAAGGCAGTTAACCCACTGCTCCCCTGAACAAGGCAGTTAACCCACTGTTACCCTGAACAAGGCAGTTAACCCACTGCTCCCCTGAAAAAGGCAGTTAACCCACTGTTACCTTGAACAAGGCAGTTAACCCACTGCTCCCCTGAACAAGGAAGTTAACCCACTGTTCCCCTGAACAAGGCAGTTAACCCACTGATCCCCTGATCAACGCAGTTATCCCACTGCTCCCCTGAACAAGGCAGTTAACCCACTGCTCCCCTGATCAATGCAGTTATCCCACTGTTACCCTGAACAAGGCAGTTAACCCACTGCTCCCCTGAACAAGGAAGTTAACCCACTGTTCCCCTGAACAAGGCAGTTAACCCACTGCTCCCCTGATCAACACAGTTATCCCACTCCTCCCCTGAACAAGGCAGTTAACCCACTGCTCCCCTGAACAAGGCAGTTAACCCACTGCTCCCCTGAACAAGGCAGTTAACCCACTGCTCCCCTGATCAACGCAGTTATCCCACTGATCCCCTGAACAAGGCAGTTAACCCACTGCTCCCCTGAACAAAGCAGTTAACCCACTGTTCCCCTGAACAAGGCAGTTAACCCACTGCCCCCCTGAACAAGGCAGTTAACCCACTGCTCCCCTGAACAAGGCAGTTAACCCACTGCTCCCCTGAACAAGGCAGTTAACCCAATGCTCCCCTGAACAAGGCAGTTAACCCACTGCTCCCCTGAACAAGGCAGTTAACCCACTGTTCCCCTGAATAAGGCAGTTAACCAACTGCTCCCCTGAACAAGGCAATTAACCCACTGTTACCCTGAACAAGGCAGTTAACCCACTGCTCCCCTGAAAAAGGCAGTTAACCCACTGTTACCCTGAACAAGGCAGTTAACCCACTGCTCCCCTGAACAAGGAAGTTAACCCACTGTTCCCCTGAACAAGGCAGTTAACCCACTGATCCCCTGATCAACGCAGTTATCCCACTGCTCCCCTGAACAAGGCAGTTAACCCACTGCTCCCCTGATCAACGCAGTTATCCCACTGTTACCCTGAACAAGGCAGTTAACCCACTGCTCCCCTGAACAAGGAAGTTAACCCACTGTTACCCTGAACAAGGCAGTTAACCCACTGCTCCCCTGAACAAGGCAATTAACCCACTGTTACCCTGAACAAGGCAGTTAACCCACTGCTCCCCTGAAAAAGGCAGTTAACCCACTGTTACCCTGAACAAGGCAGTTAACCCACTCCTCCCCTGAACAAGGATGTTAACCCACTGTTCCCCTGAACAAGGCAGTTAACACACTGATCCCCTGATCAACGCAGTTATCCCACTGCTCCCCTGAACAAGGCAGTTAACCCACTGCTCCCCTGATCAACGCAATTATCCCACTGTTACCCTGAACAAGGCAGTTAACCCACTGCTCCCCTGAACAAGGAAGTTAACCCACTGTTACCCTGAACAAGGCAGTTAACCCACTGCTCCCCTGAACAAGGCAATTAACCCACTGCTCCCCTGAACAAGGAAGTTAACCCACTGTTCCCCTGAACAAGGCAGTTAACCCACTGCTCCCCTGAACAAGGAAGTTAACCCACTGCTCCCCTGAACAAGGCAGTTAACCCACTGCTCCCCTGAACAAGGAAGTTAACCCACTGTTCCCCTGAACAAGGCAGTTAACCCACTGATCCCCTGATCAACGCAGTTATCCCACTGCTCCCCTGAACAAGGCAGTTAACCCACTGCTCCCCTGATCAACGCAGTTATCCCACTGTTACCCTGAACAAGGCAGTTAACCCACTGCTCCCCTGAACAAGGAAGTTAACCCACTGTTCCCCTGAACAAGACAGTTAACCCACTGCTCCCCTGATCAACGCAGTTAACCCACTGCTCCCCTGAACAAGGCAGTTAACTCACTGCTCCTCTGAACAAGGCAGTTATCCCACTGCTCCCCTGAACAAGGCAGTTATCCCACTGCTCCCCTGAACAAGGCAGTTAACCCACTGTTACCCTGAACAAGGCAGTTAACCCACTGCTCCCCTGAAAAAGGCAGTTAACCCACTGTTACCCTGAACAAGGCAGTTAACCCACTGCTCCCCTGAACAAGGAAGTTAACCCACTGTTCCCCTGAACAAGGCAGTTAACCCACTGATCCCCTGATCAACAAGTTATCCCACTGCTCCCCTGAACAAGGCAGTTAACCTACTGCTCCCCTGATCAACGCAGTTATCCCACTGTTACCCTGAACAAGGCAGTTAACCCACTGCTCCCCTGAACAAGGAAGTTAACCCACTGCTCCCCTGAACAAGGCAGTTAACCCACTGCTCCCCTGAACAAGGCAGTTAACCCACTGCTCCCCTGATCAACGCAGTTATCCCACTGATCCCCTGAACAAGGCAGTTAACCCACTGCTCCCCTGAACAAAGCAGTTAACCCACTGTTCCCCTGAACAAGGCAGTTAACCCACTGCCCCCCTGAACAAGGCAGTTAACCCACTGCTCCCCTGAACAAGGCAGTTAACCCACTGCTCCCCTGAACAAGGCAGTTAACTCACTGCTCCTCTGAACAAGGCAGTTATCCCACTGCTCCCCTGAACAAGGCAGTTATCCCACTGCTCCCCTGAACAAGGCAGTTAACCCACTGCTCCCGTGAACAATGCAGTTAACCCACTGCTCCCCTGAACAAGGCAGTTAACCCACTGCTCCCCTGATCAACGCAGTTATCCCACTTCTCCCCTGAACAAGGCAGTTAACCCACTGCTCCCCTGAACAAGGCAGTTAACCCACTGCTCCCCTGAACAAGGCAGTTATCCCACTGCTCCCCTGAACAAGGCAGTTAACCCACTGATCCCCTGAACAAGGCAGTTATCCCACTGCTCCCCTGATCAACGCAGTTATCTCACTGCTCCCCTGAACAAGGCAGTTAACCCACTGCTCCCCTGAACAAGGCAGTTAACCCACTGCTCCCCTGAACAAGGCAGTTAACCCACTGTTCCCCTGAACAAGGCAGTTAACCCACTGCTCCCCTGAACAAGGCAATTAACCCACTGTTACCCTGAACAAGGCAGTTAACCCACTGCTCCCCTGAAAAAGGCAGTTAACCCACTGTTACCCTGAACAAGGCAGTTAACCCACTGCTCCCCTGAACAAGGAAGTTAACCCACTGTTCCCCTGAACAAGGCAGTTAACCCACTGATCCCCTGATCAACGCAGTTATCCCACTGCTCCCCTGAACAAGGCAGTTAACCCACTGCTCCCCTGATCAACGCAATTATCCCACTGTTACCCTGAACAAGGCAGTTAACCCACTGCTCCCCTGAACAAGGAAGTTAACCCACTGTTACCCTGAACAAGGCAGTTAACCCACTGCTCCCCTGAAAAAGGCAGTTAACCCACTGTTACCCTGAACATGGCAGTTAACCCACTGCTCCCCTGAACAAGGAAGTTAACCCACTGTTCCCCTGAACAAGGCAGTTAACCCACTGATCCCCTGATCAACGCAGTTATCCCACTGCTCCCCTGAACAAGGCAGTTAACCCACTGCTCCCCTGAACAAGGCAATTAACCCACTGTTACCCTGAACAAGGCAGTTAACCCACTGCTCCCCTGAACAAGGCAGTTAACCCACTGTTACCCTGAACAAGGCAGTTAACCCACTGCTCCCCTGAAAAAGGCAGTTAACCCACTGTTACCTTGAACAAGGCAGTTAACCCACTGCTCCCCTGAACAAGGAAGTTAACCCACTGTTCCCCTGAACAAGGCAGTTAACCCACTGATCCCCTGATCAACGCAGTTATCCCACTGCTCCCCTGAACAAGTCAGTTAACCCACTGCTCCCCTGATCAATGCAGTTATCCCACTGTTACCCTGAACAAGGCAGTTAACCCACTGCTCCCCTGAACAAGGAAGTTAACCCACTGTTCCCCTGAACAAGGCAGTTAACCCACTGCTCCCCTGATCAACACAGTTATCCCACTCCTCCCCTGAACAAGGCAGTTAACCCACTGCTCCCCTGAACAAGGCAGTTAACCCACTGCTCCCCTGAACAAGGCAGTTAACCCACTGCTCCCCTGATCAACGCAGTTATCCCACTGATCCCCTGAACAAGGCAGTTAACCCACTGCTCCCCTGAACAAAGCAGTTAACCCACTGTTCCCCTGAACAAGGCAGTTAACCCACTGCCCCCCTGAACAAGGCAGTTAACCCACTGCTCCCCTGAACAAGGCAGTTAACCCACTGCTCCCCTGAACAAGGCAATTAACCCACTGTTACCCTGAACAAGGCAGTTAACCCACTGCTCCCCTGAACAAGGCAGTTAACCCACTGTTACCCTGAACAAGGCAGTTAACCCACTGCTCCCCTGAAAAAGGCAGTTAACCCACTGTTACCCTGAACAAGGCAGTTAACCCACTGCTCCCCTGAACAAGGAAGTTAACCCACTGTTCCCCTGAACAAGGCAGTTAACCCACTGATCCCCTGATCAACGCAGTTATCCCACTGCTCCCCTGAACAAGGCAGTTAACCCACTGCTCCCCTGATCAACGCAGTTATCCCACTGTTACCCTGAACAAGGCAGTTAACCCACTGCTCCCCTGAACAAGGAAGTTAACCCACTGTTCCCCTGAACAAGACAGTTAACCTCTATGGGACCGGCGGGACGAATTCGTCCCACCTACGTAACAGCCACTGCCAGCCTGTGGCGCGATTTTCAAAATCTTCAAAATCCTATTACTTCAATTTCTCAAACATATGACTATTTTACAGCCATTTAAAGATAAGACTCTCGTTAATCTAACCACACTGTCCGATTTCAAAAAGGCTTTACAACGAAAGCAAAACATTAGATTATGTCAGCAGAGTACCAAGCCAGAAATAATCAGACACCCATTTTTCAAGCCAGCATATAATGTCACCAAAACCCAGAAGACAGCTAAATGCAGCACTCACCTTTGATGATCTTCATCAGATGACAACCCTAGGACATTATGTTATACAATACATGCATGTTTTGTTCAATCAAGTTCATATTTATATCAAAAACCAGCTTTTTACATTAGCATGTGACGTTCAGAACTAGCATACCCCCCGCAAACTTACGGGGAATTTGCTAACATTTTACTAAATTACTCACGATAAACGTTCACAAAAAGCATAACAATTATTTTAAGAATTATAGATACAGACCTCCTCTATGCACTCGATATGTCCGATTTTAAAATAGCTTTTTGGTGAAAGCACATTTTGCAATATTCTAAGTACATAGCCCAGGCATCACGGGCTCGCTATTTAGACACCCGGCAAGTTTAGCACTCACCATAATCATATTTACTATTATAAAAATGTCATTACCTTTTGTTGTCTTCGTCAGAATGCACACCCAGGACGTCTACTTCAATAACAAATGTTGGTTTGGTCCAAAATAATCCATCGTTATATCCGAATAGCGGCGTTTTGTTCGTGCGTTCCAGACACTATCCGAAATAGTAAAGAAGTGTCGCGCGCTTGGCGCAATTCCTGACAATAAAATTCAAAGTATTCCATTGCCGTACGTCGAAGCATGTCAACCGCTGTTTAAAATCAATTTTTACGTCATTTTTCTCGTAGAAAAGCGATAATATTCCGACAGGGAATCTCCTTTTCGGCAAACAGAGGAAAAAATCCCAAAGGCGGGGGCGGTCGGGGTCACGCGCATAAGCTAGTGTCTCTTGATGGGCCACTTGAGAAAGGCGATAATGTGTTTCAGCCTGGGGCTGGAATGACGACATTCTCTTTTTTCCCGGGCTCTGAGAGCCTATGGACGACGTGGGAAGTGTCACGTTAGAGCAGAGATCCTTAGTAAATGATAGAGATGGCAAAGAAGTTCCAGAAATGGTCAGACAGGCCACTTCCTGTAAAGGAATCTCTCAGGTTTTGACCTGCCATTTGAGTTCTGTTATACTCACAGACACCATTCAAACAGTTTTAGAAAATTTAGGGTGTTTTCTATCCATATCTAATAAGTATATGCATATTCTAGTTACTGAGTAGGAGTGGTAACCAGATTAAATCGGGTATGTTTTTTATCCAGCCGTGTCAATGCTGCCCCCTAGCCCTAACAGGTTAACCCACTGCTCCCCTGATCAACGCAGTTAACCCACTGCTCCCCTGAACAAGGCAGTTAACTCACTGCTCCTCTGAACAAGGCAGTTATCCCACTGCTCCCCTGAACAAGGCAGTTATCCCACTGCTCCCCTGAACAAGGCAGTTAACCCACTGCTCCCGTGAACAATGCAGTTAACCCACTGCTCCCCTGAACAAGGCAGTTAACCCACTGCTCCCCTGAACAAGGCAGTTAACCCACTGCTCCCCTGAACAAGGCAGTTAACCCACTGCTCCCCTGAACAAGGCAGTTATCCCACTGCTCCCCTGAACAAGGCAGTTATCCCACTGCTCCCCTGAACAAGGCAGTTAACCCACTGCTCCACTGAACAAGGCAGTTAACCCACTGCTCCCCTGATCAACGCAGTTATCCCACTGCTCCCCTGAACAAGGCAGTTAACCCACTGCTCCCCTGAACAAGGCAGTTAACCCACTGCTCCCCTGAACAAGGCAGTTAACCCACGGTTCCCCTGAACAAGGCAGTTAACCCACTGCTCCCCTGAACAAGGCAATTAACCCACTGTTACCCTGAACAAGGCAGTTAACCCACTGCTCCCCTGAACAAGGCAGTTAACCCACTGTTACCCTGAACAAGGCAGTTAACCCACTGCTCCCCTGAAAAAGGCAGTTAACCCACTGTTACCCTGAACAAGGCAGTTAACACACTGCTCCCCTGAACAAGGAAGTTAACCCACTGTTCCCCTGAACAAGGCAGTTAACCCACTGATCCCCTGATCAACAAGTTATCCCACTGCTCCCCTGAACAAGGCAGTTAACCCACTGCTCCCCTGATCAACGCAGTTATCCCACTGTTACCCTGAACAAGGCAGTTAACCCACTGCTCCCCTGAACAAGGAAGTTAACCCACTGCTCCCCTGAACAAGGCAGTTAACCCACTGCTCCCCTGAACAAGGCAGTTAACCCACTGCTCCCCTGATCAACGCAGTTATCCCACTGATCCCCTGAACAAGGCAGTTAACCCACTGCTCCCCTGAACAAAGCAGTTAACCCACTGTTCCCCTGAACAAGGCAGTTAACCCACTGCCCCCCTGAACAAGGCAGTTAACCCACTGCTCCCCTGAACAAGGCAGTTAACCCACTGCTCCCCTGAACAAGGCAGTTAACTCACTGCTCCTCTGAACAAGGCAGTTATCCCACTGCTCCCCTGAACAAGGCAGTTATCCCACTGCTCCCCTGAACAAGGCAGTTAACCCACTGCTCCCGTGAACAATGCAGTTAACCCACTGCTCCCCTGAACAAGGCAGTTAACCCACTGCTCCCCTGATCAACGCAGTTATCCCACTTCTCCCCTGAACAAGGCAGTTAACCCACTGCTCCCCTGAACAAGGCAGTTAACCCACTGCTCCCCTGAACAAGGCAGTTATCCCACTGCTCCCCTGAACAAGGCAGTTAACCCACTGATCCCCTGAACAAGGCAGTTATCCCACTGCTCCCCTGATCAACGCAGTTATCTCACTGCTCCCCTGAACAAGGCAGTTAACCCACTGCTCCCCTGAACAAGGCAGTTAACCCACTGCTCCCCTGAACAAGGCAGTTAACCCACTGTTCCCCTGAACAAGGCAGTTAACCCACTGCTCCCCTGAAAAAGGCAGTTAACCCACTGTTACCCTGAACAAGGCAGTTAACCCACTGCTCCCCTGAACAAGGAAGTTAACCCACTGTTCCCCTGAACAAGGCAGTTAACCCACTGATCCCCTGATCAACGCAGTTATCCCACTGCTCCCCTGAACAAGGCAGTTAACCCACTGCTCCCCTGATCAACGCAATTATCCCACTGTTACCCTGAACAAGGCAGTTAACCCACTGCTCCCCTGAACAAGGAAGTTAACCCACTGTTACCCTGAACAAGGCAGTTAACCCACTGCTCCCCTGAAAAAGGCAGTTAACCCACTGTTACCCTGAACATGGCAGTTAACCCACTGCTCCCCTGAACAAGGAAGTTAACCCACTGTTCCCCTGAACAAGGCAGTTAACCCACTGATCCCCTGATCAACGCAGTTATCCCACTGCTCCCCTGAACAAGGCAGTTAACCCACTGCTCCCCTGAACAAGGCAATTAACCCACTGTTACCCTGAACAAGGCAGTTAACCCACTGCTCCCCTGAACAAGGCAGTTAACCCACTGTTACCCTGAACAAGGCAGTTAACCCACTGCTCCCCTGAAAAAGGCAGTTAACCCACTGTTACCTTGAACAAGGCAGTTAACCCACTGCTCCCCTGAACAAGGAAGTTAACCCACTGTTCCCCTGAACAAGGCAGTTAACCCACTGATCCCCTGATCAACGCAGTTATCCCACTGCTCCCCTGAACAAGGCAGTTAACCCACTGCTCCCCTGATCAATGCAGTTATCCCACTGTTACCCTGAACAAGGCAGTTAACCCACTGCTCCCCTGAACAAGGAAGTTAACCCACTGTTCCCCTGAACAAGGCAGTTAACCCACTGCTCCCCTGATCAACACAGTTATCCCACTCCTCCCCTGAACAAGGCAGTTAACCCACTGCTCCCCTGAACAAGGCAGTTAACCCACTGCTCCCCTGAACAAGGCAGTTAACCCACTGCTCCCCTGATCAACGCAGTTATCCCACTGATCCCCTGAACAAGGCAGTTAACCCACTGCTCCCCTGAACAAAGCAGTTAACCCACTGTTCCCCTGAACAAGGCAGTTAACCCACTGCCCCCCTGAACAAGGCAGTTAACCCACTGCTCCCCTGAACAAGGCAGTTAACCCACTGCTCCCCTGAACAAGGCAGTTAACCCAATGCTCCCCTGAACAAGGCAGTTAACCCACTGCTCCCCTGAACAAGGCAGTTAACCCACTGTTCCCCTGAATAAGGCAGTTAACCAACTGCTCCCCTGAACAAGGCAATTAACCCACTGTTACCCTGAACAAGGCAGTTAACCCACTGCTCCCCTGAAAAAGGCAGTTAACCCACTGTTACCCTGAACAAGGCAGTTAACCCACTGCTCCCCTGAACAAGGAAGTTAACCCACTGTTCCCCTGAACAAGGCAGTTAACCCACTGATCCCCTGATCAACGCAGTTATCCCACTGCTCCCCTGAACAAGGCAGTTAACCCACTGCTCCCCTGATCAACGCAGTTATCCCACTGTTACCCTGAACAAGGCAGTTAACCCACTGCTCCCCTGAACAAGGAAGTTAACCCACTGTTACCCTGAACAAGGCAGTTAACCCACTGCTCCCCTGAACAAGGCAATTAACCCACTGTTACCCTGAACAAGGCAGTTAACCCACTGCTCCCCTGAAAAAGGCAGTTAACCCACTGTTACCCTGAACAAGGCAGTTAACCCACTCCTCCCCTGAACAAGGATGTTAACCCACTGTTCCCCTGAACAAGGCAGTTAACACACTGATCCCCTGATCAACGCAGTTATCCCACTGCTCCCCTGAACAAGGCAGTTAACCCACTGCTCCCCTGATCAACGCAATTATCCCACTGTTACCCTGAACAAGGCAGTTAACCCACTGCTCCCCTGAACAAGGAAGTTAACCCACTGTTACCCTGAACAAGGCAGTTAACCCACTGCTCCCCTGAAAAAGGCAGTTAACCCACTGTTACCCTGAACATGGCAGTTAACCCACTGCTCCCCTGAACAAGGAAGTTAACCCACTGTTCCCCTGAACAAGGCAGTTAACCAACGGATCCCCTGATCAACGCAGTTATCCCACTGCTCCCCTGAACAAGGCAGTTAACCCACTGCTCCCCTGAACAAGGCAGTTAACCCACTGCTCCCCTGAACAAGGCAGTTAACCCACTGTTCCCCTGAACAAGGAAGTTAACCCACTGTTCCCCTGAACAAGGCAGTTAACCCACTGCTCCCCTGATCAACACAGTTATCCCACTCCTCCCCTGAACAAGGCAGTTAACCCACTGCTCCCCTGAACAAGGCAGTTAACCCACTGCTCCCCTGAACAAGGCAGTTAACCCACTGCTCCCCTGATCAACGCAGTTATCCCACTGATCCCCTGAACAAGGCAGTTAGCCCACTGCTCCCCTGAACAAAGCAGTTAACCCACTGTTCCCCTGAACAAGGCAGTTAACCCACTGCCCCCCTGAACAAGGCAGTTAACCCACTGCTCCACAGAACAAGGCAGTTAACCCACTGCTCCCCTGAACAAGGCAGTTAACTCACTGCTCCTCTGAACAAGGCAGTTATCCCACTGCTCCCCTAAACAAGGCAGTTATCCCACTGCTCCCCTGAACAAGGCAGTTAACCCACTGCTCCCGTGAACAATGCAGTTAACCCACTGCTCCCCTGAACCATGCAGTTAAACCACTGCTCCCCTGATCAACGCAGTTATCCCACTTCTCCCCTGAACAAGGCAGTTAACCCACTGCTCCCCTGAACAAGGCAGTTAACCCACTGCTCCCCTGAACAAGGCAGTTAACCCACTGCTCCCCTGAACAAGGCAGTTAACCCACTGCTCCCCTGAACAAGGCAGTTAACCCACTGTTCCCCTGAATAAGGCAGTTAACCCACTGCTCCCCTGAACAAGGCAATTAACCCACTGTTACCCTGAACAAGGCAGTTAACCCACTGATCCCCTGATCAACGCAGTTATCCCACTGCTCCCCTGAACAAGGCAGTTAACCCACTGCTCCCCTGATAAACGCAGTTATCCCACTGTTACCCTGAACAAGGCAGTTAACCCATTGCTCCCCTGAACAAGGAAGTTGACCCACTGTTACCCTGAACAAGGCAGTTAACCCACTGCTCCCTGAAAAAGGCAGTTAACCCACTGTTACCCTGAACAAGGCAGTTAACCCACTGCTCCCATGAACAAGGAAGTTAACCCACTGTTCCCCTGAACAAGGCAGTTAACCCACTGATCCCCTGATCAACGCAGTTATCCCACTGCTCCCCTGAACAAGGCAGTTAACCCACTGCTCCCCTGATCAACGCAGTTATCCCACTGTTACCCTGAACAAGGCAGTTAACCCACTGCTCCCCTGAACAAGGAAGTTAACCCACTGTTCCCCTGAACAAGACAGTTAACCCACTGCTCCCCTGATCAACGCAGTTAACCCACTGCTCCCCTGAACAAGGCAGTTATCCCACTGCTCCCCTGAACAAGGCAGTTATCCCACTGCTCCCCTGAACAAGGCAGTTATCCCACTGTTACCCTGAACAAGGCAGTTAACCCACTGCTCCCCTGAACAAGGAAGTTAACCCACTGTTCCCCTGAACAAGACAGTTAACCCACTGCTCCCCTGATCAACGCAGTTAACCCACTGCTCCCCTGAACAAGGCAGTTAACTCACTGCTCCTCTGAACAAGGCAGTTATCCCACTGCTCCCCTGAACAAGGCAGTTATCCCACTGCTCCCCTGAACAAGGCAGTTAACCCACTGCTCCCGTGAACAATGCAGTTAACCCACTGCTCCCCTGAACAAGGCAGTTAACCCACTGCTCCCCTGATCAACGCAGTTATCCCACTTCTCCCCTGAACAAGGCAGTTATCCCACTGCTCCCCTGAACAAGGCAGTTAACCCACTGTTCCCCTGAACAAGGCAGTTAACCCACTGCTCCCCTGAACAAGGCAGTTAACCCACTGCTCCCCTGAACAAGGCAGTTAACCCACTATTCCCCTGAACAAGGCAGTTAACTCACTGCTCCTCTGAACAAGGCAGTTATCCCACTGCTCCCCTGAACAAGGCAGTTATCCCACTGCTCCCCCGAACAAGGCAGTTAACCCACTGCTCCCGTGAACAATGCAGTTAACCCACTGCTCCCCTGAACAAGGCAGTTAACCCACTTCTCTCCTGAACAAGGCAGTTAACCCACTGCTCCCCTGAACAAGGCAGTTAACCCACTGTTCCCCTGAACAAGGCAGTTAACCCACTGCTCCCCTGAACAAGGCAGTTAACCCACTGTTACCCTGAACAAGGCAGTTAACCCACTGCTCCCCTGATCAACGCAGTTATCCCACTGCTCCCCTGAACAAGGCAGTTAACCCACTGCTCCCCTGAACAAGGCAGTTAACCCACTGCTCCCCTGAACAAGGCAGTTAACCCACTGCTCCCCTGAACACGGCAGTTATGCCACTGCTCCCCTGAACAAGGCAGTTAACCCACTGCTCCCCTGAACAATGCAGTTAACCCACTGCTCCCCTGAACAAGGCAGTTAACCAACTGCTCCCCTGATCAACGCAGTTATCGCACTACTCCCCTGAACAAGGCATTTAACCCACTGCTCCCCTGAACAAGGCAGTTAACCCACTGCTCCCCTGAACAAGGCAGTTAACCCACTGCTCCCCTGAACAAGGCAGTTACCCCCTGTTCCCCTGAACAAGGCAGTTATCCCACTGCTCCCCTGAACAAGGCAGTTAACCCACTGCTCCCCTGAACAATGCAGTTAACCCACTGCTCCCCTGAACAAGGAAGTTAACCCACTGTTCCCCTGAACCATGCAGTTAACCCACTGCTCCCCTGATCAACGCAGTTATCCCACTTCTCCCCTGAACAAGGCAGTTAACCCACTGCTCCCCTGAACAAGGCAGTTAACCCACTGCTCCCCTGAACAAGGCAGTTAACCCACTGCTCCCCTGAACAAGGCAGTTAACCCACTGCTCCCCTGAACAAGGCAGTTAACCCACTGTTCCCCTGAATAAGGCAGTTAACCCACTGCTCCCCTGAACAAGGCAATTAACCCACTGTTACCCTGAACAAGGCAGTTAACCCACTGATCCCCTGATCAACGCAGTTATCCCACTGCTCCCCTGAACAAGGCAGTTAACCCACTGCTCCCCTGATAAACGCAGTTATCCCACTGTTACCCTGAACAAGGCAGTTAACCCATTGCTCCCCTGAACAAGGAAGTTAACCCACTGCTCCCCTGAACAAGGCAGTTAACCCACTGTTCCCCTGAACAAGGAAGTTAACCCACTGTTCCCCTGAACAAGGCAGTTAACCCACTGCTCCCCTGATCAACACAGTTATCCCACTCCTCCCCTGAACAAGGCAGTTAACCCACTGCTCCCCTGAACAAGGCAGTTAACCCACTGCTCCCCTGAACAAGGCAGTTAACCCACTGCTCCCCTGATCAACGCAGTTATCCCACTGATCCCCTGAACAAGGCAGTTAGCCCACTGCTCCCCTGAACAAAGCAGTTAACCCACTGTTCCCCTGAACAAGGCAGTTAACCCACTGCCCCCCTGAACAAGGCAGTTAACCCACTGCTCCACAGAACAAGGCAGTTAACCCACTGCTCCCCTGAACAAGGCAGTTAACTCACTGCTCCCCTGAACCATGCAGTTAAACCACTGCTCCCCTGATCAACGCAGTTATCCCACTTCTCCCCTGAACAAGGCAGTTAACCCACTGCTCCCCTGAACAAGGCAGTTAACCCACTGCTCCCCTGAACAAGGCAGTTAACCCACTGCTCCCCTGAACAAGGCAGTTAACCCACTGATCCCCTGATCAACGCAGTTATCCCACTGCTCCCCTGAACAAGGCAGTTAACCCACTGCTCCCCTGATCAACGCAGTTATCCCACTGTTACCCTGAACAAGGCAGTTAACCCACTGCTCCCCTGAACAAGGAAGTTAACCCACTGTTCCCCTGAACAAGACAGTTAACCCACTGCTCCCCTGATCAACGCAGTTAACCCACTGCTCCCCTGAACAAGGCAGTTAACTCACTGCTCCTCTGAACAAGGCAGTTATCCCACTGCTCCCCTGAACAAGGCAGTTATCCCACTGCTCCCCTGAACAAGGCAGTTATCCCACTGTTACCCTGAACAAGGCAGTTAACCCACTGCTCCCCTGAACAAGGAAGTTAACCCACTGTTCCCCTGAACAAGACAGTTAACCCACTGCTCCCCTGATCAACGCAGTTAACCCACTGCTCCCCTGAACAAGGCAGTTAACTCACTGCTCCTCTGAACAAGGCAGTTATCCCACTGCTCCCCTGAACAAGGCAGTTATCCCACTGCTCCCCTGAACAAGGCAGTTAACCCACTGCTCCCGTGAACAATGCAGTTAACCCACTGCTCCCCTGAACAAGGCAGTTAACCCACTGCTCCCCTGATCAACGCAGTTATCCCACTTCTCCCCTGAACAAGGCAGTTATCCCACTGCTCCCCTGAACAAGGCAGTTAACCCACTGTTCCCCTGAACAAGGCAGTTAACCCACTGCTCCCCTGAACAAGGCAGTTAACCCACTGCTCCCCTGAACAAGGCAGTTAACCCACTATTCCCCTGAACAAGGCAGTTAACTCACTGCTCCTCTGAACAAGGCAGTTATCCCACTGCTCCCCTGAACAAGGCAGTTATCCCACTGCTCCCCCGAACAAGGCAGTTAACCCACTGCTCCCGTGAACAATGCAGTTAACCCACTGCTCCCCTGAACAAGGCAGTTAACCCACTTCTCCCCTGAACAAGGCAGTTAACCCACTGCTCCCCTGAACAAGGCAGTTAACCCACTGTTCCCCTGAACAAGGCAGTTAACCCACTGCTCCCCTGAACAAGGCAGTTAACCCACTGTTACCCTGAACAAGGCAGTTAACCCACTGCTCCCCTGATCAACGCAGTTATCCCACTGCTCCCCTGAACAAGGCAGTTAACCCACTGCTCCCCTGAACAAGGCAGTTAACCCACTGCTCCCCTGAACAAGGCAGTTAACCCACTGCTCCCCTGAACACGGCAGTTATGCCACTGCTCCCCTGAACAAGGCAGTTAACCCACTGCTCCCCTGAACAATGCAGTTAACCCACTGCTCCCCTGAACAAGGCAGTTAACCAACTGCTCCCCTGATCAACGCAGTTATCGCACTACTCCCCTGAACAAGGCATTTAACCCACTGCTCCCCTGAACAAGGCAGTTAACCCACTGCTCCCCTGAACAAGGCAGTTAACCCACTGCTCCCCTGAACAAGGCAGTTACCCCCTGTTCCCCTGAACAAGGCAGTTATCCCACTGCTCCCCTGAACAAGGCAGTTAACCCACTGCTCCCCTGAACAATGCAGTTAACCCACTGCTCCCCTGAACAAGGAAGTTAACCCACTGTTCCCCTGAACCATGCAGTTAACCCACTGCTCCCCTGATCAACGCAGTTATCCCACTTCTCCCCTGAACAAGGCAGTTAACCCACTGCTCCCCTGAACAAGGCAGTTAACCCACTGCTCCCCTGAACAAGGCAGTTAACCCACTGCTCCCCTGAACAAGGCAGTTAACCCACTGCTCCCCTGAACAAGGCAGTTAACCCACTGTTCCCCTGAATAAGGCAGTTAA
This sequence comes from Salmo salar, assembly GCF_965601325.2. Taxonomy (NCBI): domain Eukaryota; kingdom Metazoa; phylum Chordata; class Actinopteri; order Salmoniformes; family Salmonidae; genus Salmo; species Salmo salar. Next base: position 60,629,794 of record NC_138301.1, read on the forward strand.
CCCACTGCTCCCCTGAACAAGGCAATTAACCCACTGTTACCCTGAACAAGGCAGTTAACCCACTGATCCCCTGATCAACGCAGTTATCCCACTGCTCCCCTGAACAAGGCAGTTAACCCACTGCTCCCCTGATAAACGCAGTTATCCCACTGTTACCCTGAACAAGGCAGTTAACCCATTGCTCCCCTGAACAAGGAAGTTGACCCACTGTTACCCTGAACAAGGCAGTTAACCCACTGCTCCCCTGAACAAGGCAGTTAACCCACTGCTCCCCTGAACAAGGAAGTTAACCCACTGTTCCCCTGAACAAGACAGTTAACCCACTGCTCCCCTGATCAACGCAGTTAACCCACTGCTCCCCTGAACAAGGCAGTTAACTCACTGCTCCTCTGAACAAGGCAGTTATCCCACTGCTCCCCTGAACAAGGCAGTTATCCCACTGCTCCCCTGAACAAGGCAGTTATCCCACTGTTACCCTGAACAAGGCAGTTAACCCACTGCTCCCCTGAACAAGGAAGTTAACCCACTGTTCCCCTGAACAAGACAGTTAACCCACTGCTCCCCTGATCAACGCAGTTAACCCACTGCTCCCCTGAACAAGGCAGTTAACTCACTGCTCCTCTGAACAAGGCAGTTATCCCACTGCTCCCCTGAACAAGGCAGTTATCCCACTGCTCCCCTGAACAAGGCAGTTAACCCACTGCTCCCGTGAACAATGCAGTTAACCCACTGCTCCCCTGAACAAGGCAGTTAACCCACTGCTCCCCTGATCAACGCAGTTATCCCACTTCTCCCCTGAACAAGGCAGTTATCCCACTGCTCCCCTGAACAAGGCAGTTAACCCACTGTTCCCCTGAACAAGGCAGTTAACCCACTGCTCCCCTGAACAAGGCAGTTAACCCACTGCTCCCCTGAACAAGGCAGTTAACCCACTATTCCCCTGAACAAGGCAGTTAACTCACTGCTCCTCTGAACAAGGCAGTTATCCCACTGCTCCCCTGAACAAGGCAGTTATCCCACTGCTCCCCCGAACAAGGCAGTTAACCCACTGCTCCCGTGAACAATGCAGTTAACCCACTGCTCCCCTGAACAAGGCAGTTAACCCACTTCTCCCCTGAACAAGGCAGTTAACCCACTGCTCCCCTGAACAAGGCAGTTAACCCACTGTTCCCCTGAACAAGGCAGTTAACCCACTGCTCCCCTGAACAAGGCAGTTAACCCACTGTTACCCTGAACAAGGCAGTTAACCCACTGCTCCCCTGATCAACGCAGTTATCCCACTGCTCCCCTGAACAAGGCAGTTAACCCACTGCTCCCCTGAACAAGGCAGTTAACCCACTGCTCCCCTGAACAAGGCAGTTAACCCACTGCTCCCCTGAACACGGCAGTTATGCCACTGCTCCCCTGAACAAGGCAGTTAACCCACTGCTCCCCTGAACAATGCAGTTAACCCACTGCTCCCCTGAACAAGGCAGTTAACCAACTGCTCCCCTGATCAACGCAGTTATCGCACTACTCCCCTGAACAAGGCATTTAACCCACTGCTCCCCTGAACAAGGCAGTTAACCCACTGCTCCCCTGAACAAGGCAGTTAACCCACTGCTCCCCTGAACAAGGCAGTTACCCCCTGTTCCCCTGAACAAGGCAGTTATCCCACTGCTCCCCTGAACAAGGCAGTTAACCCACTGCTCCCCTGAACAATGCAGTTAACCCACTGCTCCCCTGAACAAGGAAGTTAACCCACTGTTCCCCTGAACCATGCAGTTAACCCACTGCTCCCCTGATCAACGCAGTTATCCCACTTCTCCCCTGAACAAGGCAGTTAACCCACTGCTCCCCTGAACAAGGCAGTTAACCCACTGCTCCCCTGAACAAGGCAGTTAACCCACTGCTCCCCTGAACAAGGCAGTTAACCCACTGCTCCCCTGAACAAGGCAGTTAACCCACTGTTCCCCTGAATAAGGCAGTTAACCCACTGCTCCCCTGAACAAGGCAATTAACCCACTGTTACCCTGAACAAGGCAGTTAACCCACTGATCCCCTGATCAACGCAGTTATCCCACTGCTCCCCTGAACAAGGCAGTTAACCCACTGCTCCCCTGATAAACGCAGTTATCCCACTGTTACCCTGAACAAGGCAGTTAACCCATTGCTCCCCTGAACAAGGAAGTTGACCCACTGTTACCCTGAACAAGGCAGTTAACCCACTGCTCCCTGAAAAAGGCAGTTAACCCACTGTTACCCTGAACAAGGCAGTTAACCCACTGCTCCCATGAACAAGGAAGTTAACCCACTGTTCCCCTGAACAAGGCAGTTAACCCACTGATCCCCTGATCAACGCAGTTATCCCACTGCTCCCCTGAACAAGGCAGTTAACCCACTTCTCCCCTGATCAACGCAGTTATCCCACTGTTACCCTGAACAAGGCAGTTAACCCACTGCTCCCCTGAACAAGGAAGTTAACCCACTGTTCCCCTGAACAAGACAGTTAACCCACTGCTCCCCTGATCAACGCAGTTAACCCACTGCTCCCCTGAACAAGGCAGTTAACTCACTGCTCCTCTGAACAAGGCAGTTATCCCACTGCTCCCCTGAACAAGGCAGTTATCCCACTGCTCCCCTGAACAAGGCAGTTATCCCACTGTTACCCTGAACAAGGCAGTTAACCCACTGCTCCCCTGAACAAGGAAGTTAACCCACTGTTCCCCTGAACAAGACAGTTAACCCACTGCTCCCCTGATCAACGCAGTTAACCCACTGCTCCCCTGAACAAGGCAGTTAACTCACTGCTCCTCTGAACAAGGCAGTTATCCCACTGCTCCCCTGAACAAGGCAGTTATCCCACTGCTCCCCTGAACAAGGCAGTTAACCCACTGCTCCCGTGAACAATGCAGTTAACCCACTGCTCCCCTGAACAAGGCAGTTAACCCACTGCTCCCCTGATCAACGCAGTTATCCCACTTCTCCCCTGAACAAGGCAGTTATCCCACTGCTCCCCTGAACAAGGCAGTTAACCCACTGTTCCCCTGAACAAGGCAGTTAACCCACTGCTCCCCTGAACAAGGCAGTTAACCCACTGCTCCCCTGAACAAGGCAGTTAACCCACTATTCCCCTGAACAAGGCAGTTAACTCACTGCTCCTCTGAACAAGGCAGTTATCCCACTGCTCCCCTGAACAAGGCAGTTATCCCACTGCTCCCCCGAACAAGGCAGTTAACCCACTGCTCCCGTGAACAATGCAGTTAACCCACTGCTCCCCTGAACAAGGCAGTTAACCCACTTCTCCCCTGAACAAGGCAGTTAACCCACTGCTCCCCTGAACAAGGCAGTTAACCCACTGTTCCCCTGAACAAGGCAGTTAACCCACTGCTCCCCTGAACAAGGCAGTTAACCCACTGTTACCCTGAACAAGGCAGTTAACCCACTGCTCCCCTGATCAACGCAGTTATCCCACTGCTCCCCTGAACAAGGCAGTTAACCCACTGCTCCCCTGAACAAGGCAGTTAACCCACTGCTCCCCTGAACAAGGCAGTTAACCCACTGCTCCCCTGAACACGGCAGTTATGCCACTGCTCCCCTGAACAAGGCAGTTAACCCACTGCTCCCCTGAACAATGCAGTTAACCCACTGCTCCCCTGAACAAGGCAGTTAACCAACTGCTCCCCTGATCAACGCAGTTATCGCACTACTCCCCTGAACAAGGCATTTAACCCACTGCTCCCCTGAACAAGGCAGTTAACCCACTGCTCCCCTGAACAAGGCAGTTAACCCACTGCTCCCCTGAACAAGGCAGTTACCCCCTGTTCCCCTGAACAAGGCAGTTATCCCACTGCTCCCCTGAACAAGGCAGTTAACCCACTGCTCCCCTGAACAATGCAGTTAACCCACTGCTCCCCTGAACAAGGCAGTTAACCCACTGCTCCCCTGATCAACGCAGTTATCCCACTGCTCCCCTGAACAAGGCAGTTAACCCACTGCTCCCCTGAACAAGGCAGTTAACTCACTGCTCCTCTGAACAAGGCAGTTATCCCACTGCTCCCCTGAACAAGGCAGTTATCCCAATGCTCACCTGAACAAGGCAGTTAACCCACTGCTCCCGTGAACAATGCAGTTAACCCACTGCTCCCCTGAACAAGGCAGTTAACCCACTGCTCCCCTGATCAACGCAGTTATCCCACTTCTCCCCTGAACAAGGCAGTTAACCCACTGCTCCCCTGAACAAGGCAGTTAACCCACTGTTCCCCTGAACAAGGCAGTTAACCCACTGCTCCCCTGAACAAGGCAGTTAACCCACTGCTCCCCTGAACAAGGCAGTTATCCCACTGCTCCCCCGAACAAGGCAGTTAACCCACTGCTCCCGTGAACAATGCAGTTAACCCACTGCTCCCCTGAACAAGGCAGTTAACCCACTTCTCCCCTGAACAAGGCAGTTAACCCACTGCTCCCCTGAACAAGGCAGTTAACCCACTGTTCCCCTGAACAAGGCAGTTAACCCACTGCTCCCCTGAACAAGGCAGTTAACCCACTGCTCCCCTGAACAAGGCAGTTAACCCACTGCTCCCCTGAACAAGGCAGTTATGCCACTGCTCCCCTGAACAAGGCAGTTAACCCACTGCTCCCCTGAACAATGCAGTTAACCCACTGCTCCCCTGAACAAGGCAGTTAACCAACTGCTCCCCTGATCAACGCAGTTATCGCACTACTCCCCTGAACAAGGCATTTAACCCACTGCTCCCCTGAACAAGGCAGTTAACCCACTGTTCCCCTGAACAAGGCAGTTAACCCACTGCTCCCCTGAACAAGGCAGTTAACCCACTGCTCCCCTGAACAAGGCAGTTAACCCACTGCTCCCCTGAACAAGGCAGTTAACTCACTGCTCCTCTGAACAAGGCAGTTATCCCACTGCTCCCCTGAACAAGGCAGTTATCCCACTGCTCCCCTGAACAAGGCAGTTAACCCACTGCTCCCGTGAACAATGCAGTTAACCCACTGCTCCCCTGAACAAGGCAGTTAACCCACTGCTCCCCTGATCAACGCAGTTATCCCACTTCTCCCCTGAACAAGGCAGTTAACCCACTGCTCCCCTGAACAAGGCAGTTAACCCACTGCTCCCCTGAACAAGGCAGTTAACCCACTGCTCCCCTGAACAAGGCAGTTATCCCACTGCTCCCCTGAACAAGGCAGTTATCCCACTGCTCCCCTGAACAAGGCAGTTAACCCACTGCTCCCCTGATCAACGCAGTTATCCCACTGCTCCCCTGAACAAGGCAGTTAACCCACTGCTCCCCTGAACAAGGCAGTTAACCCACTGCTCCCCTGAACAAGGCAGTTAACCCACGGTTCCCCTGAACAAGGCAGTTAACCCACTGCTCCCCTGAACAAGGCAATTAACCCACTGTTACCCTGAACAATGCAGTTAACCCACTGCTCCCCTGAACAAGGCAGTTAACCCACTGTTACCCTGAACAAGGCAGTTAACCCACTGCTCCCCTGAAAAAGGCAGTTAACCCACTGTTACCCTGAACAAGGCAGTTAACCCACTGCTCCCCTGAACAAGGAAGTTAACCCACTGTTCCCCTGAACAAGGCAGTTAACCCACTGATCCCCTGAACAAGGCAGTTAACCCACTGCTCCCCTGATCAACGCAGTTATCCCACTGTTACCCTGAACAAGGCAGTTAACCCACTGCTCCCCTGAACAAGGAAGTTAACCCACTGTTCCCCTGAACAAGACAGTTAACCCACTGCTCCCCTGATCAACGCAGTTAACCCACTGCTCCCCTGAACAAGGCAGTTAACTCACTGCTCCTCTGAACAAGGCAGTTATCCCACTGCTCCCCTGAACAAGGCAGTTATCCCACTGCTCCCCTGAACAAGGCAGTTAACCCACTGCTCCCGTGAACAATGCAGTTAACCCACTGCTCCCCTGAACAAGGCAGTTAACCCACTGCTCCCCTGATCAACGCAGTTATCCCACTTCTCCCCTGAACAAGGCAGTTAACCCACTGCTCCCCTGAACAAGGCAGTTAACCCACTGCTCCCCTGAACAAGGCAGTTAACCCACTGCTCCCCTGAACAAGGCAGTTATCCCACTGCTCCCCTGAACAAGGCAGTTATCCCACTGCTCCCCTGAACAAGGCAGTTAACCCATTGCTCCCCTGAACAAGGCAGTTAACCCACTGCTCCCCTGATCAACGCAGTTATCCCACTGCTCCCCTGAACAAGGCAGTTAACCCACTGCTCCCCTGAACAAGGCAGTTAACCCACTGCTCCCCTGAACAAGGCAGTTGACCCACGGTTCCCCTGAACAAGGCAGTTAACCCACTGCTCCCCTGAACAAGGCAATTAACCCACTGTTACCCTGAACAAGGCAGTTAACCCACTGCTCCCCTGAACAAGGCAGTTAACCCACTGTTACCCTGAACAAGGCAGTTAACCCACTGCTCCCCTGAAAAAGGCAGTTAACCCACTGTTACCCTGAACAAGGCAGTTAACCCACTGCTCCCCTGAACAAGGAAGTTAACCCACTGTTCCCCTGAACAAGGCAGTTAACCCACTGATCCCCTGATCAACGCAGTTATCCCACTGCTCCCCTGAACAAGGCAGTTAACCCACTGCTCCCCTGATCAACGCAGTTATCCCACTGTTACCCTGAACAAGGCAGTTAACCCACTGCTCCCCTGAACAAGGATGTTAACCCACTGTTCCCCTGAACAAGACAGTTAACCCACTGCTCCCCTGATCAACGCAGTTATCCCATTGCTCCCCTGAACAAGGCAGTTAACCCACTGCTCCCCTGAACAAGGCAGTTAACCCACTGCTCCCCTGAACAAGGCAGTTAACCCACTGTTCCCCTGAACAAGGAAGTTAACCCACTGTTCCCCTGAACAAGGCAGTTAACCCACTGTTCCCCTGAACAAGGAAGTTAACCCACTGCTCCCCTGATCAACGCAGTTATCCCACTGCTCCCCTGAACAAGGCAGTTAACCCACTGCTCCCCTGAACAAGGCAGTTAACCCACTGCTCCCCTGAACAAGGCAGTTAACCCACTGCTCCCCTGAACAAGGCAGTTATGCCACTGCTCCCCTGAACAAGGCAGTTAACCCACTGCTCCCCTGAACAATGCAGTTAACCCACTGCTCCCCTGAACAAGGCAGTTAACCAACTGCTCCCCTGATCAACGCAGTTATCGCACTACTCCCCTGAACAAGGCATTTAACCCACTGCTCCCCTGAACAAGGCAGTTAACCCACTGTTCCCCTGAACAAGGCTGTTAACCCACTGCTCCCCTGAACAAGGCAGTTAACCCACTGCTCCCCTGAACAAGGCAGTTAACCCACTGCTCCCCTGACCAAGGCAGTTAACTCACTGCTCCTCTGAACAAGGCAGTTATCCCACTGCTCCCCTGAACAAGGCAGTTATCCCACTGCTCCCCTGAACAAGGCAGTTAACCCACTGCTCCAGTGAACAATGCAGTTAACCCTCTGCTCCCCTGAACAAGGCAGTTAACCCACTGCTCCCGTGAACAATGCAGTTAACCCACTGCTCCCCTGAACAAGGCAGTTAACCCACTGCTCCCCTGATCAACGCAGTTATCCCACTTCTCCCCTGAACAAGGCAGTTAACCCACTGCTCCCCTGAACAAGGCAGTTAACCCACTGCTCCCCTGAACAAGGCAGTTATCCCACTGCTCCCCTGAACAAGGCAGTTATCCCACTGCTCCCCTGAACAAGGCAGTTAACCCACTGCTCCCCTGATCAACGCAGTTATCCCACTGCTCCCCTGATCAAGGCAGTTAACCCACTGCTCCCCTGAACAAGGCAGTTAACCCACTGCTCCCCTGAACCAGGCAGTTAACCCACGGTTCCCCTGAACAAGGCAGTTAACCCACTGCTCCCCTGAACAAGGCAATTAACCCACTGTTACCCTGAACAAGGCAGTTAACCCACTGCTCCCCTGAACAAGGCAGTTAACCCACTGTTACCCTGAACAAGGCAGTTAACCCACTGCTCCCCTGAAAAAGGCAGTTAACCCACTGTTACCCTGAACAAGGCAGTTAACCCACTGCTCCCCTGAACAAGGAAGTTAACCCACTGTTCCCCTGAACAAGGCAGTTAACCCACTGATCCCCTGATCAACGCAGTTATCCCACTGCTCCCCTGAACAAGGCAGTTAACCCACTGCTCCCCTGATCAACGCAGTTATCCCACTGTTACCCTGAACAAGGCAGTTAACCCACTGCTCCCCTGAACAAGGAAGTTAACCCACTGTTCCCCTGAACAAGACAGTTAACCCACTGCTCCCCTGATCAACGCAGTTAACCCACTGCTCCCCTGAACAAGGCAGTTAACTCACTGCTCCTCTGAACAAGGCAGTTATCCCACTGCTCCCCTGAACAAGGCAGTTATCCCACTGCTCCCCTGAACAAGGCAGTTAACCCACTGCTCCCGTGAACAATGCAGTTAACCCACTGCTCCCCTGAACAAGGCAGTTAACCCACTGCTCCCCTGATCAACGCAGTTATCCCACTTCTCCCCTGAACAAGGCAGTTAACCCACTGCTCCCCTGAACAAGGCAGTTAACCCACTGCTCCCCTGAACAAGGCAGTTAACCCACTGCTCCCCTGAACAAGGCAGTTATCCCACTGCTCCCCTGAACAAGGCAGTTATCCCACTGTTCCCCTGAACAAGGCAGTTAACCCATTGCTCCCCTGAACAAGGCAGTTAACCCACTGCTCCCCTGATCAACGCAGTTATCCCACTGCTCCCCTGAACAAGGCAGTTAACCCACTGCTCCCCTGAACAAGGCAGTTAACCCACTGCTCCCCTGAACAAGGCAGTTAACCCACGGTTCCCCTGAACAAGGCAGTAAACCCACTGCTCCCCTGAACAAGGCAATTAACCCACTTTTACCCTGAACAAGGCAGTTAACCCACTGCTCCCCTGAACAAGGCAGTTAACCCACTGTTACCCTGAACAAGGCAGTTAACCCACTGCTCCCCTGAAAAAGGCAGTTAACCCACTGTTACCCTGAACAAGGCAGTTAACCCACTGCTCCCCTGAACAAGGAAGTTAACCCACTGTTCCCCTGAACAAGGCAGTTAACCCACTGATCCCCTGATCAACGCAGTTATCCCACTGCTCCCCTGAACAAGGCAGTTAACCCACTGCTCCCCTGATCAACGCAGTTATCCCACTGTTACCCTGAACAAGGCAGTTAACCCACTGCTCCCCTGAACAAGGAAGTTAACCCACTGTTCCCCTGAACAAGACAGTTAACCCACTGCTCCCCTGATCAACACAGTTATCCCACTGCTCCCCTGAACAAGGCAGTTAACCCACTGCTCCCCTGAACAAGGCAGTTAACCCACTGCTCCCCTGAACAAGGCAGTTAACCCACTGCTCCCCTGAACAAGGCAGTTAACCCACTGCTCCCCTGAACAAGGCAGTTAACCCACTGTTCCCCTGAACAAGGAAGTTAACCCACTGTTCCCCTGAACAAGGCAGTTAACCCACTGTTCCCCTGAACAAGGAAGTTAACCCACTGCTCCCCTGATCAACGCAGTTATCCCACTGCTCCCCTGAACAAGGCAGTTAACCCACTGCTCCCCTGAACAAGGCAGTTAACCCACTGCTCCCCTGAACAAGGCAGTTAACCCACTGCTCCAGTGAACAAGGCTGTTAACCCACTGCTCCCCTGAACAAGGCAGTTAACCCACTGCTCCCCTGAACAAGGCAGTTAACCCACTGCTCCCCTGACCAAGGCAGTTAACTCACTGCTCCTCTGAACAAGGCAGTTATCCCACTGCTCCCCTGAACAAGGCAGTTATCCCACTGCTCCCCTGAACAAGGCAGTTAACCCACTGCTCCAGTGAACAATGCAGTTAACCCACTGCTCCCCTGAACAAGGCAGTTAACCCACTGCTCCCGTGAACAATGCAGTTAACCCACTGCTCCCCTGAACAAGGCAGTTAACCCACTGCTCCCCTGATCAACGCAGTTATCCCACTTCTCCCCTGAACAAGGCAGTTAACCCACTGCTCCCCTGAACAAGGCAGTTAACCCACTGCTCCCCTGAACAAGGCAGTTATCCCACTGCTCCCCTGAACAAGGCAGTTATCCCACTGCTCCCCTGAACAAGGCAGTTAACCCACTGCTCCCCTGATCAACGCAGTTATCCCACTGCTCCCCTGATCAAGGCAGTTAACCCACTGCTCCCCTGAACAAGGCAGTTAACCCACTGCTCCCCTGAACAAGGCAGTTAACCCACGGTTCCCCTGAACAAGGCAGTTAACCCACTGCTCCCCTGAACAAGGCAATTAACCCACTGTTACCCTGAACAAGGCAGTTAACCCACTGCTCCCCTGAACAAGGCAGTTAACCCACTGTTACCCTGAACAAGGCAGTTATCGCACTACTCCCCTGAAAAAGGCAGTTAACCCACTGTTACCCTGAACAAGGCAGTTAACCCACTGCTCCCCTGAACAAGGAAGTTAACCCACTGTTCCCCTGAACAAGGCAGTTAACCCACTGATCCCCTGATCAACGCAGTTATCCCACTGCTCCCCTGAACAAGGCAGTTAACCCACTGCTCCCCTGATCAACGCAGTTATCCCACTGTTACCCTGAACAAGGCAGTTAACCCACTGCTCCCCTGAACAAGGAAGTTAACCCACTGTTCCCCTGAACAAGACAGTTAACCCACTGCTCCCCTGATCAACGCAGTTAACCCACTGCTCCCCTGAACAAGGCAGTTAACTCACTGCTCCTCTGAACAAGGCAGTTATCCCACTGCTCCCCTGAACAAGGCAGTTATCCCACTGCTCCCCTGAACAAGGCAGTTAACCCACTGCTCCCGTGAACAATGCAGTTAACCCACTGCTCCCCTGAACAAGGCAGTTAACCCACTGCTCCCCTGATCAACGCAGTTATCCCACTTCTCCCCTGAACAAGGCAGTTAACCCACTGCTCCCCTGAACAAGGCAGTTAACCCACTGCTCCCCTGAACAAGGCAGTTAACCCACTGCTCCCCTGAACAAGGCAGTTATCCCACTGCTCCCCTGAACAAGGCAGTTATCCCACTGCTCCCCTGAACAAGGCAGTTAACCCATTGCTCCCCTGAACAAGGCAGTTAACCCACTGCTCCCCTGATCAACGCAGTTATCCCACTGCTCCCCTGAACAAGGCAGTTAACCCACTGCTCCCCTGAACAAGGCAGTTAACCCACTGCTCCCCTGAACAAGGCAGTTAACCCACAGTTCCCCTGAACAAGGCAGTTAACCCACTGCTCCCCTGAACAAGGCAATTAACCCACTGTTACCCTGAACAAGGCAGTTAACCCACTGCTCCCCTGAACAAGGCAGTTAACCCACTGTTACCCTGAACAAGGCAGTTAACCCACTGCTCCCCTGAAAAAGGCAGTTAACCCACTGTTACCCTGAACAAGGCAGTTAACCCACTGCTCCCCTGAACAAGGAAGTTAACCCACTGTTCCCCTGAACAAGGCAGTTAACCCACTGATCCCCTGGTCAACGCAGTTATCCCACTTCTCCCCTGAACAAGGCAGTTAACCCACTGCTCCCCTGAACAAGGCAGTTAACCCACTGCTCCCCTGAACAAGGCAGTTAACCCACTGCTCCCCTGAACAAGGCAGTTAACCCACTGCTCCCCTGAACAAGGCAGTTAACCCACTGTTCCCCTGAATAAGGCAGTTAACCCACTGCTCCCCTGAACAAGGCAATTAACCCACTGTTACCCTGAACAAGGCAGTTAACCCACTGATCCCCTGATCAACGCAGTTATCCCACTGCTCCCCTGAACAAGGCAGTTAACCCACTGCTCCCCTGATAAACGCAGTTATCCCACTGTTACCCTGAACAAGGCAGTTAACCCATTGCTCCCCTGAACAAGGAAGTTGACCCACTGTTACCCTGAACAAGGCAGTTAACCCACTGCTCCCTGAAAAAGGCAGTTAACCCACTGTTACCCTGAACAAGGCAGTTAACCCACTGCTCCCATGAACAAGGAAGTTAACCCACTGTTCCCCTGAACAAGGCAGTTAACCCACTGATCCCCTGATCAACGCAGTTATCCCACTGCTCCCCTGAACAAGGCAGTTAACCCACTGCTCCCCTGATCAACGCAGTTATCCCACTGTTACCCTGAACAAGGCAGTTAACCCACTGCTCCCCTGAACAAGGAAGTTAACCCACTGTTCCCCTGAACAAGACAGTTAACCCACTGCTCCCCTGATCAACGCAGTTAACCCACTGCTCCCCTGAACAAGGCAGTTAACTCACTGCTCCTCTGAACAAGGCAGTTATCCCACTGCTCCCCTGAACAAGGCAGTTATCCCACTGCTCCCCTGAACAAGGCAGTTATCCCACTGTTACCCTGAACAAGGCAGTTAACCCACTGCTCCCCTGAACAAGGAAGTTAACCCACTGTTCCCCTGAACAAGACAGTTAACCCACTGCTCCCCTGATCAACGCAGTTAACCCACTGCTCCCCTGAACAAGGCAGTTAACTCACTGCTCCTCTGAACAAGGCAGTTATCCCACTGCTCCCCTGAACAAGGCAGTTATCCCACTGCTCCCCTGAACAAGGCAGTTAACCCACTGCTCCCGTGAACAATGCAGTTAACCCACTGCTCCCCTGAACAAGGCAGTTAACCCACTGCTCCCCTGATCAACGCAGTTATCCCACTTCTCCCCTGAACAAGGCAGTTATCCCACTGCTCCCCTGAACAAGGCAGTTAACCCACTGTTCCCCTGAACAAGGCAGTTAACCCACTGCTCCCCTGAACAAGGCAGTTAACCCACTGCTCCCCTGAACAAGGCAGTTAACCCACTGCTCCCCTGATCAACGCAGTTATCCCACTTCTCCCCTGAACAAGGCAGTTATCCCACTGCTCCCCTGAACAAGGCAGTTAACCCACTGTTCCCCTGAACAAGGCAGTTAACCCACTGCTCCCCTGAACAAGGCAGTTAACCCACTGCTCCCCTGAACAAGGCAGTTAACCCACTATTCCCCTGAACAAGGCAGTTAACTCACTGCTCCTCTGAACAAGGCAGTTATCCCACTGCTCCCCTGAACAAGGCAGTTATCCCACTGCTCCCCCGAACAAGGCAGTTAACCCACTGCTCCCGTGAACAATGCAGTTAACCCACTGCTCCCCTGAACAAGGCAGTTAACCCACTTCTCCCCTGAACAAGGCAGTTAACCCACTGCTCCCCTGAACAAGGCAGTTAACCCACTGTTCCCCTGAACAAGGCAGTTAACCCACTGCTCCCCTGAACAAGGCAGTTAACCCACTGTTACCCTGAACAAGGCAGTTAACCCACTGCTCCCCTGATCAACGCAGTTATCCCACTGCTCCCCTGAACAAGGCAGTTAACCCACTGCTCCCCTGAACAAGGCAGTTAACCCACTGCTCCCCTGAACAAGGCAGTTAACCCACTGCTCCCCTGAACACGGCAGTTATGCCACTGCTCCCCTGAACAAGGCAGTTAACCCACTGCTCCCCTGAACAATGCAGTTAACCCACTGCTCCCCTGAACAAGGCAGCCTGCTCCCCTGATCAACGCAGTTATCGCACTACTCCCCTGAACAAGGCATTTAACCCACTGCTCCCCTGAACAAGGCAGTTAACCCACTGCTCCCCTGAACAAGGCAGTTAACCCACTGCTCCCCTGAACAAGGCAGTTACCCCCTGTTCCCCTGAACAAGGCAGTTATCCCACTGCTCCCCTGAACAAGGCAGTTAACCCACTGCTCCCCTGAACAATGCAGTTAACCCACTGCTCCCCTGAACAAGGCAGTTAACCCACTGCTCCCCTGATCAACGCAGTTATCCCACTGCTCCCCTGAACAAGGCAGTTAACCCACTGCTCCCCTGAACAAGGCAGTTAACTCACTGCTCCTCTGAACAAGGCAGTTATCCCACTGCTCCCCTGAACAAGGCAGTTATCCCAATGCTCACCTGAACAAGGCAGTTAACCCACTGCTCCCGTGAACAATGCAGTTAACCCACTGCTCCCCTGAACAAGGCAGTTAACCCACTGCTCCCCTGATCAACGCAGTTATCCCACTTCTCCCCTGAACAAGGCAGTTAACCCACTGCTCCCCTGAACAAGGCAGTTAACCCACTGTTCCCCTGAACAAGGCAGTTAACCCACTGCTCCCCTGAACAAGGCAGTTAACCCACTGCTCCCCTGAACAAGGCAGTTATCCCACTGCTCCCCCGAACAAGGCAGTTAACCCACTGCTCCCGTGAACAATGCAGTTAACCCACTGCTCCCCTGAACAAGGCAGTTAACCCACTTCTCCCCTGAACAAGGCAGTTAACCCACTGCTCCCCTGAACAAGGCAGTTAACCCACTGTTCCCCTGAACAAGGCAGTTAACCCACTGCTCCCCTGAACAAGGCAGTTAACCCACTGCTCCCCTGAACAAGGCAGTTAACCCACTGCTCCCCTGAACAAGGCAGTTATGCCACTGCTCCCCTGAACAAGGCAGTTAACCCACTGCTCCCCTGAACAATGCAGTTAACCCACTGCTCCCCTGAACAAGGCAGTTAACCAACTGCTCCCCTGATCAACGCAGTTATCGCACTACTCCCCTGAACAAGGCATTTAACCCACTGCTCCCCTGAACAAGGCAGTTAACCCACTGTTCCCCTGAACAAGGCAGTTAACCCACTGCTCCCCTGAACAAGGCAGTTAACCCACTGCTCCCCTGAACAAGGCAGTTAACCCACTGCTCCCCTGAACAAGGCAGTTAACTCACTGCTCCTCTGAACAAGGCAGTTATCCCACTGCTCCCCTGAACAAGGCAGTTATCCCACTGCTCCCCTGAACAAGGCAGTTAACCCACTGCTCCCGTGAACAATGCAGTTAACCCACTGCTCCCCTGAACAAGGCAGTTAACCCACTGCTCCCCTGATCAACGCAGTTATCCCACTTCTCCCCTGAACAAGGCAGTTAACCCACTGCTCCCCTGAACAAGGCAGTTAACCCACTGCTCCCCTGAACAAGGCAGTTAACCCACTGCTCCCCTGAACAAGGCAGTTATCCCACTGCTCCCCTGAACAAGGCAGTTATCCCACTGCTCCCCTGAACAAGGCAGTTAACCCACTGCTCCCCTGATCAACGCAGTTATCCCACTGCTCCCCTGAACAAGGCAGTTAACCCACTGCTCCCCTGAACAAGGCAGTTAACCCACTGCTCCCCTGAACAAGGCAGTTAACCCACGGTTCCCCTGAACAAGGCAGTTAACCCACTGCTCCCCTGAACAAGGCAATTAACCCACTGTTACCCTGAACAATGCAGTTAACCCACTGCTCCCCTGAACAAGGCAGTTAACCCACTGTTACCCTGAACAAGGCAGTTAACCCACTGCTCCCCTGAAAAAGGCAGTTAACCCACTGTTACCCTGAACAAGGCAGTTAACCCACTGCTCCCCTGAACAAGGAAGTTAACCCACTGTTCCCCTGAACAAGGCAGTTAACCCACTGATCCCCTGAACAAGGCAGTTAACCCACTGCTCCCCTGATCAACGCAGTTATCCCACTGTTACCCTGAACAAGGCAGTTAACCCACTGCTCCCCTGAACAAGGAAGTTAACCCACTGTTCCCCTGAACAAGACAGTTAACCCACTGCTCCCCTGATCAACGCAGTTAACCCACTGCTCCCCTGAACAAGGCAGTTAATGAGGATACCCTAGGATAGGGGGCGCCACAGCGCATTTTGAAAAAAAATCGTTCCCATTTTCAACGGCCTACTAATCAAACTCAGAAGATAGGGCATGCATATACTTATTATATATGGATAGAAAACACTCTAAAGTTTCTAAAACTGTTTGAATGGTGTCTGTGAGTATAACAGAACTCATTTGGCAGGCAAAACCCTGAGACATTTTCTGACAGGAAGTGGATACCTGATGTGTTGTATTGAGTTCTAACCTATCCCATTGAAAAACACAGGGGTTTAGGAATATTTTGGCACTTCCTATTGCTTCCACTAGATGTCGCCAGTCCTTTCACAGTGGTTTGAGCCTTATAGAGTCAAAACTCAGTGAATGACAGGAGTTTGAAATTGGTCACAGGGGATGGGCCATCACCATTATGACGCCGGCGGCCATGTCTGCCCCCACCTTTGGAAACGGTTTTAAAGGCAATGAAATCATCCCCCTCGAATCTTATTGGCTCTCTTGGTGTTAGTGGCCCTGAACATTTATTTTATACAACGTTTGACATGTTTGAACGAACCTACATGCGCGAGGATTGCTTTCAGTATGAAGTGCAGAGCTGCGTTTGGAGAGAGCCATAGGACGCGCTACCAACATCAGGCTAATGGAACGTGAAGTATGGACTTTTTGACCGAAAATACATCTGTTGTGGACCTGGGATGCTTTCTGATGAAGACAACTAAAGGTAGGCGATTATTGACAATATTATTGAAGATGAGATGGTTCATACTGTTGCATCCAAGATGGCGCCGAGCACTGTATATTAGCTGATTTTCTGAGTATCGCATCTCCTTTTATCGCAAAGTGTGATTACCCAGTAAAGTTAATTTAAAATCTGGTATGACGGGTGTTCTCAAGAGATATTCATCTATAAATGTTAGATTGACAATATACATTTAAAAAATCGTTATAGTATAGCAATTTATTGAAACGTAGCATTGTTTACCGGGACGCTTTTGAGGGGAAATTAGGTAGTCAACGTCAGACAGAGATGTAAAATGCTGTTTTTATATATAAATATGACCTTTATTGAACAAAAGAATGCATGCATTGTATAACATGATGTCCTAGGGGTGCCATCTGATGAAGTTTGTAAAAGGTTAGTGCTACATTTAGCTGTTTATTGATAATATGTGATGGAAGTGGTTGGTCGGAAAATGGCTATGAAGCTGCTTTTTACGATGGACTCATCTAATATAATCTAATGATTTGCTTTTCCTGTAAAACCTTTTTGAAATCGGACGACGTGGGTCGATTCAGGAGAGGTGTATCTATAAAAAAAAAAAAAATATATTTTTTAATTTTGTAAAAAATTATGCTAATTTTTTAATGCTAATTGGCGATATGATTTTTCGCTGGATTTTGATCCCGCTAACGGGATCAGATGCTCAAGATTAACTCACTGCTCCTCTGAACAAGGCAGTTATCCCACTGCTCCCCTGAACAAGGCAGTTATCCCACTGCTCCCCTGAACAAGGCAGTTAACCCACTGCTCCCGTGAACAATGCAGTTAACCCACTGCTCCCCTGAACAAGGCAGTTAACCCACTGCTCCCCTGATCAACGCAGTTATCCCACTTCTCCCCTGAACAAGGCAGTTAACCCACTGCTCCCCTGAACAAGGCAGTTAACCCACTGCTCCCCTGAACAAGGCAGTTAACCCACTGCTCCCCTGAACAAGGCAGTTATCCCACTGCTCCCCTGAACAAGGCAGTTATCCCACTGCTCCCCTGAACAAGGCAGTTAACCCATTGCTCCCCTGAACAAGGCAGTTAACCCACTGCTCCCCTGATCAACGCAGTTATCCCACTGCTCCCCTGAACAAGGCAGTTAACCCACTGCTCCCCTGAACAAGGCAGTTAACCCACTGCTCCCCTGAACAAGGCAGTTGACCCACGGTTCCCCTGAACAAGGCAGTTAACCCACTGCTCCCCTGAACAAGGCAATTAACCCACTGTTACCCTGAACAAGGCAGTTAACCCACTGCTCCCCTGAACAAGGCAGTTAACCCACTGTTACCCTGAACAAGGCAGTTAACCCACTGCTCCCCTGAAAAAGGCAGTTAACCCACTGTTACCCTGAACAAGGCAGTTAACCCACTGCTCCCCTGAACAAGGAAGTTAACCCACTGTTCCCCTGAACAAGGCAGTTAACCCACTGATCCCCTGATCAACGCAGTTATCCCACTGCTCCCCTGAACAAGGCAGTTAACCCACTGCTCCCCTGATCAACGCAGTTATCCCACTGTTACCCTGAACAAGGCAGTTAACCCACTGCTCCCCTGAACAAGGATGTTAACCCACTGTTCCCCTGAACAAGACAGTTAACCCACTGCTCCCCTGATCAACGCAGTTATCCCACTGCTCCCCTGAACAAGGCAGTTAACCCACTGCTCCCCTGAACAAGGCAGTTAACCCACTGCTCCCCTGAACAAGGCAGTTAACCCACTGTTCCCCTGAACAAGGAAGTTAACCCACTGTTCCCCTGAACAAGGCAGTTAACCCACTGTTCCCCTGAACAAGGAAGTTAACCCACTGCTCCCCTGATCAACGCAGTTATCCCACTGCTCCCCTGAACAAGGCAGTTAACCCACTGCTCCCCTGAACAAGGCAGTTAACCCACTGCTCCCCTGAACAAGGCAGTTAACCCACTGCTCCCCTGAACAAGGCAGTTATGCCACTGCTCCCCTGAACAAGGCAGTTAACCCACTGCTCCCCTGAACAATGCAGTTAACCCACTGCTCCCCTGAACAAGGCAGTTAACCAACTGCTCCCCTGATCAACGCAGTTATCGCACTACTCCCCTGAACAAGGCATTTAACCCACTGCTCCCCTGAACAAGGCAGTTAACCCACTGTTCCCCTGAACAAGGCTGTTAACCCACTGCTCCCCTGAACAAGGCAGTTAACCCACTGCTCCCCTGAACAAGGCAGTTAACCCACTGCTCCCCTGACCAAGGCAGTTAACTCACTGCTCCTCTGAACAAGGCAGTTATCCCACTGCTCCCCTGAACAAGGCAGTTATCCCACTGCTCCCCTGAACAAGGCAGTTAACCCACTGCTCCAGTGAACAATGCAGTTAACCCTCTGCTCCCCTGAACAAGGCAGTTAACCCACTGCTCCCGTGAACAATGCAGTTAACCCACTGCTCCCCTGAACAAGGCAGTTAACCCACTGCTCCCCTGATCAACGCAGTTATCCCACTTCTCCCCTGAACAAGGCAGTTAACCCACTGCTCCCCTGAACAAGGCAGTTAACCCACTGCTCCCCTGAACAAGGCAGTTATCCCACTGCTCCCCTGAACAAGGCAGTTATCCCACTGCTCCCCTGAACAAGGCAGTTAACCCACTGCTCCCCTGATCAACGCAGTTATCCCACTGCTCCCCTGATCAAGGCAGTTAACCCACTGCTCCCCTGAACAAGGCAGTTAACCCACTGCTCCCCTGAACAAGGCAGTTAACCCACGGTTCCCCTGAACAAGGCAGTTAACCCACTGCTCCCCTGAACAAGGCAATTAACCCACTGTTACCCTGAACAAGGCAGTTAACCCACTGCTCCCCTGAACAAGGCAGTTAACCCACTGTTACCCTGAACAAGGCAGTTAACCCACTGCTCCCCTGAAAAAGGCAGTTAACCCACTGTTACCCTGAACAAGGCAGTTAACCCACTGCTCCCCTGAACAAGGAAGTTAACCCACTGTTCCCCTGAACAAGGCAGTTAACCCACTGATCCCCTGATCAACGCAGTTATCCCACTGCTCCCCTGAACAAGGCAGTTAACCCACTGCTCCCCTGATCAACGCAGTTATCCCACTGTTACCCTGAACAAGGCAGTTAACCCACTGCTCCCCTGAACAAGGAAGTTAACCCACTGTTCCCCTGAACAAGACAGTTAACCCACTGCTCCCCTGATCAACGCAGTTAACCCACTGCTCCCCTGAACAAGGCAGTTAACTCACTGCTCCTCTGAACAAGGCAGTTATCCCACTGCTCCCCTGAACAAGGCAGTTATCCCACTGCTCCCCTGAACAAGGCAGTTAACCCACTGCTCCCGTGAACAATGCAGTTAACCCACTGCTCCCCTGAACAAGGCAGTTAACCCACTGCTCCCCTGATCAACGCAGTTATCCCACATCTCCCCTGAACAAGGCAGTTAACCCACTGCTCCCCTGAACAAGGCAGTTAACCCACTGCTCCCCTGAACAAGGCAGTTAACCCACTGCTCCCCTGAACAAGGCAGTTATCCCACTGCTCCCCTGAACAAGGCAGTTATCCCACTGTTCCCCTGAACAAGGCAGTTAACCCATTGCTCCCCTGAACAAGGCAGTTAACCCACTGCTCCCCTGATCAACGCAGTTATCCCACTGCTCCCCTGAACAAGGCAGTTAACCCACTGCTCCCCTGAACAAGGCAGTTAACCCACTGCTCCCCTGAACAAGGCAGTTAACCCACGGTTCCCCTGAACAAGGCAGTAAACCCACTGCTCCCCTGAACAAGGCAATTAACCCACTTTTACCCTGAACAAGGCAGTTAACCCACTGCTCCCCTGAACAAGGCAGTTAACCCACTGTTACCCTGAACAAGGCAGTTAACCCACTGCTCCCCTGAAAAAGGCAGTTAACCCACTGTTACCCTGAACAAGGCAGTTAACCCACTGCTCCCCTGAACAAGGAAGTTAACCCACTGTTCCCCTGAACAAGGCAGTTAACCCACTGATCCCCTGATCAACGCAGTTATCCCACTGCTCCCCTGAACAAGGCAGTTAACCCACTGCTCCCCTGATCAACGCAGTTATCCCACTGTTACCCTGAACAAGGCAGTTAACCCACTGCTCCCCTGAACAAGGAAGTTAACCCACTGTTCCCCTGAACAAGACAGTTAACCCACTGCTCCCCTGATCAACACAGTTATCCCACTGCTCCCCTGAACAAGGCAGTTAACCCACTGCTCCCCTGAACAAGGCAGTTAACCCACTGCTCCCCTGAACAAGGCAGTTAACCCACTGCTCCCCTGAACAAGGCAGTTAACCCACTGCTCCCCTGAACAAGGCAGTTAACCCACTGTTCCCCTGAACAAGGAAGTTAACCCACTGTTCCCCTGAACAAGGCAGTTAACCCACTGTTCCCCTGAACAAGGAAGTTAACCCACTGCTCCCCTGATCAACGCAGTTATCCCACTGCTCCCCTGAACAAGGCAGTTAACCCACTGCTCCCCTGAACAAGGCAGTTAACCCACTGCTCCCCTGAACAAGGCAGTTAACCCACTGCTCCAGTGAACAAGGCTGTTAACCCACTGCTCCCCTGAACAAGGCAGTTAACCCACTGCTCCCCTGAACAAGGCAGTTAACCCACTGCTCCCCTGACCAAGGCAGTTAACTCACTGCTCCTCTGAACAAGGCAGTTATCCCACTGCTCCCCTGAACAAGGCAGTTATCCCACTGCTCCCCTGAACAAGGCAGTTAACCCACTGCTCCAGTGAACAATGCAGTTAACCCACTGCTCCCCTGAACAAGGCAGTTAACCCACTGCTCCCGTGAACAATGCAGTTAACCCACTGCTCCCCTGAACAAGGCAGTTAACCCACTGCTCCCCTGATCAACGCAGTTATCCCACTTCTCCCCTGAACAAGGCAGTTAACCCACTGCTCCCCTGAACAAGGCAGTTAACCCACTGCTCCCCTGAACAAGGCAGTTATCCCACTGCTCCCCTGAACAAGGCAGTTATCCCACTGCTCCCCTGAACAAGGCAGTTAACCCACTGCTCCCCTGATCAACGCAGTTATCCCACTGCTCCCCTGATCAAGGCAGTTAACCCACTGCTCCCCTGAACAAGGCAGTTAACCCACTGCTCCCCTGAACAAGGCAGTTAACCCACGGTTCCCCTGAACAAGGCAGTTAACCCACTGCTCCCCTGAACAAGGCAATTAACCCACTGTTACCCTGAACAAGGCAGTTAACCCACTGCTCCCCTGAACAAGGCAGTTAACCCACTGTTACCCTGAACAAGGCAGTTATCGCACTACTCCCCTGAAAAAGGCAGTTAACCCACTGTTACCCTGAACAAGGCAGTTAACCCACTGCTCCCCTGAACAAGGAAGTTAACCCACTGTTCCCCTGAACAAGGCAGTTAACCCACTGATCCCCTGATCAACGCAGTTATCCCACTGCTCCCCTGAACAAGGCAGTTAACCCACTGCTCCCCTGATCAACGCAGTTATCCCACTGTTACCCTGAACAAGGCAGTTAACCCACTGCTCCCCTGAACAAGGAAGTTAACCCACTGTTCCCCTGAACAAGACAGTTAACCCACTGCTCCCCTGATCAACGCAGTTAACCCACTGCTCCCCTGAACAAGGCAGTTAACTCACTGCTCCTCTGAACAAGGCAGTTATCCCACTGCTCCCCTGAACAAGGCAGTTATCCCACTGCTCCCCTGAACAAGGCAGTTAACCCACTGCTCCCGTGAACAATGCAGTTAACCCACTGCTCCCCTGAACAAGGCAGTTAACCCACTGCTCCCCTGATCAACGCAGTTATCCCACTTCTCCCCTGAACAAGGCAGTTAACCCACTGCTCCCCTGAACAAGGCAGTTAACCCACTGCTCCCCTGAACAAGGCAGTTAACCCACTGCTCCCCTGAACAAGGCAGTTATCCCACTGCTCCCCTGAACAAGGCAGTTATCCCACTGCTCCCCTGAACAAGGCAGTTAACCCATTGCTCCCCTGAACAAGGCAGTTAACCCACTGCTCCCCTGATCAACGCAGTTATCCCACTGCTCCCCTGAACAAGGCAGTTAACCCACTGCTCCCCTGAACAAGGCAGTTAACCCACTGCTCCCCTGAACAAGGCAGTTAACCCACAGTTCCCCTGAACAAGGCAGTTAACCCACTGCTCCCCTGAACAAGGCAATTAACCCACTGTTACCCTGAACAAGGCAGTTAACCCACTGCTCCCCTGAACAAGGCAGTTAACCCACTGTTACCCTGAACAAGGCAGTTAACCCACTGCTCCCCTGAAAAAGGCAGTTAACCCACTGTTACCCTGAACAAGGCAGTTAACCCACTGCTCCCCTGAACAAGGAAGTTAACCCACTGTTCCCCTGAACAAGGCAGTTAACCCACTGATCCCCTGATCAACGCAGTTATCCCACTTCTCCCCTGAACAAGGCAGTTAACCCACTGCTCCCCTGAACAAGGCAGTTAACCCACTGCTCCCCTGAACAAGGCAGTTAACCCACTGCTCCCCTGAACAAGGCAGTTAACCCACTGCTCCCCTGAACAAGGCAGTTAACCCACTGTTCCCCTGAATAAGGCAGTTAACCCACTGCTCCCCTGAACAAGGCAATTAACCCACTGTTACCCTGAACAAGGCAGTTAACCCACTGATCCCCTGATCAACGCAGTTATCCCACTGCTCCCCTGAACAAGGCAGTTAACCCACTGCTCCCCTGATAAACGCAGTTATCCCACTGTTACCCTGAACAAGGCAGTTAACCCATTGCTCCCCTGAACAAGGAAGTTGACCCACTGTTACCCTGAACAAGGCAGTTAACCCACTGCTCCCTGAAAAAGGCAGTTAACCCACTGTTACCCTGAACAAGGCAGTTAACCCACTGCTCCCATGAACAAGGAAGTTAACCCACTGTTCCCCTGAACAAGGCAGTTAACCCACTGATCCCCTGATCAACGCAGTTATCCCACTGCTCCCCTGAACAAGGCAGTTAACCCACTGCTCCCCTGATCAACGCAGTTATCCCACTGTTACCCTGAACAAGGCAGTTAACCCACTGCTCCCCTGAACAAGGAAGTTAACCCACTGTTCCCCTGAACAAGACAGTTAACCCACTGCTCCCCTGATCAACGCAGTTAACCCACTGCTCCCCTGAACAAGGCAGTTAACTCACTGCTCCTCTGAACAAGGCAGTTATCCCACTGCTCCCCTGAACAAGGCAGTTATCCCACTGCTCCCCTGAACAAGGCAGTTATCCCACTGTTACCCTGAACAAGGCAGTTAACCCACTGCTCCCCTGAACAAGGAAGTTAACCCACTGTTCCCCTGAACAAGACAGTTAACCCACTGCTCCCCTGATCAACGCAGTTAACCCACTGCTCCCCTGAACAAGGCAGTTAACTCACTGCTCCTCTGAACAAGGCAGTTATCCCACTGCTCCCCTGAACAAGGCAGTTATCCCACTGCTCCCCTGAACAAGGCAGTTAACCCACTGCTCCCGTGAACAATGCAGTTAACCCACTGCTCCCCTGAACAAGGCAGTTAACCCACTGCTCCCCTGATCAACGCAGTTATCCCACTTCTCCCCTGAACAAGGCAGTTATCCCACTGCTCCCCTGAACAAGGCAGTTAACCCACTGTTCCCCTGAACAAGGCAGTTAACCCACTGCTCCCCTGAACAAGGCAGTTAACCCACTGCTCCCCTGAACAAGGCAGTTAACCCACTATTCCCCTGAACAAGGCAGTTAACTCACTGCTCCTCTGAACAAGGCAGTTATCCCACTGCTCCCCTGAACAAGGCAGTTATCCCACTGCTCCCCCGAACAAGGCAGTTAACCCACTGCTCCCGTGAACAATGCAGTTAACCCACTGCTCCCCTGAACAAGGCAGTTAACCCACTTCTCCCCTGAACAAGGCAGTTAACCCACTGCTCCCCTGAACAAGGCAGTTAACCCACTGTTCCCCTGAACAAGGCAGTTAACCCACTGCTCCCCTGAACAAGGCAGTTAACCCACTGTTACCCTGAACAAGGCAGTTAACCCACTGCTCCCCTGATCAACGCAGTTATCCCACTGCTCCCCTGAACAAGGCAGTTAACCCACTGCTCCCCTGAACAAGGCAGTTAACCCACTGCTCCCCTGAACAAGGCAGTTAACCCACTGCTCCCCTGAACACGGCAGTTATGCCACTGCTCCCCTGAACAAGGCAGTTAACCCACTGCTCCCCTGAACAATGCAGTTAACCCACTGCTCCCCTGAACAAGGCAGTTAACCAACTGCTCCCCTGATCAACGCAGTTATCGCACTACTCCCCTGAACAAGGCATTTAACCCACTGCTCCCCTGAACAAGGCAGTTAACCCACTGCTCCCCTGAACAAGGCAGTTAACCCACTGCTCCCCTGAACAAGGCAGTTACCCCCTGTTCCCCTGAACAAGGCAGTTATCCCACTGCTCCCCTGAACAAGGCAGTTAACCCACTGCTCCCCTGAACAATGCAGTTAACCCACTGCTCCCCTGAACAAGGAAGTTAACCCACTGTTCCCCTGAACCATGCAGTTAACCCACTGCTCCCCTGATCAACGCAGTTATCCCACTTCTCCCCTGAACAAGGCAGTTAACCCACTGCTCCCCTGAACAAGGCAGTTAACCCACTGCTCCCCTGAACAAGGCAGTTAACCCACTGCTCCCCTGAACAAGGCAGTTAACCCACTGCTCCCCTGAACAAGGCAGTTAACCCACTGTTCCCCTGAATAAGGCAGTTAACCCACTGCTCCCCTGAACAAGGCAATTAACCCACTGTTACCCTGAACAAGGCAGTTAACCCACTGATCCCCTGATCAACGCAGTTATCCCACTGCTCCCCTGAACAAGGCAGTTAACCCACTGCTCCCCTGATAAACGCAGTTATCCCACTGTTACCCTGAACAAGGCAGTTAACCCATTGCTCCCCTGAACAAGGAAGTTGACCCACTGTTACCCTGAACAAGGCAGTTAACCCACTGCTCCCTGAAAAAGGCAGTTAACCCACTGTTACCCTGAACAAGGCAGTTAACCCACTGCTCCCATGAACAAGGAAGTTAACCCACTGTTCCCCTGAACAAGGCAGTTAACCCACTGATCCCCTGATCAACGCAGTTATCCCACTGCTCCCCTGAACAAGGCAGTTAACCCACTTCTCCCCTGATCAACGCAGTTATCCCACTGTTACCCTGAACAAGGCAGTTAACCCACTGCTCCCCTGAACAAGGAAGTTAACCCACTGTTCCCCTGAACAAGACAGTTAACCCACTGCTCCCCTGATCAACGCAGTTAACCCACTGCTCCCCTGAACAAGGCAGTTAACTCACTGCTCCTCTGAACAAGGCAGTTATCCCACTGCTCCCCTGAACAAGGCAGTTATCCCACTGCTCCCCTGAACAAGGCAGTTATCCCACTGTTACCCTGAACAAGGCAGTTAACCCACTGCTCCCCTGAACAAGGAAGTTAACCCACTGTTCCCCTGAACAAGACAGTTAACCCACTGCTCCCCTGATCAACGCAGTTAACCCACTGCTCCCCTGAACAAGGCAGTTAACTCACTGCTCCTCTGAACAAGGCAGTTATCCCACTGCTCCCCTGAACAAGGCAGTTATCCCACTGCTCCCCTGAACAAGGCAGTTAACCCACTGCTCCCGTGAACAATGCAGTTAACCCACTGCTCCCCTGAACAAGGCAGTTAACCCACTGCTCCCCTGATCAACGCAGTTATCCCACTTCTCCCCTGAACAAGGCAGTTATCCCACTGCTCCCCTGAACAAGGCAGTTAACCCACTGTTCCCCTGAACAAGGCAGTTAACCCACTGCTCCCCTGAACAAGGCAGTTAACCCACTGCTCCCCTGAACAAGGCAGTTAACCCACTATTCCCCTGAACAAGGCAGTTAACTCACTGCTCCTCTGAACAAGGCAGTTATCCCACTGCTCCCCTGAACAAGGCAGTTATCCCACTGCTCCCCCGAACAAGGCAGTTAACCCACTGCTCCCGTGAACAATGCAGTTAACCCACTGCTCCCCTGAACAAGGCAGTTAACCCACTTCTCCCCTGAACAAGGCAGTTAACCCACTGCTCCCCTGAACAAGGCAGTTAACCCACTGTTCCCCTGAACAAGGCAGTTAACCCACTGCTCCCCTGAACAAGGCAGTTAACCCACTGTTACCCTGAACAAGGCAGTTAACCCACTGCTCCCCTGATCAACGCAGTTATCCCACTGCTCCCCTGAACAAGGCAGTTAACCCACTGCTCCCCTGAACAAGGCAGTTAACCCACTGCTCCCCTGAACAAGGCAGTTAACCCACTGCTCCCCTGAACACGGCAGTTATGCCACTGCTCCCCTAAACAAGGCAGTTAACCCACTGCTCCCCTGAACAATGCAGTTAACCCACTGCTCCCCTGAACAAGGCAGTTAACCAACTGCTCCCCTGATCAACGCAGTTATCGCACTACTCCCCTGAACAAGGCATTTAACCCACTGCTCCCCTGAACAAGGCAGTTAACCCACTGCTCCCCTGAACAAGGCAGTTAACCCACTGCTCCCCTGAACAAGGCAGTTACCCCCTGTTCCCCTGAACAAGGCAGTTATCCCACTGCTCCCCTGAACAAGGCAGTTAACCCACTGCTCCCCTGAACAATGCAGTTAACCCACTGCTCCCCTGAACAAGGCAGTTAACCCACTGCTCCCCTGATCAACGCAGTTATCCCACTGCTCCCCTGAACAAGGCAGTTAACCCACTGCTCCCCTGAACAAGGCAGTTAACTCACTGCTCCTCTGAACAAGGCAGTTATCCCACTGCTCCCCTGAACAAGGCAGTTATCCCAATGCTCACCTGAACAAGGCAGTTAACCCACTGC
Organism: Salmo salar; assembly: GCF_965601325.2. Taxonomy (NCBI): domain Eukaryota; kingdom Metazoa; phylum Chordata; class Actinopteri; order Salmoniformes; family Salmonidae; genus Salmo; species Salmo salar. Next base: position 60,657,148 of record NC_138301.1, read on the forward strand.
TCCCGTGAACAATGCAGTTAACCCACTGCTCCCCTGAACAAGGCAGTTAACCCACTGCTCCCCTGATCAACGCAGTTATCCCACTTCTCCCCTGAACAAGGCAGTTAACCCACTGCTCCCCTGAACAAGGCAGTTAACCCACTGTTCCCCTGAACAAGGCAGTTAACCCACTGCTCCCCTGAACAAGGCAGTTAACCCACTGCTCCCCTGAACAAGGCAGTTATCCCACTGCTCCCCCGAACAAGGCAGTTAACCCACTGCTCCCGTGAACAATGCAGTTAACCCACTGCTCCCCTGAACAAGGCAGTTAACCCACTTCTCCCCTGAACAAGGCAGTTAACCCACTGCTCCCCTGAACAAGGCAGTTAACCCACTGTTCCCCTGAACAAGGCAGTTAACCCACTGCTCCCCTGAACAAGGCAGTTAACCCACTGCTCCCCTGAACAAGGCAGTTAACCCACTGCTCCCCTGAACAAGGCAGTTATGCCACTGCTCCCCTGAACAAGGCAGTTAACCCACTGCTCCCCTGAACAATGCAGTTAACCCACTGCTCCCCTGAACAAGGCAGTTAACCAACTGCTCCCCTGATCAACGCAGTTATCGCACTACTCCCCTGAACAAGGCATTTAACCCACTGCTCCCCTGAACAAGGCAGTTAACCCACTGTTCCCCTGAACAAGGCAGTTAACCCACTGCTCCCCTGAACAAGGCAGTTAACCCACTGCTCCCCTGAACAAGGCAGTTAACCCACTGCTCCCCTGAACAAGGCAGTTAACTCACTGCTCCTCTGAACAAGGCAGTTATCCCACTGCTCCCCTGAACAAGGCAGTTATCCCACTGCTCCCCTGAACAAGGCAGTTAACCCACTGCTCCCGTGAACAATGCAGTTAACCCACTGCTCCCCTGAACAAGGCAGTTAACCCACTGCTCCCCTGATCAACGCAGTTATCCCACTTCTCCCCTGAACAAGGCAGTTAACCCACTGCTCCCCTGAACAAGGCAGTTAACCCACTGCTCCCCTGAACAAGGCAGTTAACCCACTGCTCCCCTGAACAAGGCAGTTATCCCACTGCTCCCCTGAACAAGGCAGTTATCCCACTGCTCCCCTGAACAAGGCAGTTAACCCACTGCTCCCCTGATCAACGCAGTTATCCCACTGCTCCCCTGAACAAGGCAGTTAACCCACTGCTCCCCTGAACAAGGCAGTTAACCCACTGCTCCCCTGAACAAGGCAGTTAACCCACGGTTCCCCTGAACAAGGCAGTTAACCCACTGCTCCCCTGAACAAGGCAATTAACCCACTGTTACCCTGAACAATGCAGTTAACCCACTGCTCCCCTGAACAAGGCAGTTAACCCACTGTTACCCTGAACAAGGCAGTTAACCCACTGCTCCCCTGAAAAAGGCAGTTAACCCACTGTTACCCTGAACAAGGCAGTTAACCCACTGCTCCCCTGAACAAGGAAGTTAACCCACTGTTCCCCTGAACAAGGCAGTTAACCCACTGATCCCCTGAACAAGGCAGTTAACCCACTGCTCCCCTGATCAACGCAGTTATCCCACTGTTACCCTGAACAAGGCAGTTAACCCACTGCTCCCCTGAACAAGGAAGTTAACCCACTGTTCCCCTGAACAAGACAGTTAACCCACTGCTCCCCTGATCAACGCAGTTAACCCACTGCTCCCCTGAACAAGGCAGTTAACTCACTGCTCCTCTGAACAAGGCAGTTATCCCACTGCTCCCCTGAACAAGGCAGTTATCCCACTGCTCCCCTGAACAAGGCAGTTAACCCACTGCTCCCGTGAACAATGCAGTTAACCCACTGCTCCCCTGAACAAGGCAGTTAACCCACTGCTCCCCTGATCAACGCAGTTATCCCACTTCTCCCCTGAACAAGGCAGTTAACCCACTGCTCCCCTGAACAAGGCAGTTAACCCACTGCTCCCCTGAACAAGGCAGTTAACCCACTGCTCCCCTGAACAAGGCAGTTATCCCACTGCTCCCCTGAACAAGGCAGTTATCCCACTGCTCCCCTGAACAAGGCAGTTAACCCATTGCTCCCCTGAACAAGGCAGTTAACCCACTGCTCCCCTGATCAACGCAGTTATCCCACTGCTCCCCTGAACAAGGCAGTTAACCCACTGCTCCCCTGAACAAGGCAGTTAACCCACTGCTCCCCTGAACAAGGCAGTTGACCCACGGTTCCCCTGAACAAGGCAGTTAACCCACTGCTCCCCTGAACAAGGCAATTAACCCACTGTTACCCTGAACAAGGCAGTTAACCCACTGCTCCCCTGAACAAGGCAGTTAACCCACTGTTACCCTGAACAAGGCAGTTAACCCACTGCTCCCCTGAAAAAGGCAGTTAACCCACTGTTACCCTGAACAAGGCAGTTAACCCACTGCTCCCCTGAACAAGGAAGTTAACCCACTGTTCCCCTGAACAAGGCAGTTAACCCACTGATCCCCTGATCAACGCAGTTATCCCACTGCTCCCCTGAACAAGGCAGTTAACCCACTGCTCCCCTGATCAACGCAGTTATCCCACTGTTACCCTGAACAAGGCAGTTAACCCACTGCTCCCCTGAACAAGGATGTTAACCCACTGTTCCCCTGAACAAGACAGTTAACCCACTGCTCCCCTGATCAACGCAGTTATCCCACTGCTCCCCTGAACAAGGCAGTTAACCCACTGCTCCCCTGAACAAGGCAGTTAACCCACTGCTCCCCTGAACAAGGCAGTTAACCCACTGTTCCCCTGAACAAGGAAGTTAACCCACTGTTCCCCTGAACAAGGCAGTTAACCCACTGTTCCCCTGAACAAGGAAGTTAACCCACTGCTCCCCTGATCAACGCAGTTATCCCACTGCTCCCCTGAACAAGGCAGTTAACCCACTGCTCCCCTGAACAAGGCAGTTAACCCACTGCTCCACTGAACAAGGCAGTTAACCCACTGCTCCCCTGAACAAGGCAGTTATGCCACTGCTCCCCTGAACAAGGCAGTTAACCCACTGCTCCCCTGAACAATGCAGTTAACCCACTGCTCCCCTGAACAAGGCAGTTAACCAACTGCTCCCCTGATCAACGCAGTTATCGCACTACTCCCCTGAACAAGGCATTTAACCCACTGCTCCCCTGAACAAGGCAGTTAACCCACTGTTCCCCTGAACAAGGCTGTTAACCCACTGCTCCCCTGAACAAGGCAGTTAACCCACTGCTCCCCTGAACAAGGCAGTTAACCCACTGCTCCCCTGACCAAGGCAGTTAACTCACTGCTCCTCTGAACAAGGCAGTTATCCCACTGCTCCCCTGAACAAGGCAGTTATCCCACTGCTCCCCTGAACAAGGCAGTTAACCCACTGCTCCAGTGAACAATGCAGTTAACCCTCTGCTCCCCTGAACAAGGCAGTTAACCCACTGCTCCCGTGAACAATGCAGTTAACCCACTGCTCCCCTGAACAAGGCAGTTAACCCACTGCTCCCCTGATCAACGCAGTTATCCCACTTCTCCCCTGAACAAGGCAGTTAACCCACTGCTCCCCTGAACAAGGCAGTTAACCCACTGCTCCCCTGAACAAGGCAGTTATCCCACTGCTCCCCTGAACAAGGCAGTTATCCCACTGCTCCCCTGAACAAGGCAGTTAACCCACTGCTCCCCTGATCAACGCAGTTATCCCACTGCTCCCCTGATCAAGGCAGTTAACCCACTGCTCCCCTGAACAAGGCAGTTAACCCACTGCTCCCCTGAACAAGGCAGTTAACCCACGGTTCCCCTGAACAAGGCAGTTAACCCACTGCTCCCCTGAACAAGGCAATTAACCCACTGTTACCCTGAACAAGGCAGTTAACCCACTGCTCCCCTGAACAAGGCAGTTAACCCACTGTTACCCTGAACAAGGCAGTTAACCCACTGCTCCCCTGAAAAAGGCAGTTAACCCACTGTTACCCTGAACAAGGCAGTTAACCCACTGCTCCCCTGAACAAGGAAGTTAACCCACTGTTCCCCTGAACAAGGCAGTTAACCCACTGATCCCCTGATCAACGCAGTTATCCCACTGCTCCCCTGAACAAGGCAGTTAACCCACTGCTCCCCTGATCAACGCAGTTATCCCACTGTTACCCTGAACAAGGCAGTTAACCCACTGCTCCCCTGAACAAGGAAGTTAACCCACTGTTCCCCTGAACAAGACAGTTAACCCACTGCTCCCCTGATCAACGCAGTTAACCCACTGCTCCCCTGAACAAGGCAGTTAACTCACTGCTCCTCTGAACAAGGCAGTTATCCCACTGCTCCCCTGAACAAGGCAGTTATCCCACTGCTCCCCTGAACAAGGCAGTTAACCCACTGCTCCCGTGAACAATGCAGTTAACCCACTGCTCCCCTGAACAAGGCAGTTAACCCACTGCTCCCCTGATCAACGCAGTTATCCCACTTCTCCCCTGAACAAGGCAGTTAACCCACTGCTCCCCTGAACAAGGCAGTTAACCCACTGCTCCCCTGAACAAGGCAGTTAACCCACTGCTCCCCTGAACAAGGCAGTTATCCCACTGCTCCCCTGAACAAGGCAGTTATCCCACTGTTCCCCTGAACAAGGCAGTTAACCCATTGCTCCCCTGAACAAGGCAGTTAACCCACTGCTCCCCTGATCAACGCAGTTATCCCACTGCTCCCCTGAACAAGGCAGTTAACCCACTGCTCCCCTGAACAAGGCAGTTAACCCACTGCTCCCCTGAACAAGGCAGTTAACCCACGGTTCCCCTGAACAAGGCAGTAAACCCACTGCTCCCCTGAACAAGGCAATTAACCCACTTTTACCCTGAACAAGGCAGTTAACCCACTGCTCCCCTGAACAAGGCAGTTAACCCACTGTTACCCTGAACAAGGCAGTTAACCCACTGCTCCCCTGAAAAAGGCAGTTAACCCACTGTTACCCTGAACAAGGCAGTTAACCCACTGCTCCCCTGAACAAGGAAGTTAACCCACTGTTCCCCTGAACAAGGCAGTTAACCCACTGATCCCCTGATCAACGCAGTTATCCCACTGCTCCCCTGAACAAGGCAGTTAACCCACTGCTCCCCTGATCAACGCAGTTATCCCACTGTTACCCTGAACAAGGCAGTTAACCCACTGCTCCCCTGAACAAGGAAGTTAACCCACTGTTCCCCTGAACAAGACAGTTAACCCACTGCTCCCCTGATCAACACAGTTATCCCACTGCTCCCCTGAACAAGGCAGTTAACCCACTGCTCCCCTGAACAAGGCAGTTAACCCACTGCTCCCCTGAACAAGGCAGTTAACCCACTGCTCCCCTGAACAAGGCAGTTAACCCACTGCTCCCCTGAACAAGGCAGTTAACCCACTGTTCCCCTGAACAAGGAAGTTAACCCACTGTTCCCCTGAACAAGGCAGTTAACCCACTGTTCCCCTGAACAAGGAAGTTAACCCACTGCTCCCCTGATCAACGCAGTTATCCCACTGCTCCCCTGAACAAGGCAGTTAACCCACTGCTCCCCTGAACAAGGCAGTTAACCCACTGCTCCCCTGAACAAGGCAGTTAACCCACTGCTCCAGTGAACAAGGCTGTTAACCCACTGCTCCCCTGAACAAGGCAGTTAACCCACTGCTCCCCTGAACAAGGCAGTTAACCCACTGCTCCCCTGACCAAGGCAGTTAACTCACTGCTCCTCTGAACAAGGCAGTTATCCCACTGCTCCCCTGAACAAGGCAGTTATCCCACTGCTCCCCTGAACAAGGCAGTTAACCCACTGCTCCAGTGAACAATGCAGTTAACCCACTGCTCCCCTGAACAAGGCAGTTAACCCACTGCTCCCGTGAACAATGCAGTTAACCCACTGCTCCCCTGAACAAGGCAGTTAACCCACTGCTCCCCTGATCAACGCAGTTATCCCACTTCTCCCCTGAACAAGGCAGTTAACCCACTGCTCCCCTGAACAAGGCAGTTAACCCACTGCTCCCCTGAACAAGGCAGTTATCCCACTGCTCCCCTGAACAAGGCAGTTATCCCACTGCTCCCCTGAACAAGGCAGTTAACCCACTGCTCCCCTGATCAACGCAGTTATCCCACTGCTCCCCTGATCAAGGCAGTTAACCCACTGCTCCCCTGAACAAGGCAGTTAACCCACTGCTCCCCTGAACAAGGCAGTTAACCCACGGTTCCCCTGAACAAGGCAGTTAACCCACTGCTCCCCTGAACAAGGCAATTAACCCACTGTTACCCTGAACAAGGCAGTTAACCCACTGCTCCCCTGAACAAGGCAGTTAACCCACTGTTACCCTGAACAAGGCAGTTATCGCACTACTCCCCTGAAAAAGGCAGTTAACCCACTGTTACCCTGAACAAGGCAGTTAACCCACTGCTCCCCTGAACAAGGAAGTTAACCCACTGTTCCCCTGAACAAGGCAGTTAACCCACTGATCCCCTGATCAACGCAGTTATCCCACTGCTCCCCTGAACAAGGCAGTTAACCCACTGCTCCCCTGATCAACGCAGTTATCCCACTGTTACCCTGAACAAGGCAGTTAACCCACTGCTCCCCTGAACAAGGAAGTTAACCCACTGTTCCCCTGAACAAGACAGTTAACCCACTGCTCCCCTGATCAACGCAGTTAACCCACTGCTCCCCTGAACAAGGCAGTTAACTCACTGCTCCTCTGAACAAGGCAGTTATCCCACTGCTCCCCTGAACAAGGCAGTTATCCCACTGCTCCCCTGAACAAGGCAGTTAACCCACTGCTCCCGTGAACAATGCAGTTAACCCACTGCTCCCCTGAACAAGGCAGTTAACCCACTGCTCCCCTGATCAACGCAGTTATCCCACTTCTCCCCTGAACAAGGCAGTTAACCCACTGCTCCCCTGAACAAGGCAGTTAACCCACTGCTCCCCTGAACAAGGCAGTTAACCCACTGCTCCCCTGAACAAGGCAGTTATCCCACTGCTCCCCTGAACAAGGCAGTTATCCCACTGCTCCCCTGAACAAGGCAGTTAACCCATTGCTCCCCTGAACAAGGCAGTTAACCCACTGCTCCCCTGATCAACGCAGTTATCCCACTGCTCCCCTGAACAAGGCAGTTAACCCACTGCTCCCCTGAACAAGGCAGTTAACCCACTGCTCCCCTGAACAAGGCAGTTAACCCACAGTTCCCCTGAACAAGGCAGTTAACCCACTGCTCCCCTGAACAAGGCAATTAACCCACTGTTACCCTGAACAAGGCAGTTAACCCACTGCTCCCCTGAACAAGGCAGTTAACCCACTGTTACCCTGAACAAGGCAGTTAACCCACTGCTCCCCTGAAAAAGGCAGTTAACCCACTGTTACCCTGAACAAGGCAGTTAACCCACTGCTCCCCTGAACAAGGAAGTTAACCCACTGTTCCCCTGAACAAGGCAGTTAACCCACTGATCCCCTGATCAACGCAGTTATCCCACTGCTCCCCTGAACAAGGCAGTTAACCCACTGCTCCCCTGATCAACGCAGTTATCCCACTGTTACCCTGAACAAGGCAGTTAACCCACTGCTCCCCTGAACAAGGAAGTTAACCCACTGTTCCCCTGAACAAGACAGTTAACCCACTGCTCCCCTGATCAACGCAGTTATCCCACTGCTCCCCTGAACAAGGCAGTTAACCCACTGCTCCCCTGAACAAGGCAGTTAACCCACTGCTCCCCTGAACAAGGCAGTTAACCCACTGTTCCCCTGAACAAGGAAGTTAACCCACTGTTCCCCTGAACAAGGCAGTTAACCCACTGTTCCCCTGAACAAGGAAGTTAACCCACTGCTCCCCTGATCAACGCAGTTATCCCACTGCTCCCCTGAACAAGGCAGTTAACCCACTGCTCCCCTGAACAAGGCAGTTAACCCACTGCTCCCCTGAACAAGGCAGTTAACCCACTGCTCCCCTGAACAAGGCAGTTATGCCACTGCTCCCCTGAACAAGGCAGTTAACCCACTGCTCCCCTGAACAATGCAGTTAACCCACTGCTCCCCTGAACAAGGCAGTTAACCAACTGCTCCCCTGATCAACGCAGTTATCGCACTACTCCCCTGAACAAGGCATTTAACCCACTGCTCCCCTGAACAAGGCAGTTAACCCACTGTTCCCCTGAACAAGGCTGTTAACCCACTGCTCCCCTGAACAAGGCAGTTAACCCACTGCTCCCCTGAACAAGGCAGTTAACCCACTGCTCCCCTGACCAAGGCAGTTAACTCACTGCTCCTCTGAACAAGGCAGTTATCCCACTGCTCCCCTGAACAAGGCAGTTATCCCACTGCTCCCCTGAACAAGGCAGTTAACCCACTGCTCCAGTGAACAATGCAGTTAACCCACTGCTCCCCTGAACAAGGCAGTTAACCCACTGCTCCCCTGATCAACGCAGTTATCCCACTTCTCCCCTGAACAAGGCAGTTAACCCACTGCTCCCCTGAACAAGGCAGTTAACCCACTGCTCCCCTGAACAAGGCAGTTAACCCACTGCTCCCCTGAACAAGGCAGTTATCCCACTGCTCCCCTGAACAAGGCAGTTATCCCACTGCTCCCCTGAACAAGGCAGTTAACCCACTGCTCCCCTGATCAACGCAGTTATCCCACTGCTCCCCTGAACAAGGCAGTTAACCCACTGCTCCCCTGAACAAGGCAGTTAACCCACTGCTCCCCTGAACAAGGCAGTTAACCCACGGTTCCCCTGAACAAGGCAGTTAACCCACTGCTCCCCTGAACAAGGCAATTAACCCACTGTTACCCTGAAAAAGGCAGTTAACCCACTGCTCCCCTGAACAAGGCAGTTAACCCACTGTTACCCTGAACAAGGCAGTTAACCCACTGCTCCCCTGAAAAAGGCAGTTAACCCACTGTTACCCTGAACAAGGCAGTTAACCCACTGCTCCCCTGAACAAGGAAGTTAACCCACTGTTCCCCTGAACAAGGCAGTTAACCCACTGATCCCCTGATCATCGCAGTTATCCCACTGCTCCCCTGAACAAGGCAGTTAACCCACTGCTCCCCTGATCAACGCAGTTATCCCACTGTTACCCTGAACAAGGCAGTTAACCCACTGCTCCCCTGAACAAGGAAGTTAACCCACTGTTCCCCTGAACAAGACAGTTAATCCACTGCTCCCCTGATCAACGCAGTTAACCCACTGCTCCCCTGAACAAGGCAGTTAACCCACTGCTCCCCTGAACAAGGCAATTAACCCACTGTTACCCTGAACAAGGCAGTTAACCCACTGCTCCCCTGAACAAGGCAGTTAACCCACTGTTACCCTGAACAAGGCAGTTAACCCACTGCTCCCCTGAAAAAGGCAGTTAACCCACTGTTACCCTGAACAAGGCAGTTAACCCACTGCTCCCCTGAACAAGGAAGTTAACCCACTGTTCCCCTGAACAAGGCAGTTAACCCACTGATCCCCTGATCAACGCAGTTATCCCACTGCTCCCCTGAACAAGGCAGTTAACCCACTGCTCCCCTGATCAACGCAGTTATCCCACTGTTACCCTGAACAAGGCAGTTAACCCACTGCTCCCCTGAACAAGGAAGTTAACCCACTGTTCCCCTGAACAAGACAGTTAACCCACTGCTCCCCTGATCAACGCAGTTATCCCACTGCTCCCCTGAACAAGGCAGTTAACCCACTGCTCCCCTGAACAAGGCAGTTAACCCACTGCTCCCCTGAACAAGGCAGTTAACCCACTGTTCCCCTGAACAAGGAAGTTAACCCACTGTTCCCCTGAACAAGGCAGTTAACCCACTGTTCCCCTGAACAAGGAAGTTAACCCACTGCTCCCCTGATCAACGCAGTTATCCCACTGCTCCCCTGAACAAGGCAGTTAACCCACTGCTCCCCTGAACAAGGCAGTTAACCCACTGCTCCCCTGACCAAGGCAGTTAACTCACTGCTCCTCTGAACAAGGCAGTTATCCCACTGCTCCCCTGAACAAGGCAGTTATCCCACTGCTCCCCTGAACAAGGCAGTTAACCCACTGCTCCCGTGAACAATGCAGTTAACCCACTGCTCCCCTGAACAAGGCAGTTAACCCACTGCTCCCCTGATCAACGCAGTTATCCCACTTCTCCCCTGAACAAGGCACTTAACCCACTGCTCCCCTGAACAAGCAAGTTAACCCACTGCTCCCCTGAACAAGGCAGTTAACCCACTGCTCCCTGAACAAGGCAGTTATCCCACTGCTCCCCTGAACAAGGCAGTTATCCCACTGCTCCCCTGAACAAGGCAGTTAACCCACTGCTCCCCTGATCAACGCAGTTATCCCACTGCTCCCCTGAACAAGGCAGTTAACCCACTGCTCCCCTGAACAAGGCAGTTAACCCACTGCTCCCCTGAACAAGGCAGTTAACCCACGGTTCCCCTGAACAAGGCAGTAAACCCACTGCTCCCCTGAACAAGGCAATTAACCCACTGTTACCCTGAACAAGGCAGTTAACCCACTGCTCCCCTGAACAAGGCAGTTAACCCACTGTTACCCTGAACAAGGCAGTTAACCCACTGCTCCCCTGAAAATGGCAGTTAACCCACTGCTCCCCTGAACAAGGAAGTTAACCCACTGTTCCCCTGAACAAGGCAGTTAACCCACTGATCCCCTGATCAACGCAGTTATCCCACTGCTCCCCTGAACAAGGCAGTTAACCCACTGCTCCCCTGATCAACGCAGTTATCCCACTGTTACCCTGAACAAGGCAGTTAACCCACTGCTCCCCTGAACAAGGAAGTTAACCCACTGTTCCCCTGAACAAGACAGTTAACCCACTGCTCCCCTGATCAACGCAGTTAACCCACTGCTCCCCTCAACAAGGCAGTTAACTCACTGCTCCTCTGAACAAGGCAGTTATCCCACTGCTCCCCTGAACAAGGCAGTTATCCCACTGCTCCCCTGAACAAGGCAGTTAACCCACTGCTCCCGTGAACAATGCAGTTAACCCACTGCTCCCCTGAACAAGGCAGTTAACCCACTGCTCCCCTGATCAACGCAGTTATCCCACTTCTCCCCTGAACAAGGCAGTTAACCCACTGCTCCCCTGAACAAGGCAGTTAACCCACTGCTCCCCTGAACAAGGCAGTTAACCCACTGCTCCCCTGAACAAGGCAGTTATCCCACTGCTCCCCTGAACAAGGCAGTTAACCCACTGCTCCCCTGAACAAGGCAGTTAACCCACTGCTCCCCTGAACAAGGCAGTTAACCCACTGCTCCCCTGATCAACGCAGTTATCCCACTGCTCCCCTGAACAAGGCAGTTAACCCACTGCTCCCCTGAACAAGGCAGTTAACCCACTACTCCCCTGAACAAGGCAGTTAACCCACGGTTCCCCTGAACAAGGCAGTTAACCCACTGCTCCCCTGAACAAGGCAATTAACCCACTGTTACCCTGAACAAGGCAGTTAACCCACTGCTCCCCTGAACAAGGCAGTTAACCCACTGTTACCCTGAACAAGGCAGTTAACCCACTGCTCCCCTGAAAAAGGCAGTTAACCCACTGTTACCCTGAACAAGGCAGTTAACCCACTGCTCCCCTGAACAAGGAAGTTAACCCACTGTTCCCCTGAACAAGGCAGTTAACCCACTGATCCCCTGATCAACGCAGTTATCCCACTGCTCCCCTGAACAAGGCAGTTAACCCACTGCTCCCCTGATCAACGCAGTTATCCCACTGTTACCCTGAACAAGGCAGTTAACCCACTGCTCCCCTGAACAAGGAAGTTAACCCACTGTTCCCCTGAACAAGACAGTTAACCCACTGCTCCCCTGATCAACGCAGTTATCCCACTGCTCCCCTGAACAAGGCAGTTAACCCACTGCTCCCCTGAACAAGGCAGTTAACCCACTGCTCCCCTGAACAAGGCAGTTAACCAACTGTTCCCCTGAACAAGGAAGTTAACCCACTGTTCCCCTGAACAAGGCAGTTAACCCACTGCTCCCCTGATCAACGCAGTTATCCCACTGCTCCCCTGAACAAGGCAGTTAACCCACTGCTCCCCTGAACAAGGCAGTTAACCCACTGCTCCCCTGAACAAGGCAGTTAACCCACTGCTCCCCTGATCAACGCAGTTATCCCACTGATCCCCTGAACAAGGCAGTTAACCCACTGCTCCCCTGAACAAAGCAGTTAACCCACTGTTCCCCTGAACAAGGCAGTTAACCCACTGCCCCCCTGAACAAGGCAGTTAACTCACTGCTCCCCTGAACAAGGCAGTTAACCCACTGCTCCCCTGAACAAGGCAGTTAACTCACTGCTCCTCTGAACAAGGCAGTTATCCCACTGCTCCCCTGAACAAGGCAGTTATCCCACTGCTCCCCTGAACAAGGCAGTTAACCCACTGTTCCCCTGAACAAGGCAGTTAACCCACTGCTCCCCTGAACAAGGCAGTTAACCCACTGCTCCCCTGATCAACGCAGTTAACCCACTGTTCCCCTGAACAAGGCAGTTAACCCACTGCTCCCCTAAACAAGGCAGTTAACCCACTGTTACCCTGAACAAGGCAGTTAACCCACTGCTCCCCTGAACAAGGCAGTTAACCCACTGTTACCCTGGACAAGGCAGTTAACCCACTGCTCCCCTGAACAAGGCAGTTAACCCACTGCTCCCCTGAACAAGGCAGTTAACCTGTTAGGGCTAGGGGGCAGCATTTGCACGTCTGGATAAAAAAAAAATACCCGATTTAATCTGGTTACTAATCCTACCTAGTAACTAGAATATGCATATACTTATTATATATGGATAGAAAACACTCTAAAGTTTCTAAAACTGTTTGAATGGTGTCTGTGAGTATAACAGAACTCATTTGGCAGGCAAAACCCTGAGACATTTTCTGACAGGAAGTGGATACCTGATGTGTTGTATTGACTTTAAACCTATCCCATTGAAAAACACAGGGGTTTAGGAATATTTTGGCACTTCCTATTGCTTCCACTAGATGTCACCAGCCTTTACAAAGTGTTTTGAGTCTTCTGGAGGGAGATCTGACCGAACAAGAGCCATGGAACGATGATGTCCCATTAGACACCTGGCGCGCGAGTTCATGTTGGGTACCCTCGTTCCAATACGTTATAAAAGAGTATGCATTCGTCCACCTTGAATATTATTCATGTTCTGGTTAAAAAAGGCTCTAATGATTTATGCTATACAACGTTTGACATATTTGAACGAACGGAAATATATTTTTTCCCCTCGTTCATGACGAGAAGTCCGGCTGGCTTAGATCATGTGCAAACAAGACGGAGATTTTTGGACATAAATGATGAGCTTTTTTGAACAAAACTACATTCGTTATGGACCTGTGATACCTGGAAGTGACATCTGATGAAGAGAATCAAAGGTAATGGATTATTTACATAGTATTTTCGATTTTAGATCTCCCCAACATGACGTCTAGTCTGTATCGCAACGCGTATTTTTCTGGGCGCAGTGCTCAGATTATTGCAAAGTGTGATTTCCCAGTAAGGTTATTTTTAAATCTGGCAAGTTGATTGCGTTCAAGAGATGTAAATCTATAATTCTTTAAATGACAATATAATATTTTACCAATGTTTTCTAATTTTAATTATTTAATTTGTGACGCTGACTTGACTGCCGGTTATTGGAGGGAAACGATTTCCTCAACATCAATGCCATAGTAAAACGCTGTTTTTGGATATAAATATGAACTTGATAGAACTAAAAATGCATGCTAACATAATGTCCTAGGAGTGTCATCTGATGGAGATTGTAAAAGGTTAGTGCATCATTTTAGCTGGTTTTATGGTTTTGGTGACCCTGTCTTTGACTTGACAAAACATTACACACAACTCTTGTAAATGTACTGTCCTAACATACTCTAAATTTATGCTTTCGCCGTAAAACCTTTTTGAAATCGTAAAACGTGGTTAGATTAAGGAGATGTTTATCTTTCAAATGGTGTAAAATAGTTGTATTTTTGAAAAATTTGAATTTTGACATTTATTTGGATTCAAATTTGCCGCTCTTGAAATGCACCTGCTGTTGATGGAGTGCACCACGGGTGGCACGCTAGCGTCCCACCTAGCCCATAGAGGTTAACCCACTGTTCCCCTGAACAAGGCAGTTAACCCACTGTTACCCTGAACAAGGCAGTTAACCCACTGCTCCCCTGAACAAGGCAGTTAACCCACTGCTCCCCTGAACAAGGCAGTTAACCCACTGCTCCCCTGAACAAGGCAGTTAACCCACTGCTCCCCTGAACAAGGCAGTTAACCCACTGCTCCCCTGAACAAGGCAGTTATCCCACTGTTCCCCTGAACAAGGCAGTTATCCCACTGCTCCCCTGAACAAGGCAGTTAACCCACTGCTCCCCTGAACAAGGCAGTTAACCCACTGTTCCCCTGAACAAGGCAGTTAACCCACTGTTCCCCTGAACAATGCAGTTTTCCCACTGCTCCCCTGTAAAAGGCAGTTAACCCACTGTTCCCCTGAACAAGGCAGTTAACCCACTGCTCCCCTGAAGAAGGTAGTTAACCCACTGCTCCTGGGTAGGCCGTCATTGTAAATAAGGAGTTGTAACTGACTTGCCTAAATAAGTACAATTAAATGTAAAAATAATGGTGCAGTTTTAGATATTAAGGTCCTTTTTATGAAATCTGAAGAGGGTATTAATCACATTTCTTTATACTGACTTGAAACTGACAAGCAGAGAGACAGAGGTGAGAGAGAAGAGGGAGAGAGGAGAGTGAGAGAGATTAGAGGAGGGAGAGAGAGGAGGGAGAGGAGGGAGAGAGAGAGGAGGGAGAGAGGGAGATTAAAGGAGGGAGAGAAAGGAAGGAAAGGGAGAGAGAGATTAGAGGAGGGAGGGAGAGGAGGGAGAGAGAGGAGGGAGAGGGAGAGGAAGATGAGATAAATGAGAAAAAGGTCTGTGACATCTTTTCCCATTGAATTCAACGTATTGACATAAACATCAACCCTGTAACACATCTTTTCTCATTGTATACAACGTATTGAGAAAAAGACGTCAGCTACTGTGACACTACCTTTTTTAGCGAAAAACGTACCATGATGATGTTTTCCTTTGATATCATGTTGGATCACCACACAGCCGCTTCAGCCTTCAGCATTCTAGGAAACACGCTGGACAGTAGTCCTATGCTGTATTTCTAGTGTTTCTATGTGTTGTCCTGTAGAAGTTGTGAGGGGACGTATAACCACAAGGCCGCTGGTTGTTGTGTGTGTCTCCTTGACAACAGGACGTTGCGTAATGTTAACCACTTTACAAATGATGTTGTTGCTATGTCCTGAAAGCTGTCCTCCAGCTCCTTTGCAGGGATACCCAAATGTTTACAGAGTCCCTTGATAGTAGAAACCGGATTGGTCCTAAATGCCATCCGATTCTTTATATAGTGCACTACATCTGATCAGATTCCTGGGTCTAAAGTAGTGCACTATAACTGATCAGATTCCTGGGTCTAAAGTAGTGCACTACATCTAATCAGATTCCTGGGTCTAAAGTAGTGCACTACATCTAATCAGATTCCTGGGTCTAAAGTAGTGCACTACATCTGATCAGATTCCTGGGTCTAAAGTAGTGCTCTACATCTAATCAGATTTCCGGTCTAAAATAGTGCACTACATCTAATCAGATTCCCGGGTCTAAAGTAGTGCACTACATCTAATCAGATTCCCGGTCAAAAGTAGGGCACTACATCTAATCAGATCCCCGGGTCTAAAATAGTGCACTACATCTAATCAGATTCCCGGGTCTAAAGTAGTGCACGACACAGGGAATAGGGTGCTGTTTAGGACAGACAGACAGTCTGGCCAACGTAACTATAACTATCTCTGCTCATAATGCATGTTGCAGTACATTTTCCATCAGATGTGTCCCTGACAGTTGTCCTCTGGGCACGCTACGTTCCCTCAATCAGAAAGGAGGACAAATAACACACTTCAAAAAGAGGTACTGAGAATCAGACGTTCCTGGAAATCCCTCCTTGTGGTCTTGGATCTATCTGGGCTAAGTGAACATGACAGATGTTAAAGTAACGATTTTTCCATCAACTCAAACACTTTCCAAGTTTTCTACACGTCATTTGTTAAGATTAGCTGTGCCTGTAAACACTTGCTAGCAGCCCCCTTGCTTCTCCTCAGTCTATTTATACAAGTTTGTATTCCATCTCTTTACCTACTACACTAAGCTGTATCAGAGAAGAGAGAGAGCGGACACACCGGACACACCGGTGTGTCCGGTGTGTCCGGTGTGTCGGTGTGTGTGTTTGTCTGTGTGTCTGTGTGTCGGTGTGTCTGTGTGTCTGTGTGTCGGTGTGTCCGGTGTGTCGGTGTGTGTGTTTGTCTGTGTGTCTGTGTGTCTGTGTGTCGGTGTGTCGGTGTGTCGGTGTGTCGGTGTGTCTGTGTGTCTGTGTGTCTGTGTGTCGGTGTGTCTGTGTGTCTGTGTGTCTGTGTGTCTGTGTGTCTGTGTGTCTGGTGTGTCTGGTGTGTCTGGTGTGTCTGGTGTGTCTGGTGTGTCTGGTGTGTCTGGTGTGTCTGGTGTGTCTGGTGTGTCTGGTGTGTCTGGTGTGTCTGGTGTGTCCGGTGTGTCCGGTGTGTCCGGTGTGTCCGGTATGTTGGTGTGTCCGGTGTGTCCGGTGTGTCCGGTGTGTCTGTGTGTCCGGTGTCCATGTGGCTGGTGGGTCTGATTGCGTCAATTGTGACACTGTTAGGTGTTTCCAGATCAGACTGGTGCTGGAGTGGAAAATCAAGTCATGCAGATGGATGGTTCAGCCCACTCCACTTTAATGAGGTGCTGCTGGTTCCAGCATCATTTGAATCCTATTGTTCTTCTGTTACCCAATCCGCTGCACTCCAACCCAGTTCATGTTTCACACCATGCGGAGAGGTTCTGGCTACGGCCATTCACTTCTAGTTGACTGCGTGAGACAACAACTAGTTTACTGCCGTTCATCTACACTGCCTTCTCCGAGTTGACTGTGTGTTGAGTCAGTGCACCTTCTCTTCAGACAGACTAAATATTGTTCTTGGAAGAGAGAGTCATATCTCTAATGGTGAGTGAGTAAGTCTGATTGGAGTCACCAGGGAAGGATGATAACAACTAAAACAACGTGTGTTGCATACAGACTAAAGACCACAGTAGTGACAGGGCCTGTGACTTCTCTACTGGGTGGGAGTCTAGCTTTTCATAGACCTATCCAATCTAAAGAGGGGAGGAGACAGGGATGGAGGGAAAGAGGAACAGAGAGATAGAGGGATGGAGGGATAGAGGGATGGAAGGATGGATGGATAGAGGATGGAGGGATAGAGGGATGAGAGAGAGGGATAGAGGAATGGAGGGATAGAGGATAGAGGGATAGAGGATAGAGGGATGGAGGGATAGAGGGATGGAGGGATAGAGAGATGGATCGATGGAGGGATAGAGAGATAGAGGGATGGAGGGATAGAGGGATGGAAGGATGGATGGATAGAGGATGGAGGGATAGAGGGATGAGAGAGAGGGATAGAGGAATGGAGGGATAGAGGATAGAGGGATAGAGGATAGAGGGATGGAGGGATAGAGGGATAGAGGGATAAAGGAATAGTAGGATAGAGGATGGAGGAATGGTAGGATGGAGGGATAGAGGGATGAGAGAGTGATAGAGGAATGGAGGGATAGAGGGATGGAGGGATAGAGGGATGAGATGGAGGGATAGAGGAATGGAGGGATGGAGGGATAGAGGAATAGAGGGATAGAGGGATGGAGGGATAGAGGGATAGAGGGATGGAGGGATAGTGGGATAGAGGACGGAGGGATAGAGGGATGGAGGGATAGAGGGATGGAGGGATGGAGGGATAGTGGGATAGAGGGATGGAGGGATAGTGGGATAGAGGGATAGAGGGATGGAAGGATAGAGGGATGGAGGGATAGAGGATCAAATAAAATCAAATGTATTTATATAGCCCTTCTTACATCAGCTGATATCTCAAAGTGCTGTACAGAAACCCAGCCTAAAACCCCAAACAGCAAGCAATGCAGGTGTAGAAGCACGGTGGGTAGGAAAAACTCCCTAGAAAGGCCAAAACCTAGGAAGAAACCTAGAGAGGAACCAGGCTATGAGGGATGGCCAGTCCTCTTCTGGCTGTGCCGGGTGGAGATTATAACAGAACATGGCCAAGATGTTCAAATGTTCATAAATGACCAGCAGGGTCAAATAATAATAATCACAGTGGTTGTAGAGGGTGCAACAGGTCAGCACCTCAGGAGTAAGTGTCAGTTGGCTTTTTCATAGCCGATCACTGAGAGTATCTTTACCACTCCTGCTGTCTCTAGAGAGTTGAAAACAGCATGTCTGGGACAGGTAGCACGTCCGGTGAACAGGTCAGGGTTCCATAGCCGCAGGCAGAACAGTTGAAACTGGAGCAGCAGCACGGCCAGGTGGACTGGGAACAGCAAGGAGTCATCATGCCAGATAGTCCTGAGGCATGGTCCTAGGGCTCAGGTCCCCCGAGAGAAAGAAAGAAAGAGAGAAAGAGAGAATTAGAGAGAGCATACTTAAATTCACACAGGACACCGGATAAGACAGGAGAAATACTCCAGATATAACAGACTGACCCTAGCCCCCCGACACATAAACTACTGCAGCATAAATACTGGAGGCTGAGACAGGAGGGGTAAGGAGACATTGTGGCCCCATCCGATGATACCCCCGGACAGGGCCAAACAGGCAGGATATAACCCCACCCACTTTGCCAAAGCACAGCCCCCACACCACTAGAGGGATATCTTCAACCACCAACTTTCCATCCTGAGACAAGGCCGAGACAACCCAGACAGGAAGGGAGACACTACAGGGAGACAGGACAGACAGCTGATCGTCCTCGCAGCGGCAGACCACATGTAACAACAACACCTGCACAGGATCGGTACATCCGAACATCACTCCTGCGGGACAGGTATAGGATGGCAACAACAACTGCCGAGTTACACCAGGAATGCACAATCCCTCCATCAGTGCTCAGACTGTCCGCAATAGGCTAAGAGAGGCTGGACTGAGGGCTTGTAGGCCTGTTGTAAGGCAGGTCCTCACCAGACATCACCGGTAACAACGTCGCCTACGGGCACAAACCCACCGTCGCTGGAGCAGACTGGGCTGGCAAAAAGTGATCTTCACTGACGAGTCGCGGTTTTGTCTCACCAGGGATGATGGTCGGATTCGCGTTTATCATCGAAGGAATGAGCGTTACACCGAGGCCTGCACTCTGGAGTGGGTGTGGGTTAGGGTGAGGGTGATGGTTAGGGTGAGCATTAGGGTGAAGGTTAGGGTGAGGGTGAGGGTTAGGGTTAGGGTTAGGGTGAGCGTTAGGGTGAGTGTTAGGGTGAGGGTGAGGGTTAGGGTGAGGGTGAACGTTAGGGTGAGGGTTAGGGTGAGCGTTAGGGTGAGGGTTAGGGTTAGGGTGAGGGTTAGGGTGAGGGTGAGTGTTAGGGTTAAGGTTAGGGTGAGGGTTAGGGTGAGGGTGAGCGTTAGGGTGAGGGTTAGGGTGAGCCTTAGGGTGAGGGTGAAGGTTAGGGTGAGGGTTAGGGTTAGGGTGAGCGTTAGGGTTAGGGTTAGGGTGAGGGTGAGTGTTAAGGTTAGGGTTAGGGTGAGGGTGATGGTTAGGGTGAGTGTTAGGGTGAGGGTTAGGGTGAGGGTGAGGGTGAGCGTTAGGGTGAGGGTTAGGGTGAGGGTTAGGGTGAGGGTTAGAGGTGAGGGTGAGGGTTAGGGTTAGGTTTTAATGTGGTGGAGCACACCAAGAGAGACACACACACACTCCCACTCGGGAAGGCAGGAGAGAGAGAGAAGCTATGAGCGGCAGACTAAGACGTGACTGTGGGCTTTGTTCCAAGCTGAATATCGCGCGGATAGACCGGCATTTCAAGTCTGTCCATGCACTTAAGCCTGGTACTATTAAATGGAAGTGTGCTATGCAATCTTGCCGGCTTTCAGCCGAGAGACAGCGGCCCGGATCATGGAAGTGTACGCAGCCTAACAACGATGTTGCACCGCGGCTGGAGCCCTGGGAGAACCCTGTGTATTTCCAGTGTGTGGGAAGTGAGTTGTCCGTGGATCAGCAGCTGTTGGACGAGAGTGAGCAGGCGGTGGCGACTGGGCCGGTGCAGTCAACCAGCCAGATCGGTGGTGAACCACGCTCGGAACCGAGGGAGCGAGGCTGCGCGGAGGCGACTTCCACGGAGAGCGAGAGCGATGAAGGCGGCGGTGTGGATTCCGGAATTGAAGGTTGGAGAAATGTAATTTTGACTGAATATGAGCACTTTGCTACGGGTAGAATCCCTTCAGTTAAACGAATTGACAATTGTCGCACCAGTCTATCCCGAGTACGGAAATTCCTCCGCTATATGTCAGAGGGCAAGGCCGATGAAGGACTGTGTTCTCTGGATAACTACAGACGTGCGTCTGAGTGGTACGGTCAATGTGAAGACCGTTGTTTGGCACCATCCACGTTAAAAATGTACCGATCCGATGTTCGAAGTTTCTTGAACTATCTCATTCAGTTCCGGCCAGAAGGTCTGCAGGCTAGAGCCAGTAAAATCCGAAAGTTGTTACTCTGCTTGGCAAAGATGGACAGGGATTCGCGGCAGAGCCAGGCAACACACAGGGCAAAATTCCGCAAACGCTGCAGGGACGAGGTGCTCAGCGCTGCGGAGTTAAGCCGATTTGTTGAGCAAAGCAATCAAGCTATTCCTTCGGTTCTCAGTAGGCTGGAGGTCCGACCCACCTGCGCTGATAGACGTAGGTTTGCGGCTCTCATGTCCAGCCGGTTGGCCATCTTTAATGGCACTCGACGATCCCCAGTCACCACATTCAGTGAGAGGGAATTTACTGAAGTAACCCCGGAAAGTGGGGGTTATCAGATGTCTATTTCAAGCCACAAAACGAACTATAGCTTCGGTGAGTGCAGAATTGTTCTATCTGGGCAGGAATACACTTGGCTTAAACGATTCCATCAGATCAGGCCTAATCTGAGTGGAATCACCTCAGACACAACACTCTTCTTTTTCACGTCCTGTGGTCAACCGTACAGCAATATCTGTGAGTATGTGGGCCAGCTATTTGAAGAATTTGGCATTGGAAGTAAAGTCACCTTCGGTACAATTCGACGAAGCATTGCTACATTGAACTTTAATCAAGGCTCGGTTAAAGACCGGGGGACTGTGGCTGACCATATGTGTCATTCTCTGGAAACCCAGGCACGGTACTACCGGTTCCATAATTTGCCTCGTAACGCCAGCCGAGCGCGGACACTAATTGAGGGACAAATCAACCCATGATTCACTGATAAATAAAGACTATTTATTTGAAACTCACCCATGTCTTTGTGTGTGTGTCATTTGGTCTTGGGCCCGTAGTAGGGTGCTCTCAGGGTGGGTATGGAGGTCCCTATACCCTTTAAAAGTATTTAAAACCGTTTTTAAAATTTAGACCTGGTAACCCAGAATAAACCCAGGTGCCCGTTTGGACTTAGTGCAATTTCTGAGAAGAAAAACATAGAATATTTTCTGAAGATTTTTTAAAACTTCCATAAATCAGCCAGGCCGGCCCCCATTGACTTGGGCCCGTAGTAGGGTGCTCTCAGGGTGGGTATGGAGGTCCCTATACCCTTTAAAAGTAATTAAAACCGTTTTTAAAATTTAGACCTGGTAACCCAGAATAAAACCAGGTGCCCGTTTGGACTTAGTCTCTGAAGCGAAATGAAAAGTGGGCACTTAGTAACTTTTTTGATCAAAATCGGAAATGTTCAAATAATGATAAAAAATACTTCCTGAGGGGCTAGAGTTCCCAAAAATTTTCTCATACCCTCTCTCGTGATGGGTAACAATTAGCCCCTGTTTATAAAATGTCGCATGCATAGGAACAAATTTTTTTTGTCCCGGGAACCTTTTTTCGAAAACTTAAAACTCGTTTTTCTATTATACATTTTTATGGAAAAACGGTTTAAATTATATGGAAATGTTCGTTTATATGTGCCCTTTCGTGCAAAAAAAACCCCATCCGGATTGGAGTTGTACTTTTCGATTTTTTTTGAGGTCCGGATTTTCATACGGGAGAACAGGGGGGGAAAAAAATACTGTGTGAGTGACACAGTGGAGATCGTTAGTTTCTGTATTCCGGTCTTTACACAGTCATGCCCGTGTGGGGCAGACAGGTACCGGCGCGAAATCAGAAACCTGGTTTTTGACAACAAGACTTCCATGTCCTAGAAGCTCAGGGATAGTGGCAAACTACTAGTCCGATATAATAAATGTGAAACGGACACTTCTGAGGGTTGCTCGTCCCTCGGAACCATGGTAGTTCGGTCCATATCCCTTCGGCGACCGATTGATGATTACTACTCATGCCGAATAGGGAGAGCTTTAT
Organism: Salmo salar; assembly: GCF_965601325.2. Taxonomy (NCBI): domain Eukaryota; kingdom Metazoa; phylum Chordata; class Actinopteri; order Salmoniformes; family Salmonidae; genus Salmo; species Salmo salar. The sequence continues at coordinate 60,679,527 of NC_138301.1, forward strand.
GGACACTTTTGAGGGTTACAAGCCCCTCAGAACCGTGGGTACTTTGGACCATATCCCTCCGGCGCCCGATTGGTCCTAAGTATTGATCCGATTTTCCCAGCTTGGTGGTGGGAGGATATTGAGCTCTGTCCTGGACAGGTGCTCTATCCCAGCTATTACCTTGTGGGTTTGGGTCCTCCATGACCATGGTTCTTGTCCCATGAATGTGTCCGTCCCTAGCTTCCAACATGTTGCGTATCCATGGTTGTCCTCTGTTGTCGAGCCTGTTTTACATCTTCTGACCGATTTGCAATCTATTTCCACCTGGGAGGGCCCCTGTCGGCCGGCCATTGGTCGGTGTTCAGACGGACGGTTCCTCCCGCCCCACGTGGAATTGCCTCTATCGGGGGAGCCCCTGTCGGAGACGGTTATCCCCGTCTTGATGACAAGCTTCAGCCGCGCTCCGTTCGTGCGAGATCTAGCCGACCCGTCTGT